>NC_084741.1:39698653-40037403 GCF_033978785.1 Entelurus aequoreus | reverse complement strand
AATCTACTACTCTGCTTGCATGTCAGCAGACTGGGGTAGATCCTGCTGAAATCCTATGTATTGAATGAATTGAGAATCGTTTTGAATTGGGAAAATATCGTTTTTGAATCGAGAATCGCATTGAATCGAAACAAATCGATTTTGAATCGAATCGTGACCCCAAGAATCGATATTGAATCGAATCGTGGGACACCCAAAGATTCGCAGCCCTAATGTTAAGGTTCTGAAATCTCTTCAATAACCTTTTTTATCGTTTCCATATCAATTTCGTTGCAATCAGTTGAGGTCTTGGATTTACCTTTTTCTTCGAAATGTCTTTTTCTCATCAATGTTCCTCTTCTTGTAGTTTCCGTCATAGATTATGAACACTAGCAGATGATCACTGATGTTGCATATTAGCAGGCCACTTGTGGTATTGTTATCAAAATAGTAAAAATATTATCAATAAGTGTGGCGCTGTGTCCTGAGATTCTGCTTGGCCTTGTGATTTCAGGATAAAAACTCAGGCTATACATTGTGCCAATAAATTCATCTATGGGCTTTTGTTTGTTAGTGTTCAAGAGGTCAATGTTGAAGTCTCCACATAAGAATGTTATTTTTTGACTGATTTCGGTAAAAGTTGCCTTAATCCAGTTCTCAAACGTATCAATGTTTGACTTCGGTGATCTATATAGACAACTGATCAGTACGTTTTTGCTTTTTTTCATGACATATGTCAATGGTGATACATTCTAAGATATTATCAATAGCTAGTGACATATTTTTTTACCACTTTGTAGTTCAGGTTCTTCATCACGTACACAGCTACTCCTCCTCCGTTCTTGTTGGTTCTGTTGATATAGTTTAGTTCATATCCTTTTAGGTCAAAATCCATTCCTTTTTTAGCATCCATCCATGTTTCTGAGATAGCGATAACTTTAAAGGGTTTGTTGATGTCATGTCTGTTTATCATGTTTTGTTTTGGCCATGTGTTTGTTTTTTGGACTCTTTTTAGTTCCTGGTAGCACTCCCTTGTTTGTTCGTTTCCATAGCAACTCATTAGTTTTCACCTCAGGCCACTTCCTGTCAATGAGAAAGGACGCAAAGAAAAAAAGCTACGCTTCTGCTACCGGAGTTTTTGTTAAGTCTGAAGATTTTGACCACTGATTTGACCACTGATTTGCGATCACAGCCACAGGAGAGTCACCTGGCATCTTCGATCTGATTTTGGTCAGTTGAGAGGCACTGATACGCTAAAATAAGGCGAGTGGAAGAGCCGTTAGCCTCAAGCCAAAGGCGCCTCCCGCAGTTCAAAGCGGTTGCCTAGCAACCAAAAGTTACGGCTAGTTTACAGCTGTTTTAAAGTGATCCCGACATCGCAGAGTGATATAAGTTGACAGGCTGACACCTCAAATTGATCTCTGAACGGCGCAAGGTACGAAATTGTTGAAAAAACAAGTTAAAAGTGCCGCAAGTCGCTAAAGAAGTAACTGCCCTTAAGACATAAGAGGCGCTGACGTCAGTGACTGCCGCGATGCCAAAAGTTAAAGGATTGACTGGAAAGACTGATTTGAAGCTGGGCACAGGACATGATGGGATTCAAGAAGGGATACTACAAAAAATACTCCAGGAATTTAAAGAATAAATGATAGAAAAATTGGAAGAATTGATGGATGGATGGAAAGAGGATATGAAAGAAATGAAAGAAGAAATGAAAGAAATGAAAAAAGAGAACAACTCCAGAAATAAAGAAGCCACTGAAATGAGCAAACAAATGAAGATTCTTCAAGAAGACAACAACATGGTGAGGAACATCATAGATGAAATGGATCAGGATAAACGAATGAATGATATCATTGTGACAGGGCACCGAATTAAACCAAGATCCTATGCGAAAGCTGTGAATAATGAAGGTGAACCAGATGAAATGGATATGGTCTCAGCAGAACAGCAAGTGGTCAACTTTCTGCAATCAAAAGAAATTGAAATTGACATTAATACCATCGAAACATGCATCCCACTGAACGGAAGAAACAACAACGCCACTCCAGTCGTGCTCGTGAAACTCGTAAACAGAAAATCTAAAATGGCATTGCTGAGACAGGGAAAGAAGCTGAAGGGAACAAATGTGTACATGAATGAGCATCTCACAAAACGTAATGCTGGAATCGCCAAGAAAGCACGCGACTTGAGAAGGCAGGGAAAAATCCAGGGAACTTGGAGCGCCAACTGTAAAATCTACATCAAGCTGAATGGAAGTCCAGAAGCAAGAGTAATTGTTGTCCATGACATCAAGGACCTGGACAATTTTTAAAGTTTACACAGCTACCACAACAACGATGATAATGGACTCTGACAGAAAACAAGCACCTAAATTCAGCATCGGCACTACTATGTTCCAAGGGACGACTAAACAAGAGGACCTAGATTCAGGATTGCATCCACCTACACTTATAGTGATTATTGAAACAACATCAAAGTTTGTTGAACAAGAAAATATGGAACTAAAAAATTTCTGCAACAAAGATTACAAAAACCAGGATTTGGAAAATGATATAGATCCAGATACACATTTTTTCTCCCGCATCAGTAATAGTTGTTTTTATTATACGGATGATCAATATAATAGCAACATTGAATGTGATAAAAAATTGTCAATTATTCATTTTAATAGTAGAAGCTTGTATGCAAATTACAACAACATTAAGAACTTTTTGGAACACATCAACGAACCCTTCAAAGTGATTGCTGTCACAGAAACATGGATTGATGATAAAAAAGGAATAGATTTTGATCTGGAGGGATATGAACTAAACTACATCAACAGAACCAACAAAAATGGAGGAGGAGTAGCTGTGTACGTGATGAAGAACCTGAACTACAAAGTGGTAAAAAAACATGTCATTTGCCATAGATATTATCTTAGAATGTATAACCATTGAAATATGTCAGGAAAAAAGCAAAAACATATTCATCAGTTGTATATATAGATCACCTAAGTCAGGTATAGAAACATTTGAAGAATGGATCAAGGCAACTTACATGGACAATGGTCAAAGAATAATGTTCTTATGTGGTGACTTTAATATTGACTTATTGAACCCCAACAAGCAAAAGTCTATTGATGACTTCATTGATACAATGTACAGCATCAGTCTATATCCTAAAATCACAAAGCCAAGCAGAATCACAGGACAATGAGCCACACTTTTTGATAATATTTTTACCAATGATTTTGATAATAACACTACAAGTGGTCTACTTATAAGCGATGTTAGTGATCATCTGCCAGTTTTTACAATATATGATGGAAACTACAAGAAGAACATGGAAGACAAAAGGACATTTCGAAGACTATGCACAGAGAAGAGGATGACTGCCTTCAAAATTGAGCTACAAAAGCAAGATTGGGACAATGTGTATAATGAAAAAGAGGTTGATGAAGCATATGAACATTTCTTAAACAAGTTCATAATACTTTATGACAAACATTGTCCATGGATACAACTCAGTAACATGCAGAGAAAGAATAATCAACCATGGATGACACAAGGATTAAAAAATGCTTGTAAGAAGAAGAATACACTATATAGAAAATTTATAGCACAAAGAACTATAGAGGCAGAATTTAAGTACAAAAAGTATAAAAACAAGTTAACAGACATACTACGATCATGTAGAAAAGAATATTACAGTGAATTATTGGACAGCAACAAAAATAACATGAGAGCAACATGGGGCATCCTCAATAGCATTATTAAAAATGGAACTAAGAGGGACTACCCTCAATACTTCTTAGATGAAAATACAAAAAATTACAATATAAAGGAAGTAGTTGAAAGCTTCAATAATTATTTTGTAAATATTGGACCAAAATTGGAAGAAAGGATTCCAGACCCAGTTCCAATTGAGGACTATAATGATACCATAGAGCGAAATCCCAACTCCATGTTCCTCAGTAATGTGACACAGGAGGAAATAGTTACAATCGTGAAAACATTTAAATCTAAGACTTCAACTGATTGTAACGGAATTGATATGGAAACGATAAAAAAGGTTATTGAAGAGATCTCAGGACCATTAATGTATATTAGTAGCCTATCATTTCAAACAGGTACATTTCCAAACAAAATGAAAATAGCTAAAGTTGCACCAATTTATAAGACTGGAGACAAACATCAATTTACAAATTATAGACCTGTTTCTCTACTTCCACAATTTTCTAAAATCATTGAAAAACTGTTCAATAACAGATTAGAAAGTTTCATAAATAAAAATAGAATACTCGAAGAGAACCAATATGGATACAGAGCTAATGTTTCAACTTCAATGGCTTTAATTGAAATTACAGAAGAAATTACCAATGCAATAGATAGTAAAAAATGTGCGGCAGCGGTTTTTATGGATCTAACTAAAGCATTTGACACAATTAATCACAATATTTTAATCAAAAAACTAGAACGATATGGCATCAGAGGGTTAGTCTTAAACTGGATAAGAAGTCATCTAACGAACAGGAAACAATACATGAAGCTAGGCAAACACACGTCTACAACGCTAAATATATCCTGTGGTGTACCTCAGGGATCAATATTAGGACCTAAATTATTCAATCTCTATATAAATGACATTTGTAAAGTTACAAAATATTTAAAGTTAGTATTATTTGCGGATGATACAACAGCGTTTTGTTCAGGAAAGAACACACAGGAGATAATACAAATAATAACAGAAGAAATTAACAAATTAAAAGGATGGTATGACAAAAACAGACTATCGTTGAATCTTAGTAAAACTAAAATAATGCTATTTGCTAACAGTAGAAGAGAAAGTCAAACACAAATACAAATAGACGGAATAGAAATTGAAAGAGTAAACGAAACCAAATTTCTAGGTATAATGATTGATGATAAATTGAACTGGAAATCTCACGTAAAAAATGTACAACATAAAGTTGCAAGAAACACGTCAATAATGAATAAAGCAAAACATGTTCTAGACCAAAAATCCCTTCATATTCTCTACTGCTCACTAGTGTTACCATATCTGAGCTACTGTGTAGAAATATGGGGAAATAATTACAAAAGTACACTTCATTCATTAACGGTGTTACAAAAAAGATCAGTTAGAATAATACATAATGTTGGATATAGAGAACATACAAAGCCTTTATTTATTGAATCAAAAATACTGAAATTCCACGACATAGTGAATTTGCAAACAGCTAAAATTATGCACAAAGCAAACTATAACCTGCTACCCAAGAATATACAACAATTCTTCTCAAAAAAAGAGGAGAAATATAATCTTAGAGAAAAACGTAATTTAAAACATTTGTTTGCACGTACAACACTTAAGACCTTCAGTATATCAGTATGTGGAATTAAATTATGGAATGGATTAAGCAAAGCAATCAAACAATGTACTGATATGATACACTTCAAGAAACTCTTCAAACTTAAAGTGTTTACAAAGTACAAAGAAGAAGAACCATGACAAACATTCTCAATTTATTTCATCCATTCATTCATTCATTCTTAAAGCAATCTTACTTATCTCATCATATGAAATATGACTTACTTCAACAATTATTATTATTAAATTCTTACTATTATTTATTTATTTATTTTTATTGTGATTACTTATGGAGTTTATTGTGAAAAAATTGTGAACAGGAAGTGAACAAAAAGTTTTGCAACTGTTATGTAAAGAAAAGGGGTAGGATTAAATAAGCTCTGCTTCTTCCTACTCCTTTTCGAACATGTTGAAAAGAAACTGGAAATTGTGATGTATCATGTTGTATGCTTGCATGTTCGAAATAAACTCAAACTCAAACTCAAACTCAAACCTGTCCTGTCACGCAACTGTTTCACGTTTCGAGTCACACACTTGTTCATCACTCTGCTTCATGTCACAGTTCCTTGTCAAGTAAGTTTTGTTTATTAATGCCACAGTTAGTGTTTTTGTTTCATTGTTCATAGTCTCTGCCTTTGTGCAAGTTTTGTTTTCATAGTCAAGTTTTTACCTCCGCTGGGAGCGCCTTTTGTTTATACCCCTTTGAGTGTTAAAATTAAATAATGTATTTAACCCTTGTGTGGTGTTCGGGTCTGTGGGACCCGTTTTCGGTTTTTATTAAAAGAAAAATAATACAATTAATGAATTTTTCAAACTGAGACTCACTGGCTTAGGCTCATTTTCTGTGAAGAACATATATCAGAATACATATTTAATGAACACACACCATACACCCCCCCTACACATTTCTATTACATATAAGATGTCCGGGGTCCACTGGACCCGGGGCTGATAAAAGTGTGGAAATTGATGTTCTGTGTACCACACGCCCACACACACACACACACACACACACACGCACGCACGCACACACACACACACACACACACACACACACACACACACACACACACACACACACACACACACACACACACACACACACACACACACACACACACACACACACACACAGCAGGCCTAGACGGGGAGGACAGAGTGTAGGTACACAGAACATCAGAGGGTCAAATGTGCGACAAAATGAGAGCAGACAGTGTTGACAAACAATGTTGCAACCTTGTGTGGGAAGCGCAGGTGCAGAAACACAAAAGAAGAATCCCTGTGGGATGCAGAAACTGGCAGAGAAATTTCCATGCAACGTTCATATTGTTGTTACTCAGCCAGCGTTTGTGGGTCTTAGACTTATACTTACTTTTTATTGGAGTTCAAATTTGAACTTTACAGTACAGATAAGAACGACATTTTGTTGCATTAGCTGGTTGGCAGTGCAGGATAAAAAAGCAATAAGGTGCAGATATAAATAAATAGATTACTTTACAGATAAATATATTGCACTTTTGCATATGCATCCACGTATATGGATGTATGTTATATTGTCTTTATATTCCAGCGAGTTCATCCATTTTTGGGGGAATTGAGGTGATTATTATGATGCGTTCAAGAGTCTTACGGCCTGAAGGAAGAAGCTGTTACAGAACCTGGAGGTTCTGCTACAGAGGCTGCGGACTTCTTTCTAGAGTCCAGCAGTGAAAACAGTCCTTGGTGGGGGTGGGAGGAGTCTCTGCAGATTTTCTGAGCCCTGGTCAGGCAGCGGCTTTTTGCGATCTCCTGGATAGGAGGAAGAGGAGTCCTGATGATCTTTTCCGCCGTCCTCACCACTCTCTGCAGAGACTTCCAGTCTGAGGCACTGCAGGCTCCAGTCCAGACAGAGATGCAGTTGGTCAGCAGGCTCTCTATAGTGCCTCTGTAGAATGTGCTGAGAATGGGGGGAGGGAGCTGTGCTCTTTTCATCCGACGCAAAAAGTGCATGCGTTGCTGAGCTCTTTTTAAAAGAGCTCCGATGTGTAGGGACCAGGTCATATTGTCAGTTATCTGCACCCCCAGGAACTTGGTGCTGCAAGAAGTTCTCCCGCAGCGAGCACGTCGGAGGAGCTGGACAAAGGTACGTGGGAGGTGTTGCGAGCGATGGAAGCCGAGACGCTTCGCTATTCGACGGAGGAGAGGTCGAATCTCATGTGGGGAGCTGGAGGCTCTCTTATCCCCATCAACTCCCTCTGGTCGGAAGACATCGCCGCTACACCGCAGTACCGGGCGCGCCGGCAAAGACGGAAGCCGGCCAGAAGGTCCTTCTCTCGCCGTCAAGACGCGCCGCTCCCGCAAGCTCCTCCCCCGGACCGAAGCAAGCTACAAGCTTCCCAAGCCTCCCCTCAGATGTTTGGCAACCCTATCGACCACTTTGCCAAACATTTCACCGATTGGGCTGTCAGTCGGCTGGTTCCCACACCAGTACCTGCACCTCGGCTGGTTCCCACACCAGTACCTGCTCCACGGCTGGTTCCCGCACCAGTACCTGCTCCACGGCTGGTTCCCGCACCAGTACCTGCACGTCGACTGGTTCTCGCACCGGTACCTGCACCACAACTGGTTCTCGCACCAGTACCTGCACCACGACAGCAACTCCGGCTGCCACGACAGCGACTCCGGCTGCCACGACGGCGACTCCGGCTGCCACGACGGCGACTCCGGCTGCCACGACGGCGACTCCGGCTGCCACGACGTCGACTCCTCCGGCTGCCACGACGACGTCGACTCCTCCGGCTGCCACGGCGATGTCGACTCCTCCGGCTGCCATGGCGACGTCGACTCCTCCGGCTGCCACGGTGACGTCGACTCCTCCGGCTGCCACGGCGACGTCGACACCTACCGCTTCCACGACGACATCTCCGCGACCTCGAGTGGTCCGGCGGCGCAAGCGGAAAGCAGGTCCCCGCATGCAGCCCTCGAGGTCAGTGAAGGGACGCCAGTGGCGCAAACAGCAGCGACATCCAAGACTGTGTTGCAGGACTCAGAGGCTGCTGAACTTCTGGCGCCACTCACGCCCACCTTCTCAGCGGCCGCGAATGTGGCCGTTCCGTGGTCGCCCGCCTCGGCGTTCCATTCGCCGCCGCCACCTGACCCTTCCCCGGTGGATTCGGGGACACGTGGCCTGGCGACCCACCACCAAGTCCTCCCCCCGCCCGCCCTTGACTCGTGAACTATTGCTTGTTTTTTTTGGGTTCCAGTTGTTTTTTTTGTTTTCAAGGGACATCTGGAATCTGTCCTTTTAGGGGGGTTACTGTTATGATCCGCTGCCCGGATCATAGTTTGTTTACGTTTTCAAGTCACATGTGTTTTCAGCACCTTGTTTTTGTTTCTGTTGCCATGACGGCAGATTGTGATCACCTGCCTCTGGTTAGCGTTCGGGACGCGCACCTGTTGCCCGAGCGCTAATCAGAGGGCTATTTAGTCTTCGCCCGGGCGGCACTCTGCCTGGCTGCCTAATTTGCTTATATGCAACAAGTATCGACCTCTTTGTTTCCCGCTAGCTTTCATGCTACGTATTTTTGCTTGCTAGCTCCCACGCTAGCCCCTTTGTTTTTTGTCTTCCGTGCTATGAGCACGTTTTTGTTTTTTTTCTGTCTGATTTATTTGCTGAAATAAATCATTTTCCTACCTGCAAGCTGTGTCCGAAGCCGTCTGCATCCTTGGGAGAACACCTCGCACCACGATGCGACCCGGTCGTTACAGTATGCTCTGTAAGATTTAATACATGTTGGCTCTTTTTATAGAGGAATATAACGATTTCAAATGAAACTCATAAAAAACAAACACAGAGCTATATTGCGTGATGGCAACTGTTAACTATATGAGAAATAATAAAATATGAAGGATTTTAAATTGTCTTCTGAGTTATTGTGACCATTGACTGATCTGGTGTGGGCACGTTATATGTATGTCCTAATGTAACCTGCCTGCATTCGTCCTGATGGATCATGGTTCGATCCCTGAGCAGTGTGTAAAGTAGGGTGTAGTTCTCTTTATGTATATTTTGCTCCTGAAAGTGAATCTGGCAGTCATGTCCCACAATATCAATAGTTTTTTGAGCAATGGGTATGTAACTTACGTGCTTGGAACGTCCCCTTTTCATCGCCAGACTCGATATGTTACTTCTTTTTGGTGTGACATCAGGTAAAGAACTGGAGCCAATTTCTCCGCATAGACAGTGTGTATTAAGGCATGTACAACTCTTATTTTTATATTATTTTTGGTCCTTGACTACTTCAAAACTATTATGTTTAACTTTAAGAGCAAAAAATAATTATACTGTAAAATAATCATCATTTCTGCACGTCCTAGCTCTTCCATAGACACTGTAGCTTGTCTTTCCTAATGCTCTTTCAGCATTTTCTCAATCATCTTGAGAAAAATACCAGTAGAAGAGGACGCAAAATAGAATACCAGCGGCTTACTTTCTCTTTCTCTCGTCTTTGATCACAGGGTCTGCTCGTATTTATCAGTTTTTGCGCAGGTCCTGACTCAGTTTTTCTCCCCTCGAGGGTGCTCCTGATTTTCGGAACTGAATTTGGCTTGTGTCTTTGACATTTTTTCCATCCAGACTCTGCCCAAACCCCTTCTTCTACAAAGTCAGAATCATTAAAATGATGGTTGCAAATTACACTTTTCCTGCTTGGCCCGTCCCATTTTGCGCAAGTCAGTTTGTCTAACGAGGTCCATTCTATCCTAATATTCCCATTATCTGGAAATGTATACATGCTGACCCCTTCTTTAGTTGTATTGCTACAACCTGCAACAATGCATCTGGCAGACATATTTGATCATTCTTCTTCAAATTCTATGTGAAAATAATGTGACTTGGAATGAAGATGACACCAAAACACCTACTATTCAATATAGAATAGCCGGCAGGCCCACCCACATTCTGGAGCTAAAAGTGGGCTTTCCAAAATGTGCTGAAACTTGTTAGAAAATAAGCCTAAAATCACAACTAAGCCTATTTTCGGGGGAATTTTATCAGTAGTCATGGACGGTGTAACAAGAGGAAGACAACACTATATATTTACTGCATATCTAACAAAAAAAAACTGTATTTATTTGTTTGTGTGGTGTGAAATAGATTTAGAACAGTTGCATTTGGATTAAAAATGTTTGGGTGTTATTTCCACAAACAGCATTTTATAAGGATACTCAAAAAAAAAAAAAAAACGTCTTGAGGATTATACATTTCTCACATGGAAATGAATGATTTAAATTCTTGGACCATGATATCAAAATGAAACCATTCAACTAGGGATGAAAATAAATGCCTGGAGCATCACAGTAACGAACTTTAATTTGCATACAAAATGCTTCATGTAATTGTGACAAACGTAACCAAGAAGAACAATCATTTAATGATTGCAGTTTGACATATTGTGTGTTTTCCCGGCATCTGCAAATCCTCTGTAAATGCTGGAATGACACAAGGTTGTCAGAGCGTGTAAAGGTTTTGATTAGCTCTAACTTTACTCTTTTGTGTTCTGGAGACAAGCATTTCACTGCATTTTCTTCTTGTTAGTAATAAAGGCAGCCTGAAGCATTATCCCGCTGTTGAAGGTCCTAATTAATCTCCAAGGACAACCTTAACGCAAGTCAAGTTGAACATTAAACGGCCAATGACAATCATGGTACGCACTTTATGTTGTTATACTGATATACTGGTTTTATTATAAGGAGAATAGCATTCCTGTCATTCACATTATGACCCCTTCGGTATTGATCTTTATTACGGTACCAGCCAGTACACTTTAGCACTTGCCTCTGTTATATGCAGTGCTTTAACACTAAAATTAGTGGCTGTTTATTCCCACTCATACTTTTTTCTCATATAGTAACTAGAGATAGAGAATATCACGGTGTCTATTGGGGGAATATTGTTTTTTTCAATCAGAATAATCACACTTTTGAATTTGGATTAATCGTGATTAATCACAGATTATTACGAGCTGGCATAATTTAAAATTAACTTAAAAAATACACCAATATTTGGACGATAATGCAATGTTATTGTCAGGATGTCACTTCGGAGCATTTTTGTATTTTTTTAACCTGAATGTAGGTCATTTACCGTATTTTCTGGAGCATAGGGCGCACCGGATTATAAAGTGCACTGCCGATGAGCAGGTCTATTCAGGTCTTTTTTCATACAAAAGGCGCACCGGATTATAAAGTGCATTAAAGGGGTCATATCAGGATTTTTTTCCTCATTTTTAAGCATTTCCTTGTGGTGTACATAACAAATGTAATGGTGGTTCTTTGGTCAAAATGTTGCATAGATGATGTTTTACAGATAATTTCCAAGCCGCTTTCTGACAGTCGCTTCAGGATGCGCCGTTTTGTGGGCGGTCTTATTTATGTGGCTCACCTTCGACACCGTCTTCTCCCCGTCATCTTTGTTGTAGCGGTGTAGCGTGCAAGGACGGAAGTGTGAAGAAGTGTCAAAAGCTGGAGCTAACTGTTTTAATGACATTCAGACTTTACTTAAATCAGCAACGGAGCAGCATCTCCTCATCCGTGGATCACTAGCAGGGGCCCCATAAAAAGAATCTTTACAGGTCCCCCTATATTATAATTTCATCATCATTAGGGGCCTCTCTGGGCCCCCCTCCATCATGGGCCCCTAGAATTTTTCTCCTTTACCCCCCCTTTTCGGCGCCCCTGATCACTAGTGCAACAACGCCGGAAATGTGTCCCGTGAAAAAACGTTCGACCGACAACTAAAGTTCCGTGGGTGAATTATGTAAATGCACTACACTGGAAGTTTTTAGCGCTTCCATTGCGAGATATAAGTTTGAATTTTACTCTACTTTATATTAGAAATGGCAACCACAGAGGGTGAATGCCCCAATAGAAGAAGATATTGAAAAAGAAGAAGCTTATGGACTATGTTATCGTCAGGGACTACAGTGGCGGACGTGCGCAAATTTTCTGGACTTATGCAGATCTCAAATACACATCAGCAGGTACCAGAAGGTAAGAAAAGTTGTTTTTTGCATACTATTGTGAAAAAAGAAACCGCCAGATAATATGTCTGCTAATGGGGGCCATTTTGCTGTCCTTATACACACACCATAGTAATACTTGTATCTCTGACTACGGTAGCCGTAATGGGCCGACAATCCATCAAGCGGTGCGGCTTCAAAGTCATACAAAAAAATGTTGACGGATTTTTGAGTGCCGTGTGTAATGTTCTTTATTTTCAATGGAACATTTAAAGTTATGGTGTTGTTTACTGGCGTCATCTTGCAGTCTACACATATCTCTTATGTGTGACTACCATCTACTGGTCACACTTATCATTACACCATGTACCAAATAAAATTGCTGTGAGGTTCGGTACGCACAACCAGAATTATTCCGTACATTAGGCGCACTGGGTTATAAGGCACACTGTCGATTATTGAGAAATTGAAAGGATTTTAAGTGCGCCTTATAGTCCGAAAAATACGGTATTTGATCTAACTTGGTAACAGTTGTATCTAAATTCCCATCAGGGTGTATTTTGAAGTTACATTTATCAGCGAGCTCATCAGTCAGTCTCCTCACTCATCTTAGCACTGCTAATGCATTGACCTGATCACTGACCAAATAACATCCCACTCCACTTTTAGGTGACCATTTGTGATTAAGGTAAGGCATGGTCAAAATACATTGCATGATTAATCTGCATACATGGGGCGGCATAGCTCGGTTGGTAGAGTGGCCGTGCCAGCAACTTGAGGGTTCCAGGTTCGATTCCCGCTTCCGCCATCCTAGTCACTGCTGTTGTGTCCTTGGGCAAGACACTTTACCCACCTGCTCCCAGTGCCACCCACACTGGTTTAAATGTAATTTAGATATTGGGTTTCACTATGTAAAGCGCTTTGAGTCACTAGAGAAAAGCGCTATATAAATATAATTCACTTCACTTCACTTCACATATGCAGCTGAGATAGGCTCCAATGACCCCCCCCCCCCCCCCCCCCCCCACCCCAAAAGGGACAAGCGGTAGAAAATGGATGAATGGATGGATGTAACCCGCTTGGTTCAGTCCCTGGGTTGCCAGCATGAGAGACGAGCATGCCAGCTACAGAGCCCGAGCTATCAACCCAATAGCCAGCACTGCTCTTGAGGTTGACAGGGAATGAGGTTTACCAACATACACATGGCTCAGCCACACTAACTGGCCTGTGTTACACATACATGATTAATGCGAATAATTCATTTTGTGATTAATCATATGATCCAATTTGTTTTGTGCCTGTGCATGAGCAAACAGAACTGTGCCTGAGCACACGTCTTCCAAACATGCGGTGTGGATTGGTGTTTTAGTATGGTATGGATTGCTAAGTTAGAGTGTATCCTTAAATACTTTCTGCAACTCCTTGCTAACTGTATCCTTGTCAGGGGACATCACATTGTTTTTATTGCTTGGCTTGTTTTTTCCAAGTAAAGTGGTTCTTTGGTTTTTGTTAGTTTTTTTTTAACATTGAGTATGACAACAAAGTATGTCACCGCCAAAGAAAGTTGCGAGTGCCAGCATTTTGATAAATAAGTTGAGACAATAGAAAAAGAGAAGTAAAGTACAAATGTGCCGCCTGCGTGGCGCTCCCCGATTAACGTCCTTCCTCTCTGTCTTCGCCAACAAGAGTCTTCAATAAAGGTAAAAATTACGTTTATGTGTCCATTTAATTCAGAGGTGTCAAACTCGTTTTAATTGAGTCCCACATCACAGTTATGGCCGCCCTCAGAGGGCCGTTTCTAACATCTATATTAATATAGATGTATGGATTCGCTTCATGATAATACTACACGATAGCCTATGCATTTGATTATAGTATTATACATCTTTTTATGTACGTCTGTAGATGTAAAATGCACATGGGTTTTTACAGTATTTACTGCAAATTGAAAAAAAAAAAAACTGCTTTTTAATGTAAAATTCTGGCGACCCAGCTGCAAGTTTTTACCTTAAAATATATTATAATTTTATAGTGTACAATTTGATGGATAACTTGCTTTAAAATCATAATATAAGCAGATATTTGAGTATTAATTTGTATTTTTACAGATAAAAATATGTATGTATGATATACAATATTTACATTATTAAATAACATTGGAGTTTAGAATATATGCAATTGTATGCAGTTCATGTATTTTTTCCCGTCAAGTACTTTATTGACATATATTATTTGCAGGCTTTCGCGGGCCACATAAAATGATGTTCTTGCCCCCCTAAGATTGACACATGTGATTTAATGAATGATTTATATGTAGTTCACATTATTCTCTATAAAATGTGACTGGAACAGATTAAAGGCTCGATCTACTAAGTTTCAAATAACAGGTGCTAAAAAGTGTGTGCAAACTATAAAATTGTGTGCACTATTAGTGGGTGCTACTAAGTAATCAACAAAGACTCTGTGCAGACTGCCCTATTTAAATTAGTTTTTGCGTGTATACCTGAAACGGTAGAAACACTAATTTCCTTCTACATTGCGTCCAACCTGTGGTGTCACGTGATGTTGTTGAAATGTAGCACACAAATAAAATATTACAACCTTTCCTGGGCTATACTGAAGTGTGACCAAGACAACATAACCTACATTTAGCACGCTGAAGCTGCACTCTCTGGGCATTGTTGTGATGGTGCATATGGAATGATCCAAACGCAAAAAAAAATAATTTTGCAAGAACATATGATATCTTACAATAATATATTGTTTCGTACATAAGAAGCGAACGCCAGAAAAAAAAAATACCAGCAGACACCAAAATAAACCATTTACATTTGTTTCAATCAGCCCCTTAAAGAGGAATTGCACTTTATTTGAGAATGTTGCCTATCAATGACAAAAAGTTTTTTTTATTTTTTACGTTCTAACATGTAAAAATTGGCTCGTTCAAGTTAGCTACCCTGCGATGAGGTGGCGACTTGTCCAGGGTGTACCCTGCCTTCCGCCCGATTGTAGCTGAGATAGGCTCCAGCGCCCCCCGCGACCCCGAAGGGAATAAGCGGTAGAAAATGGATGGATGGAAGTTAGCTACCAATGTTGCTAATGGGAGCAGTCAATTCTACCGCTAAATCACTTGAAAAATGCATTCAAAAACCATCAACAATAATTAATTTACGTTCCGTAACCTATATAATAACCAAGCTGTAGGGACATTGTTATTGTAAGGGCGAACACTGAAAAACTCTCTTTCTAGCGTAGTAACACATCGCCGTGCTTCGGTATTAGCCGTAAACGCTAACTACGGAAAGATATAAGCTAGCTTCTACATCAGCACAAAATCATTTTGAGTTTCTAATGCACAACACAATGCGATAAAACACCAATCTGTACTGACTGAAAAACAATAGTATCTGTAAAGTATTAGCCCATATTTCATGTTTTGTTTGTACACAGCTAACTATACAGCACATATCATTATACGCGCATGACGTGCTGCATGTATCAGGATTAGGGATGATGTTTGATAAGAAATTATCGAGTTCGAGCCTATTATCGAATCCTCTTATCGAACCGATTCCTTATCGATTCTCTTATCGAGTCCAGATAGGTTGTTGTATATGGAAAAAAACACAATATTTGGTTTAACAAATCACTTCGCATTCTCTACTGCGCGCTACTATAGTGTTACCATATCTGAGTTTTTGTGCAGAAATGTGGGGAAATAACTACAAATGTGCACAACATTCGTTAACCGTGTTACAAAAACAATTAATTAGACTGATACATAATGTTGGATATAGAGAACATACAAAGACTTTATTTATTGAGTCAAAAATATTAAAGTTTGATGATTTGGTAAAATTGCAAACAGCTAAAATGATGTGGAATTAAATGATGGAATGGATGAAGTAAAGAAGTTAAACATTGTACTGATATGATCCAGTTTAAGAGGTTGTTCAAATGAATAGTGCGTACAAAGTACAAAGATGAAGAATTATGAGAAATACTTTCAACCTTATTGAAAATAAGATATTCTTCATCTCAGTATATTAATAATGACTGAATTAATTAATTACATTTTACAAAACTGTTGTGTATACTAATTCACAGATATTTTATTATAAGAAGGTCAGTAAATGATGTATATATTTGTAAACGCTATGAAGTGGGAAAGGGGTAGGATTAAATAAGCTTTACTTCTTCCTACTCCTGTAAAGTTAAATTATATGAAACTGTGATCTATTATGATGTGGTCGGATCATATTTTGTTTAGTTATGTTCTGTTAGTTTTGGACTTCCTTAGTTGTTTTGTGCACTTCGGGGGTTTGTTTTAGTCACCATGGTTACTTATGATTTTCACCTGCCTTGTACGCGCACCTGTTGCTCATCAGAGACTCTATTTAAGCCTGCCTTTTCCGGTCACTCGTCGTGGCTTCATTGTTTGCATTTGCAACAGTTACGTTGGCATTCTGGTTTTCGAGCTCATGATTCCTGTGCTAAGTTACCTTAGCTTCTAGTATTCCTGTGCTAAGTAAGTTTTTGCCTTAGCTTCTCGTGCGAACGGCACGCTTTCCTTTTGTTTCGTTCCTGTCTGTTGTAATGTGTATGATTTATGAGAAATAAATCATCTCCTACCTGCACGCTTTCGTCCGGAGCCGTCATTTTTGCGTTCCGGGAACGCAGCACCCCACAGTGACAAATGACTGAGCTACGTGACGTCATTTCTTGTGATGTCTCACGGGGCATTTCTTGTCGGGACGGGATTCGTTCCAAGTGATTCGAATAAAGAACCAACTCTTTTTCTTTACTATAGTGGTCTCGATAACGGGTACCGGTTCTCAAAAAGGGATTCGAGTCAGAGGACTCGGTTCTTTTCTTATCGAACAACCGGGAAAACCGGTTTCGAGCATCATCCCTAATCAGGATCAATATAAAGTGTGACTCACTCGATGGACAGTTGTCTTTTGGGTACAGCTAGCCGAGGACATTTTTTCTGGTTTATTTTGGGTAAGCACACCATTTATGTCGAAATAGCTTCACTCGAAATTCTACATTTATAGCATCATATCACTTTCACCTCACTCTCTCAGCTTCTGTCTGCTCCAATGTTTCACCCTCTTCTTCGTGCTCGCTTCTAGAAGCTGCAGTTTATCCTCCGTTCATTCAGCTTAAAGATAAGGTTGTGAATCCTCATTAGTCCAAAAATATTAATCTTTGTTGTTTGTTACCAAGTCTGCCATGGTTAGAACACACACGAGCGTATTTTTATCCGGAAGTAGGACACACATTGTTGCTGGAAGTCGTACGTGCTCTGCTATGGAACGGAAATCAATGTGCGGAAGAACTCGGAATGATCATTTAAATCATGATCATTTTTTGATCATGATTAAAATGATCAAAAAACTGTAAATATTTAACATATTACATATTGTTATGAACGTGTCTGTTACTACATTATATATGCACTTGCAGTGTGTATATAAGGGTAAGGGTTAGTTTTCGTTTGTTTTTATTTTGTCCTGTCCAGCTACTCAGGCAAATCATATTGTTGATGTAGCTACCCATATCGGCTGTACAGATTTACTTTACAAAAGAGAAGCGTGGGATCCTTCTCTTGTTGCCTTATTTGTATCTGACTTTATTAAATGGATTTATATTAATGTTTGGCGCAGCCAGACCGGAGCAGGAGGGAATAGAAAGAGAAACAAAGGAAGACATTGGGGAAATTGCGGGGACAAGAGAAACAACAACAACAACAACAAACACAATAACAACCACAACAACAACAGAACAGCATCATCAAATACGATATGTACAAATATGATAGTAAAAGTGATAGCAAAGAAGCAGCTAGTGATGTAAATATTAATAACCCAGAAATGACAATGAACATTATTACACTACAAATGGAGAAATACAGATACCAATAGAAATAGCACTATTGATAATGAATAATAACAATAATTGCCTCTATTATCAACAATACAATTGTTTCAAATGCAACATTACATATATGTAATGATAACTTGAATGACAAAAGAAAGCAGATAAATGGAGGGGAAGAAAGAGAAGCAAACTGTATTAATCTTGTATATTGTTTGTCAGTGTACCGTGTGTTACCTATTTTCCCTTAGGAGGAACAACGTTAATATATGTTTGTATGTATTAATGAATGAATATACACAAGCGTGTATATATGTATGTATAATTCTGTGTATGTGAGTATGTATGTGCATTTGTATGTAAAATATATTTGTCTCCCAGCATGTGCGGGAGCCAAAGTACGGCCCCAGCCACCCAGAGTGCCCAACCCAAAACAGCAGGTGCGGTGCCCAGGGACCACAAGGGACCACTGGCCCCATGCAGCCAGGCCGACCAGCAAAAGGAACCCTAGGGCCGGGTATACCGCCAGCAGCAGGCCATAAACAGACGCACCCGGATAAGGACATGGCATGGGCGAAGCAGCGGACAGCCAGCCACCAAACCAGCAAGAAACCACACCCTAAGCGGGCAGAAAGGCGGGCCACCTCGCCCCTAGGGGCCTCGAGACTCCCCGCAGCCGTATGGGATGACCACCCCAGCCGCACTAGCAACCGGCCCCTACATACCGACATCCATCCATACATACACATATGCATACACACACATATGCATACACACATATACATATAACAATAATAATAACATACATACACTACGGTTCAAAAGTTTGGGGTCACATTTAAATGTCCTTATTTTTGAAGAAAAAGCACTGTACTTTTCAATGAAGATAACTTTAAACTAGTCTTAACTTTAAAGAAATACAGTCTATACATTGCTAATGTGGTAAAATGACTATTCTAGCTGCAAATGTCTGGTTTTTGGTGCAATATCTACATAGGTGTATGGAGGCCCATTTCCAGCAACTATCACTCCAGTGTTCTAATGGTACAATGTGTTTGCTCATTGGCTCAGAAGGCTAATTGATGATTAGAAAACCCTTGTGCAATCATGTTCACACATCTGAAAACAGTTTAGCTCGTTACAGAAGCTACAAAACTGACCTTCCTTTGAGCAGATTGAGTTTCTGGAGCATCACATTTGTGGGGTCAATTAAACGCTCAAAATGGCCAGAAAAAGAGAACTTTCATCTGAAACTCGACAGTGTATTCTTGTTCTTAGAAATGAAGGCTATTCCACAAAATTGTTTGGGTGACCACAAACCTTTGAACGGTAGTGTATACACATACACACAGACGCATAAATAAACAAACAAATCCATACACAGGCCGGCAGGGCAGCGATACGGCCCTGGAACCCACTGTCCACAGAGAACCAGCCAATCACTTTACCCCCCCCCCCCCCCAGCCAGCACCCAGACGACGGCACGACACTGGCTGTGAAGGACGGTGCGGCAGAGCGCAAGGGCATGCCCGGGCCGACACCCGACAAGCCAACCATCATGACAACAAATGCTTTTCTGTGTTTAGGTTTAAATACAGAAAAAGCCGTCATTAACATCTAATACATAAAAAACAAGGTTCCAATGGGTTAAGGAAAAGCAATGGTGGACTATGGATGACTGGATGAAATTCATATTCCGTGTTGAATTGTGAACCTTTATTTTGCAAGGTGATGATGCTGGAACTTTTGTTTGGTGGCGTTCCAATGCGATTCATGAAGAAAACATGCACATTTCCACAGTCATTGATGATATGGAGCTGCATGTCAGGTAACGGCACTCGGGAGATGGCTGTCATTACATCTTCAATAAATGTCCCCGTTTATTTTTGGCATTTGAGACTTTTTTTATATTCTATCAATGGAAAGGATGTTTGGGGATGATGATGAAGACATTTTTCAAGATGAAAATGCATCTTGCAATGGAGCAAAAGCTGTAAAAAACTTTCTTTGAAGAAAGATAAATAAGGTCAATGTCATGGCCTGCAAATAGTCCGGATCTCAATCCAATTGAAAATCTCTGGTAGAAATTATACCAGCTGCACTCAGGGAGAAGGCCTGACTACCACTACTTTATTTATTTTAGTGTTTCTCATGATTGTCATGATTGTTTCTACATTTAAAGAACCTCTTTGTGGTTTACATAACTTTTAATAATGGTTCTTTGGTGAAAAAATGTGCATGTATTTTGTTATACAGACCTATTTTCAGGTCACTTTTTTTCTCCCTTTCATACAGCTTGTTTTGAGAGGCGGAGTTGTTAGATGCAAATGAACTTCTCCTCACCATGCCCCGTTATGCCGATGAGCCTTGGCCCCCGTCCGGTAGATTTTCTTTGGAGTTTTTTAGCTTTCTTGCTTTTATTGTGCACTATTGACATGGGTGATCGCCTCCAGCCATTGGTTTTGAGTGACTTTCACCACAACTCAACATCCCAGATGATATAGCGAGATCAGCGGCTCACCGTGGTTTGTTGTCGGCCCAAAGAAAGAAGGCGATGCGGGCGAATGAAAGAGAGGAAGGAACCCCGGCTGATGTACAGGTCCGGAACTATTCATGCTGGCTAAGGTTGAACCTCGACTAAATCTAACTTTCTAATGCTAGAGCCTGTAAATATATGTGTATATTTTGACGATAAAAGGCTTTTCTATTCAATATAATGTAAATAACTGCACTGCACAGCTGTTTCGATTTGTCAAAATTAGTGGCTCAAGGCTATAGGGCAGTGGTTCTTAACCTTGTTGGAGGTACCGAACCCCACCAGTTTCATATGCGCATTCACCGAACCCTTCTTTTGTGAAAAATACAATGTTTTGTTTTTTTTCAAATTCAAGACAAAGTTGTATGTTTTTTTTTACTGGTGCACAAAATAAACCGTGCATGATCATCACCTTGTTCAAAGAACAAAACCCACACAGTGCATGAACTCACAACAAATGACACACCTGCAAATCAGTATGACTTCTGTTGTTGCCTTTGAGAGGCCAGTTCAGAAATGAGCGGCTTCACCTTGGAAAGTGCCACTCTCATATCATTTTCACAGCGAAGTCTGTTCCTTTTTCTTCGTTTTCCACCCAGACATACAATACTGGTACACAGCTATATGCTATAATATTTAAAAAAAATCTCACATACCCCTTGGCATACCTTCAAGTACCCCCAGGGGTACGCGTACCCCCATTTGAGAACCACTGGTGTATGGTGTGACTATGTGGTGCATATAGCTGGTGAGTGTTACCGTATAATGTTGAAGGTGCGTGTTGTGAGAGGTGCGGAAGTCCAGAAGGGGCAAGGCAGGCTCGGAGGTCCGTGGGCAAGCAAGAGGTCAAGGGCAGGAGCGAGGCATCAGAGTCCGTGTCCAGGCAAGAGGTTGAGATCCATGAAGGCAGCAAGAAGACCAGAGGAAACCCGGGGAGATGAGACACACCGCTCGAATCCAGGGAACGAAGAGGAGCTGCAGGATGACGACACAGGACAAGACACAATGAGCACAGAGGAGGGGAAATACGGAGAGCGGGTAGGCACATGAAAAGGAGCTAGAGACAAGTGGGTTTACTGAACAATACAGGCGCAGGAATGCTGGCTTAAGAAAGGTTTTGAGCTCTCATCAGCAGCAGGTGTGCAGATTGCAGATTGAGTGTGCGGCCGCAGCAGGAGAGGAACACCCGTTTCCGTGTCCAGAGACGTGTTCAGAGGAGCGCACAAAATAATGAGAGGCAGCAGGTGCTTGAGCTGTAAAACTTTATTTTGCCGGACGGTGATGTGTTTGTCTTACATTAGTAGGCTAAGTGAGCTACACAACAACTCGAGCTAACATTGCTAACAAATCATTTAGTTGTGTTAAAAGCAGAACTCTTCTTGGCACACACTCGAAGCGACTTTGTTAAAGGTACATTGCCGCAAAACAAAAAAGTTAATAGTAAGGCACTTCTTACTTCTTCAGATGATATTGGAGGTGTGAAGAGTGTCCTGGGTTGGGTAATACAAACAATAACAGCATTTTTGTTCTTCCAGTCAAATCTTGTTTTTGTAGTCTAAACATTTAACATCTATATGCTCCCACTAGGACAAATCATGCAAAATAATAACATTGACCATCATTGCTATGCCGATGACACCCAAATCTATGTAGCGCTATCACCAAATGACTATCGCCCCATAGATCTTCTGTGCCAGTGCATTGAGCAAGTCAAACACTGGATGTGCCAAAATTTCCTACAACTAAATGAAGATAAAACTGAGATAATTGTTTTTGGTGCTAAAAAAGAAAGGTTTAAAGTCGTCCAACACCTTCAATCACTGTCCCTGAAAACCTCAAATAAAGCCAGAAAATCTTGGGGTTATTTTAGATTCTTATTTAAATTTCGATAGTCACATCAAATCAGTAACAACATCGGCCTACTATCACCTCAAAAATGAAACAAGACTTAGAGGGCTCATGTCAGCTCAAGACTTAGAAAAACTTGTACATGTCTTTATTAACAGTAGGCAGGACTATTGTAATGGTCTCCTTGCAGGTCTTCCCAAAAAAACTGTTAGCTTGTTCAGAACGCTGCTGCTAACGTTCTAACAAAGACCAAAAAATGTGAGTACATTACACCAATTCTTAAATCCTTACTTTGGCTCCCTGTACATCAGATAATTGATTTCAAAATCCTCCTGCTCACATATAAATCACTACATGGTCTAGGGCCGAAGTATATCACTGATATGCTCCCACTATATAAGCCCTCTAGATCACTAAGATGTTCTGAGACCAATCTGTTAGCGGTTTCCAGAGTAAACTCAAATCAAGGGAGCGCATCATTCAGTCACTATGCAACAAATAGCTGGAATAAACTTCCTGAAGATGTCAGACTTTCCCCAACTCTGACTACTTTTAAAACTAGACTGAAAACGTTTATGTTCACCTTAGCTTTCAGCTAAATCTTTTAATCTATTAACTTTTAACGTCTGCACTGTTTTTATTTTTATTGTCTGCATTTTAATTTTGCTTTTATTTTCTTTCATTTCACTTTGTTGTCTGTGAAGCACTTTGAGTCTGCCTTGTGTATGAAAAGCGCTATACAAATAAAGTTGCCTTGCCTTGCCTTGCCTTGCCTAAACTACAGATGTGCGCGCATGAAGTGGGCAGTGACCAGAGGGGACTGCAACGTACAAAGGCCCAGGACTAAATTTGGGGTCTATCAGAGGCATACAGTCATGGAACAGGCTGCCAGCCCATGTCAGAAATGGTGACACCTATTTAACATTTAAAACTGCACTGAAACACTGGTTGAAAACTAATCAGACATGCACGCACACTTAGATTATTCACATGTTTCATTTTTTGTGCATGGTCTGTGCTTATGGTATACTTGTAATGTGTAATGTTTTGTGATGTATGTATTATTTTGTATCATGAGATGTTGAATGCTTACTGTATTAACCTGCCTTAGGAAAACGGATGAAAATTAGCTATTGTGCTAACTCTGGCATATTTACATTGTTGCTCTATGTTGATGAATATGCATTGTCCTAATTCAAATAAATAAATAAATAAATAAACTAAAAATGGCGGACGCGCGAAAGGCAGTCTGGGAAGATTTATACCATAGATGGATAAGGTGCTGACGTCACCAATTACTGTATGGACATTCCAAATGAACTGTTTGGAGGAAGTAGATAGGAAGGCAAAATTGTTTTATTAATAGACCCGCAATCCCGCCAAGTTTTGATTTCAAATTTCCGGGACTTATGCAGTTCCCAAATGCACAACAGCACGTATCGTATCAATAGGTAAGACAAGTTGGGTTTGCATGATAGGGCCCCTTTCAAGCCAGAAAGTTGCCATTCAAAATTATAGTAATTTTGTGTCATGTTTGTTATGTTTTTTTCCTACAAAATGAAACAATTGAATGAGCATCCTCCAGGTCTGGTGATTCCATATTTTTGTTCGGGGTTGTCCAAGCCATATAGGAAGAAGACTTTGTACTTTTGTTGTTCAGATAGTCCCAACTACTCTCAAACACTACCAAATTGCTATTAGTGACCTTTATCACTTGTGGGTGACACAGCTAAGGGCAGTTTTGAAGCGCTATCATTTGTAGTCGTTTATGGTGTGCGTACGACCGACTCTAAAAGGGCCACTGCTTGACAGCCTAAATGGTGAGGAAATATGAGGCTGGAGAATGTTCCCTCTGAATGCTGACATTTATGCATGCAGGGAACCCAGTGAGGCATATTAGAGTTAGTGGAACTGCATCACCTTCTCAGTGTATTACTAGCAAAAAGACAAGTCTCCTCTCTGGTCCAGGAAATCCAGACAATAATTCATTTTTTGTAAATGCCAAGGATGAATTCATGTGTGTGTTTTATATTGTATTTTGAAGCAGGGGGCGGCTTTATAATTTAGTCGGAAACTGATAATCCAATCTAAAAAATTGGGGTGTCAGCAATTTCCTGCCATAGGAAGATCTGTATCTGTTCTATAATAGATAAGGTTTAACGGCACTTTTGCTAATGCTTCTGGCTGCGTTGAGCAAGAATAATGAATAAAAAATAGGAATGCTGAATATCAAGGAGTGCTGGCAACGTGTGCAAAGTGCATTTATTGCCAAACAGAACGAAAGAGAGCAGAACACAACCGCTGGAAATGCTCCTTTTAGCCTGCTTCTATCCCATTAAAGCCAAGTCAGGTCCAAGGTATTTGGAACGGAGTGAGATTCAGGTAAAAGCTGACCCAATCGCTGAGGTCTGAATGACCTTTGATGCTGTGTGCTCATGTTGGGCTGCTAATGTGTAATCAAAAGAACTTCTCACACAGCAGCTTCAACATGCACTGACATCTAAAAGGAAAATACATTTATTTTTCCTCATCGCTGCTTTTCCACTTTTATAGAGTGAAACGGGCGAACTGGTCTGGACTGTTCAATGATTATATTTACAGTAGGTAAGGTTGGATTTTTGTTTAATTCCTGTGAGAATCCTGTGTGTGACTGAAGCATTATGGAGTGGGGCTATCCGGGACGAGTTGCAGTGTGCTCAAACAACAACCAGGTAGCATCTATGAGCAGATAATACTTTATCATCTCTTTCTCTTTCGGAGTTATCAGGTGTTATTAGGCTTACCGGTATTAAGAAAGTTTGATTATGTCACGCCTATACTGGCTCACCTGCACTGGCTTCCTTTTATTCCCTTGTGTGGTGCTCGGGTCTGTGGGACCCATTTTCATTTTTTATTAAAAGAAAAATTATACAATTAATACATTTTTCAAACTGAGACTCACTGACTACAAGTTATTTTTTTAATTCAATAGCATTTCTAACCTTGTTTATAAAAGGGCTGGCACTTGAAACCTTTCTTGGGCTCTGTGGTGTCTAATATTGCACTCAAGTGCATGTTTGTTTGGGCACACAGTTCTGCAGAATGATACATAGGAACGTTCCAGACGTCTTTCTACACATCAAAACAGATGCAAACTTGGAAAAGGTAGGAGGGCTAAAACTTATTTGTGTGTGCTTCGGTCAAGGAAATTGGTATCAAGATGCCATACATCCATCCATTTTCTACCGCTTGTCCCTAGGGCTGGCGGGTGGGGCTCAGGCCAATCCCAACTGCACTTGGGCGGAAGGCAGGGTTCTCCCAGATAAATCATGTATAGCTTCTGCTCGGCTAAGGTTGCATTTCATGATTTAACTTTACGTCTTGTGAGGACGCGCCCTTGTAAACAAACTCGATAGCCTTGATTCACTATTTTTCATTTTCCCATTATGTTAACCACTCATAAAGATAAGACTACTGAAGACCTGGCTGGTTGTGAAAGAAGACGAAGAACAGGGCTGCAGGATTATGGACAAAATGTTAATCACCATTATTTTCATCAATATTTAAATAACGATTATTAATCACGGCTATTTACTGTTAATTAAAACATATTTTATTGCACTTTCTATTTTAAACAAACAGTATGTAAACTTGACTTTCATTTAAAAAAAAAGTATACAAATAATTCATTAAAAATAAAATAAAATGTACAAAAGGAAATTGTGATCACAATTAAAATGTGATTATATGTGCAGCCCTAACGGAGAAGTGATCCCAGCTCACTGTAACTGCATGGCTCAGTAAGTTTTCGCCATGTTGCCTTGTTGCACACGATGTTACGAGTACACATGGTTATCCCAGTCTTTATCAAAATATAACTATATATCTTAAAGTTGTGTATGTGCTGAAAGCGTCATTTATGATTGTTGCCTTTGGTAAAAGCTTAACTCTTTATAGTTAAAGTTAAAGTCCCAACAATAGTCACACACACACTAGGTGTGGTGAAAATATCCTCTGCATTTGACCCATCGCCTTGTTCACCCCCTGGGAGGTGAGGGCAGCAGTGAGCAGCAGCAGTGAGCAGCAGCGGTGGCCGCGCTCGGGAATCATTTGGTGATTTAACCCCCAATTACGACCCTTGATGCTGAATGTTTTTTAGGTTGTGAATGCTTTAAGGTTTTACTCACATTTGCTCTCTTTTATTTAGACTCGCCAAACTGGTGCTTTACGAAAAACACTCGTAGCAAAGATGCGTTTTAAGAACTCCGCAACAAGATTAAATAATATTTAAATGGGAAATATTTAAAGTATATCAAACAAACCTTTAACAAAGTCATCACTACAAACTCGTGTGTTCTTCAACTGTGCTCCCTTGGACTGAGGTGATATATTCCAGAGCTACTTTTCTCAGTGTCGTTTCTTAAAATCGTGGACTTTTTCGACCTTCTTGATAACCTCTCAAAGAACTCTGTAGAAACGGTTATCTTTTTCGCGATTTGAACGGTTCGTACAGTCTAAAACAACGCAAGCATAGGGCATTTTTCTTAAAAAAAAGGCAAAATGCTGCCCAGAACGCTTTGACAACAGACGCTCGCTTAAGCACGGCTTTGAGTCTCCCATTTTTAATGAGCTGGCACGACGTCAGGTGAATACAAAGAATATTGAGCAGCACTCCACAACTCACTTCAGTATAGGGCTTATGTATTAACATATACACTTATGAAATTGCCAAACATGCCAAATTGAGCACTATATCATATTTGACGTTGACACACTTGACTCCTTATTAGAGAAAGAGCAAATTGAGAAGATGCCTCACTGATGTGCTGTATGAAATTGTTCCAACCAGTTTACAGTCCAAACCAGACCTCATGAGACTACCTGGGGCCGGCGTGGCACGGTTGGGAGAGTGGCCGTGCCTGCAACCTGAGGGTTCCTGGTTCAATCGCCAGCTTCTACTATCCTAGTCACGTCCGTTGTGTCCTTAGGCGAGACACTTGACCCTTGCTCCTGATGGGTTGTGGTTAGCACCTTGCATGGCTGCTCCCGCCATCAGTGTGTGAACGTGTGTGGGAATGTGGAAATAGTGTCAAAGAGCTTTGAGTACATTAAAGGTAGAAAAGCGCAATACAAGTATAACCCATTCATTTATCATTTACCTTTCTCAGCTAAGAGAAGTGATCTGGTTCTCTTTTGACCCGCCGGCCTGTGTATGGACTTGTTGGTTCATATACGTGTGTCTGTGTGTGTATATGTGCATGTATGGATGGATGTAAGTATGTAAGTGTATGTGTGTGTATGTGTATATATGTGTGTATATATCAATATATATGTGTGTATGTATATATATATATATATATTTATATATATATATATATATATATATATATATATATATATATATATATATATATATATATATATATATATATATATATATATATATATATATATATGTATATACATATATATATATATATATATATATATATATATATATATATATATATATATATATATATATATATATATGTATATACATATATATATATATATATATATATATATATATATATATATATATATATATATATATATATATATATAAATACATATTTATTTATTTATTATATATATATATATATATATATATATATATATATATATATATATATATATATATATATATATATATATATACATATATATATATATATATATATATATATATATATCAGTGGCGTGCGGTGAGGTTAATGTCTGGTGAGGCACTGCATCATCACAGTCAGATTTACAAACATATGAACCCTAAATAGTATCTTATTCACCATGTGATTGGCAGCAGTTAACGGGTTATGTTTAAAAGCTCATACCAGCATTCTTTACACAACTGTAGCACACAAAAAAGCACATTTAATAAAAAAAAACATTATTATGGTCTTACCACACAGCCAGCCTTTGCGTGTGTACCATGCCGTTTGAAAAGAACGGGTCTTCTGTCCCGAAGTCAAAAGCAAACCTTTTAGCTCCGGCGTTGGTCTACCTTTAATTATTACCTCCTGCTTCGATTGAAAGTCCAGTTTAGAAAACTGTTTTATTTTACATATGTAATCCTCCATGTTTTTAATAAAAGTTCAGGCGAGAGGAAATAAACAATCGCCGCACTTATTGCTAACATTTTTTTTTTTTTTTTTTTCTTCTGCGGCCGAGGAATGATCTCTGGGATCACTACCGCCCTCTACCACCAGGAGGCCGGATTACTGCGAGCCTCAGACAGTACGTTTTTTGCAGCAGTTTTATGAATGCTCAGCACAAGAAATACGTTACACACATACAGTTGTTGACAAAATACACTGTACATTATATACCTCAGCTAACTAAACTATGCCATAGTTTAGTTAGCTGATATAATTCATATAGCAATACAGTCTCACTGCACAGCAGCTCAGCAGTTAGCAGAGTCATTGCGCACAATCCATGTTGAGGCACAAATCAGTGACGTGCCTCAACTGGCTGCTGATCACCGCACCGTCTCTTCTCAGTATTTGAACGGCAAATGTGAAAATAAAAATAAAAATAATCTAAAACTGGTGAAGTTAAATGGAAAATAACTTTAGTATAATCACTGGATACATATGACAATTTAATTTTTTTTGTTTCTTTTTACATTTTTTTTCTTTCCATGATGGCAGGTGAGGCCCCGCCTCCCCTGCCTCTAGTGACTGCACGCCACTGATATATATATATATATATATATATATATATATATATATATATATATATATATATATATATATATATATATATATATATATATATATATATATACACATACATGTATATATATACAATATATATATATAAATGTGTAGTAGGGGGCATTCTCTGGGCCTGCTTGTCCGGCACCTGTGTCTGGGGCCCCTGAGTCCCACCGTCCACCCCTTCCGGATGCCCGTCTGGGTTCGGGCCTGTTGGGTCTAGTCTTCGCGTCTATTATTCTATTCTATTCTATTCTATTCTATTCTATTCTATTCTATTATTCCGCAGTGCTGCCAGTCGGCCAGCTGCTGGGGTAGTGACCTATGTGTCAGCATGTCTGTGATCTTTTTTTCTCTTTTTTTTTCCTCTTCCCTCAGTGGGAGGATTCGCCAGGGCAGTTGCTAGATGTTCCATCTCCATCGTTGGGGTCCCTGCAGGTGGGGTGGGTGGTTTCTGTGGCCCCATGCTGGGTGGTCCTGCGGGGGCGGACTTGGGTGGGGCGGGACCCGCCGTGTTTTCCGGGTGTGGGGGTTGCGCTCGTGGCAGCCTGGTTACTGGTGGAGCGGGGGCGGTTTTCCCATGTCTGGGCCCCTTAGGGCGGGGCGTACCTCTTATCTGCCCGCGTGAGGTGTCGTCTCTCGCTGGCGTGGGGGCTGGCTGTCCCCTGCTTCTCCCGTGCCTTGTCCTCTGCTGGGCGCATCTGTCTATGGCCTGCTGTTGGCACTGCTGGGTGGCACGGTGGGCCCGACTTTGGGGTTCCTGTTGCTGGCCGGCCTGACTGCGGGGGGCTGGTGGTTCTTTCTTCCTTGGCACCGCACCTGCTGTTTTGGGTTGGGCTCTGTAGGTTGCTGGGGCCGTACTTTGGCTCCCGCACACACTGAGAGACAAATATAATGTTCATACAAATGCACATACATACAAACCCCGTTTCCATATGAGTCGGGAAATTGTGTTAGATGTAAATATAAACGGAATACAATGATTTGCAAATCATTTTCAACCCATATTCAGTTGAATATGCTACAAAGACAACATATTTGATGTTCAAACTGATAAACTTTTTTTTTTTTGCAAATAATCATTAACTTTAGAATTTGATGCCAGCAAGGATGGGGCGAGGGTCACCACTTTTTCAACAAATGCGTGAGCAAATTGTTGAACAGTTTAAGAAAAAAACTTTCTCAACCCGCTATTGCAAGGAATTTAGGGATTTCACCATCTACGGTCCGTAATATCATCAAAGGGTTCAGAGAATCTGGAGAAATCACTGCAAGTAAGCAGCTAAGCCCGTGACCTTCGATCCCTCAGGCTGTACTGCATCAACAAGTGACATCAGTGTGTAAAGGATATCACCACATGGGCTCAGGAACACTTCAGAAACCCACGGTCAGTAACTACAGTTGGTCGCTACATCTGTAAGTGCAAGTTAAAACTCTCCTATGCAAGGAGAAACGCCGTCGGCTTCGCTGGGCCTGAGCTCATCTAAGATGGACTGATACAAAGTGGAAAAGTTCTGTGGTCTGACGAGTCCACATTTCAAATTGTTTTTGGAAACTGTGGACGTCGTGTCCTCCGGACCAAAGAGGAAAAGAATCATCCGGATTGTTATAGGCAAAAGTTGAAAAGCCAGCATGTGTGATGGTATGGGGGTGTATTAGTGCCCAAGACATGGGTAACTTACACATCTGTGAAATCGCCATTAATGCTGAAAGATACATACACGTTTTGGAGCAACATATGTTGCCATCCAAGCAACGTTACCATGGACGCCCTTGCTTACTTCAGCAAGACAATGCCAAGCCACGTGTTACATCAACGTGGCTTCATAGTAAAAGAGTCCGGGTACTAGACTGGCCTGCCTGTAGTCCAGACCTGTCTCCCATTGAAAATGTGTGGTGCATTATGAAGCCTAAAATACCACAACGAAGACCCCCGGACTGTTGAACAACTTAAGCTGTACATCAAGCAAGAATGGGAAAGAATTCCACCTGAGAAGCTTAAAAAATGTGTCTCCTCAGTTCCCAAACGTTTACTAAATGTTGTTAAAAGGAAAGGCCATGTAACACAGTGGTGAACATGCCCTTTTCCAACTACTTTGGCAAGTGTTGCAGCCATGAAATTGTAAGTTAATTATTATTTGCAAAAAAAAAATAAAGATTATGAGTTTGAATATCAAATATCTTGTCTTTGTAGTGCATTCAATTGAATATGGGTTGAAAAGGATTTGCAAATCTTTGTATTCCGTTTATATTTACATCCAACACAATTGCCCAACTCATATGGAAACGGGGTTTGTACTTAAATACACACAATTATACATACATATATATATACACATATACATATATTAATTCATTAATACATTCATATGGGCACACATTGGTACTTACCCACATACATAGGTACCTACGTTACCACATACATACACAAATACAGCACATACATACACACTCACGGTACATACATCCACACGCACATTCACTGGACAAACATACATATACACATACTGTACATATACACGCACATATGCGTACATACAGTCATGCATACAATCACGTTTCATCAAACATATATTAACGTTGCTCCCCTTGAGGAAATCGAGTAACACATGGCACACTGACAAACCTTAACCTATTTTACTATAACAATCTACAAAGTTAATACAGTTTGCTTTTCTTTCTTCCCCTCCATTTATCTGCTTTCTTTTGTATTTGAAGTTATCATTATATATATATATATATATATATATATATATATATATATATATATATATATATATATATATATATATATATATATATATATATATATATATACACAGTATATATGTGTGTATTGTTGCATTTGTTGATAATATAGGTAATTATTGTTATTATTCATTATCAATAGTACTATTTCTATTAGTATTTGTATTGCTCCATTTGTAGTGTAATAATGTTCACTGTCATTTCTGTGTTATTAATATTTACTTCACTAACTGCTTCTTTGTTATCACTTTTCGTATCATGTTTGTACTTATCTGCTGATGCTGTTCTGTTGTTGTTGTGGTTGTTATTGTTGTGTTTGTTGTTGTTGTCATCTCTCAGTCATATCCCCCTCTTGTCCCCACAATTTCCCCATCTGTCTTCCTTTTTTTCTCTTTCTATCCTCTCCTGGATCTGGTCTGCGCCAAACAATAATATAAATCAATTTAATAAAGTCAAATACAAATAAGGCAACAAGAGAAGTATCCCACACTTCTCTTTTGTAAAGTAAATATGTACAGCAAATATGGGCATCTACATCAACAATATGATTTGCCTGAGTAGCTGGACAGGACAGCAACAAAAAAATTGGGGCAAAAAACCTACTTTTGATTGTATTGGCCATTTTAACATAATTGTCCCACAGTCAAACCAGCCTCTAAACAACAAAGAAAGTTGCTTTATGAAACCTGGCCCATTTCCTTGTATTAGATTATGAGAAGATCTGCCACATCCAATATGGCGGACTTGCTGACGTATCATAGCAACGGATCAACCTGCTCAATTAAAATGTTCTATGTATATATGTCAATGGGCCCATTTCATTGATTAAAAAACAAGGACAACACATACAGTGTTTAGAGCAATGGACATTACACATAATTGAAATACGTTTGTACATTCATACTTTGGTATACGAGTGCCCCAGCCCCCAGCTTACAAGTTTTTCGGGATATGAGCTGTCTGCTGAGTGTTTAGGTTACGTGCAAAAAGTCAGGTTTTGAGCCTCCTCACCGATGTTCCTTCTAAATTTTCATGTGTTTGAGCAAACGCAAAATCTCCCTGAGCATTTAGTGGCACACATGTGAGCAACATCAGACGTGCACACTGTGGCCATACGAGCATCCCACCTGTGCCAAACCTGACATCATAACAATATAAATGTATTTTTATTATAATCAAATGACATTAGTCATTTCCATGAGATCATGTTTTAATATAGGTGAGTTGACCCACTTTCAATGAAAATTACAAAACAATCTTGTTATTCATGACCTATATATGTACTAGTATTGTATGTCTGGGTGTGGTACTGCTTTGGAGATAATGTGTAGTCCTAGCGCTTTTCGTGTCGTTCTTGCCAGTTCCAGGTCCTAAATGTCTCTCAGAGTGTCCCAACTTGTCGGAATATATCCTCAGCCACCTACTTTCCAGGTGAGAGGCATGATTTATGATCAACAATAAACTTACAGGGAGCAAGGAAGCGAGAAAGCAGCAGACAAATGGATGATGTAAACATAAGGATACACAGAAGTGATCACGTTGCCGCTATAAATAGTTTGTCTGCGTTAGCGCTTATAATAACAATATCACTAATAGTTGGTAATATTCAAGTCACAAAATGTAAATGAAGTATTGTTGGCGCTTTTTGAATGGTTATTTATCGGATTTTATGGGCGGAATAGGGGAGCTCCCATTGGATCTGCTGTAAACTGACTTTTATTTACGTTTATTTAATATTAAGAATGCATTAAAAGGAAAAAATGCATCCGTCGTTATGTCTTATAATGATTGTGAGGCAAAATTCCAAAAAAGTGCAGTTCCCCTTCAAAGCGTCTCGACAGATCTTACAATAATTGAACAGTGTTAACGAACATTGCTTTATCTGTTGAGGTCGCTGTTCGTCACCTGTCACTCACTGTTGCACTGCAAAATCATACAGAATAAACTGTTTATTTTGTTTAGAGTTCAGATGGAATTAAACAAAATGTATTTGTACGGCGGCATAGATTTGCTGTGCACAGAGGACGTGTGAGCAGTGCGTTGCTTTCCACCGCTACTTGGTGTAGCCATGCAAATGTCACAATGAACTTCGTAAGATCCCACCAAAACATCTGGCTTTACTCGCTAGAATTAGCTTGTAGCTAGAGATTGACATCATTTTGTTTTCAAACATGGTAATAAAGAAAGTGAGAGTGAAGTAGAGTGCTGAGAAAAAGAAAAGGATGATATTCATTGAATTAAAGAAAGGAATCATCAAAAACATGACAGAGTGTTGCTAACTTAGTGAAGCAGTTGGAGCGTATCATCACCAGTCTGCCAACCAACAATCTTAAAATAATATCCAAACAGCAGACATTCATCCATCAATATATGGAGAAGCTGCTGATGGTGTGTTTGACAGAGAAACAACTTGAATGCCATAGCGTAGAAGTTTACTCTCCATGGTAAATGCTGTACATTATTATTACATTACTTCATAAACTACTCTAATTGTTTGCAGTTCATTCGGTTGCATTGTTTTTGATAAAATATTTGTTAGCTAAAAGGTTTTTTTTTAATACATTTAGGGGATAGGGTTGGTTCGGATTAAATTAATTTCAATTCACTGGGCAATGCTGCAATATGAGTTTTTCAAGGTAGGAGCTGTGTCGCAGAATGAAATAAACTTGTATCCCGAGGTACCGCTGTGTATCAGAGTCACGCTGAAGGCTATTTTCTGTCTGTTGTCTATAGCCAGGTGGATGTAATCATGCAGCAACCCACCACAGCTAACTAGACTTAGTAACATTTAAAACAAACAAGGACATATAGGTGGCAGAGCTCATTTTTCCCTACACCGATTAAAATAAAGACCAGTTGAAGCTACAAGAATGGGCTCAGGTCATGTATTTTGTCTTCATGTGCATTATTAAGATCTTAGTTGGAAAAGAGTAGTGAACACACACAATGTTGCACAAAACATTGCACAACAATTGTAAATAGACAATTGAAATAATTGCAATTAAGGTCATAAATAAAAATGATTGGTTGGCATCTTAACTCGGTCATTTACCGGATTACACACTTGATTAGACATGATCCACTCCACCAGGTGGTAGTAAAGGTAGCAAAGCTGTTTGAATAGCTTATAGTTCAGTTCAGTTCAGTTTCAGTTTATTTCGAACATGCATACGATACAAGGTAATACATCACATATTTCCAGTTGTTTCATTACAGCACGTCCGAAAAGGGGTTAGAAGAATCTGAGTTTATTTAATCCTACCCCTTTTCATACCATAGCAATTATATCCCATTTCTTTGTTCTCTGTAACAGACCAGTGAATAAATAAATAATATACCATAGTAAGTAAACAACTAACCTACTCAGTGGCCTTGTGGTTAGAGTGTCCGCCCTGAGATCGTTAGGTTGTGAGTTCAAACCCTGGCCGAGTCATACCAAAGACTATAAAAAATGTGACCCATTACTTCCCTGCTTGGCATTCAGCATCAAGGGTTGGAATTGGGGATTAAATCACCAAAAATGATTCCCGGGCGTGGCCACCACTGCTGCTCATTGCTCCCCTCACCTCCCAGGGGGTGATCGAGGGTGATGGGTCAAATGCAGAGAATAATTTCGCCAAACCTCGTGTGTGTGTGACAATCATTGGTACTTTAACTTTAAACAAATATTAAATACATGAATAATCTTTATCTCAAAAATCATCATAATTATTGTTCTGTGTACTTTGTGAACACTTGTAGTTTGAACAGCCTCTTAAACTAAATCATATTGGTGCTTTGTTTGATTTCTTTGCTTAATCCATTCCATAATTTAATTGCACATAATGCTATGCTAAAGGTTTTAAGTTAAAGTTAAAGTTAAAGTTAAAGTACCAATGATTGGATACAAATGTTTTAAATTAGATTTTCCTATAAGGTTATATTTCTTGTTTTTGTTTTTTCTTGTTGAGAATGATAATTGTTATACATTCTTGGGTAGCAGGTCATAGTTTGCTTTGTACAAACCCCGTTTCCATATGAGTTGGGAAATTGTGTTACATGTAAATATAAACGGAATACAATGATTTGCAAATCATTTTCAACCCATATTCAATTGAATATGCTACAAAGATATATACCTATATCTATATATAATATAAATATTTGATGTTCAAACTGACAAACATTTTTTTTTTTGCAAATAATCATTAACTTTAGAATTTGATGCCAGCAACACGTGACAAAGAAGTTGGGAAAGGTGGCAATAAATACTGATAAAGTTGAGGAATGCTCATCAAACACTTATTTGGAACATCCCACTTCTGAACAGGCAAATTGGGAACAGGTGGGTGCCATGATTGGGTATAAAAGTAGCTTCCATGAAATGCTCAGTCATTCACAAACAAGGATGGGGCGAAGGTCACCACTTTGTCAACAAATGCGTGAGCAAATTGTTGAACAGTTTAAGAAAAACCTTTCTCAACCAGCTATTGCAAGGAATTTAGGGATTTCACCATCTACGGTCCGTAATATCATCAAAGGGTTCAGAGAATCTGGAGAAATCACTGCAAGTAAGCAGCTAAGCCTGTGACCTTCGATCCCTCAGGCTGTACTGCATCAACAAGCGACATCAGTGTGTAAAGGATATCACCACATGGGCTCAGGAACACTTCAGAAACACACTGTCAGTAACTACAGTTGGTCGCTACATCTGTAAGTGCAAGTTAAAACTCTCCTATGCAAGGCGAAAACCGTTTATCAACAACACCCAGAAACGCGGTCGGCTTCGCTGGGCCTGAGCTCATCTAAGATGGACTGATACAAAGTGGAAAAGTGTTCTGTGGTCTGACGAGTCCACATTTCAAATTGTTTTTGGAAACTGTGGACGTCGTGTTCTCCGGACCAAAGAGGAAAAGCCAGCATCTGTGATGGTATGGGGGTGTATTAGTGCCCAAGACATGGGTAACTTACACATCTGTGAAGGCGCCATTAATGCTGAAAGATACATACAGGTTTTGGAGCAACATATGTTGCCATCCAAGCAACGTTACCATGGACGCCCCTGCTTATTTCAGCAAGACAATGCCAAGCCACGTGTTACATCAACGTGGCTTCATAGTAAAAGAGTGCGGGTACTAGACTGGCCTGCCTGTAGTCCAGACCTGTCTCCCATTGAAAATGTGTGGCGCATTATGAAGCCTAAAATACCACAACGGAGACCCCCGGACTGTCGAACAACGTAAACTGTACATCAAGCAAGAATGGGAAATGGCCGGAACTCGTATGGGTGCGTTGCTGTGTGGATGGCCGGGATGCGGTGTTTGCATTGGGCATGGGGCTGTGCAGTTTTTCTGCGTTTGGTTGCTGGTATGGGCTCTGCGGGGTTGGGTTGAGGCGGGCGGGGGCTGGCTTCGTTTGGCGGGGGTGGGCTCGCGTGACGTCACGCTAAAGTGGTCTGGTGTGGGTCACGGGCCGTGGGGGGGGGGGGGGGGGGCGGCTTCCTGGCCGTAGTTCCTGGTTGTCGGCCGCATGGACTGGGGGGGATGTCCGGGCCCTCTACTCCTCCTACTTATAGCACACACAGTCACACAAATATAGGACTTTGGGGGATTGTACTGCGGGGAGGCATGGCGGGGGGTTGAGGATGCCTCCTATGGGGCTCCGGTCCTCCTGTCTTGTCCCCTGCTCGGCCATCCCTCAATCTTAGCTGCATATTAGACACTTAGGATTTGGAGGGCTCGGCTTGGTTGGGACCCACCAAGACCTTGATGTCCCCCAATTTTAATCGCATTATTAGTTCCCACAAGCATACATATCTCACTCACGCTACAGTACACGCATCAATAGGGACTGGAGGTCGGCTGTAATGGCTGACCTCCTAATTTTAACTACACAGTAGACACTCTGGGGGCCTTGTACACATGCATGTGGGGGGGTTGTGGTTCGGCGCACCCCTCATTGCCTCGTCGGCCGGCGCGGATTCCGGGGACTGCGTTCTGGTGGCCTGCCAGGCTTTTATTAATTTATTATTATTATTATTATTATTATTTATTTATTTATTTATTTTTTTATTTTTTTATTTATTATTTTTATTTTTTTAATGTGTATATATGTATATGTATGTATATATATATATATATATATATATATATATATATATATATATATATATATATATATATATATATATATATATATATATGTGTGTATGTGTGTATATATGTATGTGTATGTGTATATGTGTGTATGTGTATGTATATATGTATATATATATATTTATTTATTTTTATTTTATTTTTTTTTTTTTTTTTTAAATAATTTTTATTATTTACTTACTTTATTTTATTTAATTATTTGTATTTGTTATTTTTAATTTAATTTGTATTTCATTTTATTATTATTTTTTATTTTTTATTTTATTTTTTTAAATTATTGTTATTTTTGTTTAATCTTATTATTTATTTGTGTGTGGCGTCGCGCGGGTCTCGCTTCCTGTTGAGTGGGGTCCGTGCCCGTGTGGCCCGACCTTGCGCTGTGGGGTCTCTGTTGGCGACTTGATGTGTCTGGTCTGGATACTGTGTCTCGGTTGTTTGGGCGGTGGTGTGTTTGTGCGGGTTTGGGTTGGGGTGGTGGGGTCTTTTGGCGGGGGGGGGGGGGGGGGTGTTGGTGTCTCTTGTTTGCGTGTTGGCGTTTGGGCTTGCTGGCGGGCTGGCGCTGGCTGGTATCTGTGATCCTGTTGGCGTGTGGTTGCCGGTCGCGTTTTTTTTTTTGATCGCTTTGATTTGATTGGGTGGTGCTGGCTGTCTGTGGGTGTTGTGGCTGCTGTTTCTGCTGCCGTCTGTTTGTGGTGTGGGCGCCCGTGGCTGCTGGGTCTGGTGCAGGGGGGTGGCTGATGTTGTGACTGGTGGCAGCGCGCGCGCGTGGTGGTTGTCGGGGCTGACAAACTGTGTATATGTATGTGTATGTGTGTGTGTGTGTGTGTGTGTGTATGTATGTATGTATGTATGTATATATATGTGTATGTGTATGTGTATGCATGTGTATGTGTGTGTATGTGTACATGTGTATGTTTATGTGTATGTATATATATATGTATGTATATTTCTGGGGGTACGTTCTGGGCCTGCCTGTCGGGTGGGGGTCGGCGCCTCAGGCTACTGCATCCGGACTGCGTGTCTGGAGCTCCTGGGTCCCGCCGTCCATCCCTTCCGGGTGGCCGTCTTGGTTGGGGCCTGCTGGGTCTGGTCCCTGCGTCTACTGTGGTGGCTTGGTGCTACAGGGTATTCCGAGGTGCTGCGAGTCGGCCAGTTGTTGGGGTAGCGACCTTGTGTGTCAGCATGTCTGTGATCTTCTTTTAATTCTTTTTTTATTTATTTATTTTTTTTATAAATAGATTTAATTATTTATTTATTTATTTTTTCCCCTTTTTTTCCCCTTTTTTTTTTTTTTTTTTTTAATATATTTTATTAATATTATTATTATTATTATTATTATGTATTTATTTATTTTATTTATTTATTCCCCTACCTCAGGGGGGGGGGGACTCGGCGGGGCGGTTGCTGGTTGTTCCATCTCCATCGTTGGGGTCCCTGCGGGTGGGGTGGGTGGTTCCTGTGGCCCTGTGCTGGGTGGTCCTGTGGCGGCCGGCTTGGGTGGGGTGGCCGTGGGCTGGCCGTGGGCTGGCCTCGCCGCGCTCTCCGGGGGTGGGGGGGGGGGCTCGTGGGGGCCCTGTTGCCGGTGGGGCGGGGGCGGTCTTCCCGTCCGGTTGCGGGGGGTCTCCGGGCCTCTCGGGCGGGGCGTCCCGCCTTTCTGTCCGTGTGGGGTGTGGTCTCTCGCTGGCTTGGGGTCTGGCTTCCCCCTGTTTTTCTCGTGCCTTGTCCTCTGCCGGGTGCGTCTGTCTGCGGCCTGCTGCTGGCCCTTGTGGGCGGCACGGTGGGCCAGGCTCTGGGGTTCCTGTCGCTGTCCGGCTTGGCTGCGTGGGGGCGGTGGCCCCTGGTTCCCTGGGCACCACACCTACTGTTTGTGGGATGGGTTCTCGGGGAGGCTGGGGCCGTACTCTGGCTCCCGCACACACTGGGAGTCAAATGTATTGTACATGCAAATTCACATATACTCACACACATACATACAGACATACATAGGTACCTACGCTCCCACATACATATACAAATAAATACAGTACATATTTACACACTCAAAGTTCGTACATCCACACGCACATTCATTATACAAACATACTGTATACACATACTGTACATATACATTCACTGTAAAAACATACATATACACATACTGTACATATACATTCACTGTACAAACACACACATACACATACTACACATACATTCACTGTACAAACACACACATACATATACTGTACATATACATTCACTGTACAAACACACATTTACACATACTGTACATATACATTCACTGTTCAAACACACATACTGTATACACCTACTGTACATATACATTCGCTGTACACACATATACACATACTGTACATATACATTCACTGTACAAGCACACATACACATACTGTACATATACAGGTACATATGCACACATACACTCATGCACATAATCACGTTTCATCAAACATATATTAACGTTGTTGCCCTAGGGTAAACTGGGTATAACACATGGCACACTGACAAAGCTTAACCTATTGTTACTATAACAATCTACAAGGTTAATGTTGCTTCTCTTTCTTCCCCTCCATTTTTCTGCATTCTTTCGTATCTCAAGTTATCATTACGTATATGTATTGTTGCATTTGAACAATTGTATTGTTGATAATAAAGGTAAAGTACTGGTATTGTTTATTATCAATAGCACTGTTTCTATTGGTATTCATATTGCTCCATTTTTAGTGTAATAATGCTCATTGTCATTTCTGTATTTTTTTATTTATTTATTTTTTTTTAATTTTCGCTAACTGCTTATTTGCTATTACTTTTACCATCATATTTGTACATGTCGTATTTGCTGATGTTGCTCTGTTGTTGTTGTTGTTGTTGTTGTGTTTGCTGTTGTTGTTTTTGTCTCTCTGTCTAATCCCCCTCTTGTCCCCACAATTCCCCCCTCTGTCTTCCTTTTTCTCTCTTTCTATCCCCTCCTGCTCCGGCCCGGCTGCACCAAATGATAATATAAATACATTTAATAAAGTCAAAATACAAGTAAGGCAACAAGAGAAGTATCCTACACTTCTCTTTTGTAAAGTAAATCTGAACAGCCGATATGGGCATCTACATCTGCTATATGATTTGCCCGAGAAGCTGGGCAGGACATTAAAAAAAAAAAAAAAAAAAAAAAAAAAAAAAGAATGGGAAAGAATTCCACCTGAGAAGCTTAAAAAATGTGTCTCCTCAGTTCCCAAACGTTTACTGAGTGTTGTTAAAAGGAAAGGCCATGTAACACAGTGGTGAACATGCCCTTTCCCAACTACTTTGGCACGTGTTGCAGCCATGAAATTCTAAGTTAATTATTATTTGCAAAAAAAATAAAGTTTATGAATTTGAACATCAAATATCTTGTCTTTGTAGTGCATTCAATTGAATATGGGTTGAAAAGGATTTGCAAATCATTGTATTCCGTTTATATTTATATCTAACACAATTTCCCAACTCATATGGAAACGGAGTTTGTACATCATTTTAGCTGTTTGCAAATGCACCAAATCGTTGAATTTCGATATTTGTGATTCAATAAATAAAGGGTTTGTATGTTCTCTATGTACACTTCTAACTAATCTTTTTTGTAACACAGTTAGTGAATGTGATGTACTTTGGTAGTTATTTTCCTAGATTTCTGCACAATAACTCAGATATGGTAACACTTGCGAGCAGTAGAGAATATGAAGTGATTTCTGGTTTAGAACATATTTTGCTTTATTTATTATATAAATATTTCCTGCCACCTTATGTATTATCATACATTACTGCCTTTGCACATGTCAATGTTTAGCTTTGTATGTACAAAAAATCAACACAAAATCCGTACTTGGGTGGTTGATGGAAGAGTTGTTTGATGTTGGATGTTAGAACATGTTAGAAAACGTCCGATTTGTTGCAAGAGTCAGACATTCAGTCATTGTTGCAGAGTGATGATTTATGAGCACGTCATGCAATGCACGTTTGCAAGACCACGCTCGGGGGGGGGGGGTGACCACGGTGTGGAGGGCGGCTGGATGAGAAGCTGAAGAGAGAGAGGCAGAGGTGTGTTCAGGGATTATAATGGCTGTTTGCGGGTCTGTTGGTTATTCTCTGGGTTGGGGTGTCACTGATGTCATAGTAATACTTTTTTTTCCTAGTATTTTTGCGATCGACTGGTCGGCGACCCCTGGTTTAGTGTATAGAAAAGTGCTATGTAAATCTAATCCATTATTATTATATAGCTGTTTGTAATTATGCATTTGGCCAGCAGGTGGTTTCATCTACCGAAGCGTGCAGGAAGCTCCGATAACTTTTCGAACCAATTGGCTCAAGTCCGGGAAGAGCTAGACGAAGTGGCTGGGGAGAGGGAAGTCTGGGCTTCCCTGCTTAGGCTGCTGCCCCCGCGACCCGACCTCGGATAAGCGGAAGAAGATGGATGGATGGATGGATGGTTCAATGCCTTGTGAGGCTTCGACTGACCAAAACTAGCAAAACTAGCAAAAACATGCAAACAGGATAACCACCTGTAAACATGAACTTCAGAACCCTCCTGATTGGCAATCGGGGGCAGGTGTGCCTCCTGATTGGCAATCAAGAGCAGGTTTGGAAATCAGTGCTCATAAAACTTCTGTATGACATAACTCACTCAGAAATAAAAGCGCACAACAAGAAATGAACACAAGAACCAAGGAAAGGACAGCAAATAATTACATGTGCAAAGGTCATTATTAGGTGGAACCTATCATGTCAGACATAAACGGAAATATACATTTTCTGTGAAACTATTCCCTGCAGCAGTATATTGAAGGAGTCAAAACTTTTTAACTATGTATGTTCTGCAGTTTCTGATTGCACAGCCGTCTGTCTGTGCGCACATGTGGCAAGGCAGCTGCTTGTTTAACATGCTGACATGAGCCTGCAGGTTCACGCCGAAATTGAGGTGAGGCAGTATAAACAGATCTGTGTTAATGGGTATGTCCCTCTGGGTGCGCCGTGCACTGATGTGCAGAGATGGTTGCAGGCCCTGGTGGAATAACGGTCAGAGAAAATTAGAGTCTGGTTATTGATGAGCTCTCTTGAATGTTTACTCATTCAGTGGAAATAAAGATTAGGATTTTAAATTTTTTCCAGGCATCGATGGAATTTAATTTGATGTATTGTTGAGAAGCTGGTAAAAATATCGATTTTCAAACCAAGTAAAATGGCATTCAGTTGAACCTTCACCAAGGTGAAACAATTCAAAATAAAGCGATCTGAGAGCAGCACCGTGGGAAGCTTGGCTTTCCCACCACCTTTTGTGACTAAACTTAAAGATAACCAATAGCCAAAATAATAACTAAGACGATGATATAACCAATGGACACGTAGATACGTTTTGTAAACATAGGCAGAGACAGTGCTTTTAAAACATGTAATTACGTTTATTTACAAGTTTATTAAGATCAGGAGTAATCCTAAAAGATTAAAAATATATTTCTAAAGACTTAAATGCAGGTTAAGAGCCAATACTAAATTCAATTAAAACCGTATAGCACCTGGGCTACAAAAAAAATGCTAAAATGTTCCACTGTGCCTGTGTGAGTTTACACCAGGTACTCTGGTTTCCTCCCACCATAACTCACATTTTACTACAAATTGTGCATTGGTGTGAGTCGAAAAGGTTGTTAGTTCTCATCAGGGCTTAGAAATGTTTTTCAGCCTCTCATTTGTAGCTCCCTTCCGAGCGTTTTGTAATACTTTCCTATAACATCGGACTGTCTATGAGGCCGTGAATGTGTATAGGCTGAGTTTTGCCCAATACTGCCATATTTAGGCAAGTGGAGATCGTTACGTTTGATAGATGGCAACCAGTAAGCCTTGCAATCAATGATTGTGTGAGCCGGAAAGAGGTCATTATGAATATGTATTAATTTTGAGAAGCCACCCTTTGGCAGGCAAAACCAAACAATTTTGGGCACCCGTGCTGTGTTCTGCTGTTGTAACAGTTAGGTCCAATTTAGAAAATATTAAACTTCTAAATAAATTTAAACTGTTATGTGTGTGCTCACCTGTAACCCAAAACATGATGAAGTAGCTTGTAAAAAATGAATGCTTAATGAATGCAAGAAACCCTATTATTTAACCTACACCATACACAACAATATGTCATATTCTTAACAAAAAAAAAAATGTGTTTGCATTTTCATTCAGATATACACAGAAATATGTTTTTTTGTTTGCAACCCTTCCTTGGAATTGCAATAATTCAAACTGACCAGAGCCGCCCCATATAGGGGGTACCTTTTTGTGTGAAAAAGCACATGTAAAATGTCAAATAAGGAATTAGAGGGTGCTTCATGTGAAATTGTACCGCAAACATATTCTTAGCCACTTCCTGCTTTGTCACTGATAAGAATATACAGTAGATCCTAAACTTACGAGCACAACAAGCTCGTAACTTCAAACACTCTTATTTCAAATTATTGAAATTAATTAATGCTTGGCCCTCCCAAAACACCATAATTTGGTTGGTTGGTAGAAGTTTATTTCAAACATGTACACAGTTCCAATGTGACACATCACAGTGATGTTTCACTTAATGAGATAGTAATAATAATGTATTGTTTTTAATAAGTTCAATAGAATTATCACAATTCTTCTTTCGTTTACTTTGTAAACACATGTAGTTTCAATAGCCTTTTTAAAGAAGATCTTATTATTGTATTGTTTGATTTATTTGCTAAATCCATTCCATAATTTAATTCCTCGTACTGATATGTTAAAGGTTTTTAGTGTTGTACGTGCATGCAAATGTTTTGAGTTAGATGTTTCTCTAAGGTTATATTTCTCCTCTTTTGTTGAGAAGAATTGTTGTACATTCTTTGGTAGCAGCTTATCATTTGCTTTGTGCATAATTTAAGCTCTTTGAAAATGCACCAAATCGTTGAATTTCAATATTTTTGATTCAATAAATAAAGGGTTTGTATGTTTTCTATATCCAACATTATGTATTGTTCTAACTGACCTTTTACGTTCTGTGCGTACGATCAAGGTTTGATGTTGATCCCGGTTACAATAACATCATTAGCTGGAGAATATTCAGCTACCATGTCTGTTATTTCTCGTACTTGCCGATCTCTTTTGTCGTTTTGTAGGCGTAGAAGCTTCACCTACTCCGCCAGGTGTAGGATGGTTTGTCGTTGTTGTTTCACCGCTGACACTTCAGCTGTCAGAAACGCCAGTACTCTTTGTATTTTCTTGCTCCCATCGACTGGAAGCGCCCTCTTTGGCCCCATGTTGATTCTGGTGATGTTTCCGTTGGGCCTGGGGTTGTTAACTGCAGTCAGCCGAGAATGTCGTCGGGTCCAGGTGATTGTCGGTTTCCGCCGGCCGAGGTCTTCGTTAGGTCCTGTTAGACGTGGGCGGTTAGCTGGCGCCGGCCTTGTTGGTCATCAGAGCCTGGTGGGTGTCGTTGGCTGCCGTTCAAGGTCATCATCAAACCCGGGTAGATGTCGGCTGCTAAAGAAGATGTCGTATGGTGTTGATGGTGTCTCGCTAGGTCGCTCTTCTGCTCGCTCGCTGTCAGTGGTATCAATGAACAGCTAGCTTGTTCTCACGGGCTAGCCAGTGCTGGCTTGCTGAAGCCGGACTTGGTGGGGGATAGCCTCTCTCCCCTCTGGTGGCCAGCAGGTGGCAGTAGCCGGGATGGTGCCAAGGCTAAAGCTGGAACTGGTTGGTGGCAGTAGTTGGCCTGGATGATGGCTTGTCGGTGCTGGCTAGCTGAAGCCGTAATTGGTAGGGGTTAGACTCTGGTCTCGCACTCGCTCGCCTCTGGTCTCGCACGATGGTCTAGCACTCGCTCGCCTCTGGTCTCGCACGATGGTCTCGCACTCGCTCGCCTCTGGTCTCGCACTCGCTCGCCTCTGGTCTCGCACTCGCTCGCCTCTGGTCTCGCACTCGCTCGCCTCTGGTCTCGCACATGTTCTTTTAAACACAACACTTTTAAACACAGTACTACAAACAACTACAGTGGTTTTATGAAATAGCCTTCCAGCTTGTATTCTTAGGTTATTTAAATTAAGAGGAGAAAACTATAATTTACGGGGATATTGATTTTTGAAATGGGTAAAGTAAGAACGAATATAAAATACAAACATATTTCAGTTTTAGGAGTTAACTGGTGGAACAAGCTCAGTGATGAGCTGAAGACATGTAGTTCTTTGTTAAGGTTTAAGAAAACCTGGAAATGTGAAATAATTGAACATGATAAAATATAGTAACAATTACTTTCATCCCATTGATTTTTTTTAACGTTGATGTTCCAGGCAATCAAATTTTCAGTGAATGTATAGGATAGGCAAATATAAGCTTTGGCTTCAGCCTATTCCTTTTTCGGTCATTCTTTTTCCTTTCTTTTCTTTTTGTGTGTAAATGTGTATGATTGTTAAATATGTCTAATCTGTACTGTTAATCTGGTCACACAAAATGGTTGACGGTTGATTATATGACCGAAATAAACTTGATTAATTCATTCATTCAAATAATGTAATATAATATTGCACAGCATTTACCTTGGGGAGCAGACTTTTGCAGGTGTCTCCTATAGGTTCTGTGTCTCCATCATGTAACAAGAAGAACTGAGCAATTGTTGTTCATGTTGCACACAGAGGTTTTTTTGAGTGAAGGATCGGTGAGGTAATGATAGTACATGTTTTATTGGTTTGTTTATCGGATGCGGTCGTATGCTTTTGCTACTTTGCATTAACTCCGGTAGTTCGAGGGCAGGATTATGTGGGTGTGGACAAATATTAATGCTTATAACTCAAATTATGCCCACAATTTATAGCATAACAATAATAGATGCAGCTTGTATCTCAAAATACTCGTAAGTTCATGGCAAATTTCCCCAAATAGTACCACTGGCTCCTGTGTTAGTGCTTGTCTTGAGAGATAGTGGTGCTGGGTTCTAATCCCGGGTGGAATTGAGTTAGGAAGGATTATACATTTCTGTTTTATTGATAATAAAAATGTTATGTTGCACCCCCAACAATATTATTGAGCAATTCCTTTCCCAGGAATGTATTTTAGTACAAAACATGCATGCAAAAATATCATTCAAGTTTGATTTACAAAGTATAAAAATCCATCCAGCCATCCTTTCGTTTCACATTAATAAAGTGTGAAAAAAATTAGAGTGATTAGGGGGGCTCCAAATTAATTCTTATTTAAATAAATGCTTGCTTAAGGCCCCATGCAACCAACTAACTAACAGCAACAAGTGGTGAACAAAATACCACTCACATTAAAACTGACGGCATTGATTAGCAATAAATGACAATATGTCTGGCTGTTTGATGCTTCACACTTGAGACTGTGCTTAGACTCCAGACACATTTCTGACATCAACCAGTTGCTCTCCTTCACCCACACAGAGGGCAGAGCATGAACAAAGTGATTAGTACGAGCACCCATTCTGCAACATAACTCTCTTGGATCAGAAAACAATTTTCACGCCTACTTATTTCTCATAATCGTGGGAAGAATGAGCATGTTATTGATTTGTGTTTGACTCTATCAGCAGTGTGTGTATGTGCTATGACCTATTTCGACTTCTCAGACAGCAGGCACTGTGAAGTTTTATGTGCAGTCTGACACAATGCATTCTTGATCACCTGCAATTACTAACTTCTTGATTAGCCCCACCACCTACACTTTAGTAAGACCTTCCAAGATTCATGCGGCATTTTATTTCGCTCATGTGGGCCACAGTGCATATTGATTGATTGATTGATTTAAGTATTTATTTCAAACCTGCACAGTACAATAACACACATTTTTTTTAAACATTTTGGCAGAGACATTTATGCAAGGCTTGAAAAGGAGTTTGATGAAGCAGATGCTTATAATATCCCAACCCCTCTCACTCATTCCACATTTAACATAAACAATATAATACAAGAACAATACTATACAAACAATAACAAGAAAAGCTCCAGTACACTAACAATACAATAGTACCACTGTTACTATGAGACAAGACAAGACGAGACAAATTACACACATATCAGTTAAATTATATGGTAACTTGACTTGGAAACATAGTTGATCAGATTTTTTTTTCCATTCAGGTCACACGTTTGTTTGTTTGACTGTCCCATTGGCTGATGAACAGATTGGGATATTCTCGTCACTTCCACTTTGCTGTTTTAATTGCAAAATCACAGTGACAGAAACTTAAATTACCCATTCCAATTTGTTCATATTTAGAATAATGTTTTACCCATGGAAATAAAAAGACTATAATTGATCAGTTTCAGTTTAGTCTTTCAAGTAAAATACCGCTTAATAATGCTAAAAAACTAAATCCCAATGCAGGGAAGAGAACAGTAACATTGTGTACTCTCATACATATGTAAAAAGAAGATAAAAAATAAGTCATCATTACATTTTACTCACATCTTTGATCACACGTGGATCAATTTATTCTGAAATTGAATCACTCATTTGTATTAAATATAAAAACTAGAGCTGTCAAATGATTGAAATATGTATCACGAATAATTGCAGTTTGCTCAGAGCTAACTTAAAATTAATCGGGATTATTCGCAGATGAATATATTTTTTTTATCATTAATAAGTGTACCCTAGACAGATAATTTTTAAGTTTTCAATACTATGGTTGTACATTTAGTTTGCTTTAATTAAATGATTTTTTAAACAGCTCAACAAAAAAAGAACATAAACACGATTTTAATGACAATTTTTAAAAAAACCTGCAATGCGTTGGTGTCTTGTCAGATTTTGCATTTTGTAAAAATACATAATTTGTATTTCTGCTCTAGAAGCACTCGCATTCAGAGGAGAGGAACTACACCATGTGTACATACCAGTTTAACTTATTAATAAAACAAAAAGTGGATTGTAACGAACATGGTCTGATTGTCAAATATGTTATGTAATGTAATCTGTGAAATTTCTACCAGAATAAATGCTTCTGATATTTTTGTACATTACTTGTTGTACAAGTTAATGGTATTCAGATCCCTGCGTGACAATGTTTTAACATTTTAAATTTATTAATAAAATATAATATTCAACCTGCCAAACATTCTGTAATTGTGGCCTATCAATCAGAACATGTTATAAAAAGTATACACTTTATTTCAATCTGACAGATTACATTTCCAAACATCTTTGTCAAAGCATGGTCATAATATAAGACGATTTTTCATGTTGTTATGTAATTAGACCGGATGTGGGGCGTAGCGCTATTATTGTGAAGCCAGGAGTATGTGATTGATATGAAAAGAGGTGTCTTGATATGTCTTGACGAAAGTTTTCGATTAAAAAGTGACTCTAGACTTCCTCTCTACGTCTTTTTTTTCTGCCGAGCTTTTATTCAAACTTACCAAAGCAGTTTGTGTAACAATCTACATTGTAGGTTACCAATGCACTCAACTGTAATGTAAACGGGGACGTAAAGCTCCTCCTTCTACAAGTGGCAAAGCACGCCAGCAGACGATCCTTCTAATGATGTCGTCTCACGGCGATTGAAGATACAATTGTCTTGTCTTGTATTTCCATAATCTACCCTTTTCTTTGTGCATTTCTGCTCGCTTTTTTTGAGCTTGTGGCTCAACAGTAACAAAACGCCATTACATTCCCAATGCTACGGAATGGACCATAGACCTTCACTGGCACCCTGTGCGTTACCGAATCAACTTTAAACTCCTTTTATTTGTTTTTAAATGTCTAAACAACCTCACACCAACATATCTCTCCGACCTCCTTCAGCCTTACTGCCCCACCCGATCCCTAAGATCAGCCGATCAGCTGCTATTGACGGTCCCTGACACAAGGCTGAAGCTTAGAGGTGACAGAGCTTTCGCCGCTGCTGCTCCCAAGCTCTGGAACGACCTACCTCTGAGTGTTAGACAGGCCTCCTCTCTTCCTGTTTTTAAATCTCTCTTAAAAACATACTTTTATTCCATGGCTTTTAACACTGAGTGATCTCCATCCTGCAATGGCTCCCCATAATACACCTGCTGTGAACCTGTTTTTATGTTTTATTTATTTTATTTATTTATTTTTTATCGTGTTCTGTTTGTGTTTTGTTGTGTTTGCTCAGTACTCGTATTATCTTTTAACGTGCCCATTGTACAGCACTTTGGCTACCCATGTGGTAAATTTTAAATGTGCTTTATAAATAAAGTTGATTTGATTTGATTTGATTTGATTTGATTTGATAGGCCATAAAGGAATCTGGACGCATGCGCGTTAATTGTGCGTTAAAGAAATTGGCGTCGTTAAATTAACTTTGACAGCCCTAACAAAACAAAACAGTTGATGCATGTGGTTATCCAAGGCGGATAACTTATTTATATGCCAGAAAGGGGTGAATTAATGTTGACTTTAAATTACAAGAATTGAAAAAATAAAAAGTAGGAGTGATTAAAAGCTTCAATCAGTGCCAACTCGCCGCTACAGCGACTGTCTCTGTGGACGTTCTACCAGCAGCTGAATAAGTTGGATAAGAAGGTACTAAGAACTAAAGAGAGAATGGAGAAAAACAGAGAAAAGGATGCTAATAAATAAAGGATGATACAACTATATTTGAGCCAGTGTTAGCATATATGATATATAAATTACATACATTACTGTCGTATGCTCTAATCTTTATGCCTCAAGCGTTATGTAGATGATATATTATTTAGGATTATATTATTTAAAATATATTATTATAATAATACAATGACTTATACGCAACACTAATAAAATTAAGTAATTAATATTAATAAGAAGGATTATCATGTAATGATTAACAACATGTAATACTATTATGTATCATATTCATGTATTATTGAACATCAAATAATTGTATTAATTAAATATTAGTGCCTTCTAAATTATATTATTACTTATAATAGCCTTAGTCTTTTTTTTGTCAAAAAATATTGTCTTTACCTGAAACAAATATTTGCATCTTAAAGACATGACCACGGTGGCGCTGCCAACGCGAGAGTGGACACTTGATTTGTAGCGTGATCCAAGATTGCTAATGCAACGCACCTTGGTTGTTATTATTTCGGTTGTTGAATGTATTGCTTTTTCAGCTGATTATAGACAATCCCAACACTAACCCTAACTTTTTTTCAGCAATATTTTATAAATGTATTTCTGATTTCCGTATTTATGTATTGTCTCTGAAGCTTCACTTCCATTTAAGACACGCTTCATTTCCGTTGTCGTCAACCCTGTGGGCACGTGACATAGAGTGGGTGCGACTTAGACTTACAAACCCTGTTTCCATATGAGTTGGGAAATTGTGTCAGATGTAAATATAAACGAAATACAATGATTTGCAATTCCTTTTCAACCCATATTCAATTGAATGCACTACAAAGACAAGATATTTGATGTTCAAACTCATAAACTTTTTTTTTTTTTGCAAATAATAATTAACTTAGAATTTTATGGCTGCAACAGGTGCCAAAGTAGTTGGGAAAGGGCATGTTCACCACTGTGTTACGTGGCCTTTCCTTTTAACAACACTCAGTAAACGTTTGGGAACTGAGGAGACACATTTTTTAAGCTTCTCAGGTGGAATTCTTTCCCATTCTTGCTTGATGTACAGCTTAAGTTGTTCAACAGTCCGGGGGTCTCCGTTGTGGTATTTTAGGCTTCATAATGCACCACACATTTTCAATGGGAGACAGGTCTGGACTACAGGCAGGCCAGTCTAGTACCCGCACTCTATGAAGCCATGTTGATGTAACACGTGGCTTGGCATTGTCTTGCTGAAATAAGCAAGGGCGTCCATGGTCACGTTGCTTGAATGGCAACATATGCTGCTCCAAAACCTGTATGTACCTTTCAGCATTAATGGCGCCTTCACAGATGTGTAAGTTACCCATGTCTTGGGCACTAATACACCCCCATACCACCACAGATGCTGGCTTTTCAACTTTGCGCCTATAACAATCCGGATGGTTCTTTTCCTCTTTGGTCCGGAGGACACGACGTCCACAGTTTCCAAAAACAATTTCAAATGTGGACTCGTCAGACCACAGAACACATTTCCACTTTGTATCAGTCCATTTTAGATGAGCTCAGGCCCAGCGAAGCCCACGGCGTTTCTGGGTGTGGTTGATAAACGGTTTTCGCCTTGCATAGGAGAGTTTTAACTTGCACTTACAGATGTAGCGACCAACTGTAGTTACTGACAGTGGGTTTCTGAAGTGTTCCTGAGCCCATGTGGTGATATCCTTTACACACCGATGTCGCTTGTTGATGCAGTACAGCCTGAGGGATCGAAGGTCACGGGCTTAGCTGCTTACGTGCAGGGATTTCTCCAGATTTTCTGAACTCTTTGATGATATTACGGACCCTAGATGGTGAAATCCCAAAATCCCTTGCAATAGCTGGTTGAGAGAGGTTTTTCTTAAACTGTTCAACAATTTGCTCACGCATTTGTTGACAAAGTGGTGACCCTCGCCCCATCCTTGTTTGTGAAAGACTGAGCATTTCATGGAATCTACTTTTATACCCAATCATGGCACCCACCTGTTCCCAATTTGCCTGTTCACCTGTGGGATGTTCCAAATAAGTGTTTGATGAGCATTCCTCAACTTTATCAGTATTTATTGCCACCTTTCCCAACTTCTTTGTCACGTGTTGCTGGCATCAAATTCTAAAGTTAATGATTATTTGCAAAAAAAATATATGTTTATCAGTTTGAACATCAAATATGTTGTCTTTGTAGCATATTCAACTGAATATGGGTTGAAAATGATTTGCAAATCATTGTATTCCGTTTATATTTACAACTAACACAATTTCCCAACTCATATGGAAACAGGTTTTGTAAAAGTGGGGGCGACTTAGAGTGTCTGCGGCCACAGCTGGATGTACTTGCATTTGCTGCTGCTTCACCTCTTGTTTAACCGCTGGGTGCCTCACATGTTCCAGATTGACAATTAGAAGACACACCTATCTCTGGTTTTCAATCAGGAGGCTTCTTATGCCCAGCGTAGTCAGATATCGGTTGTATGCATATGGTCTGCAAGTGCTGTGTGCTGCTTTGCCTTGCCTTCTGCATTACTGTAATTCAATTATTCTCAATAATTTTGTTGTCATGCCCCCCTTTGGGACTTTTTTTTTGTTTTCAGGCCTTTCATGCATTCCGGGAAATACTTAGACTTCCTTTTTTTAGACTAAGGAAGTCTACAGTATTACTAAGAAATAACTTATAATAAGTCGCATCCACTCTATGTCACGTCCACTTAAACATGTGCCCACAGGGGTGACGACAACGGAAATGAAGCTGAAGAGACAATACATAAATACGGAAATCAGAAATGCATTTATAAAATATTGCAGAAAAAAAGTTAGGGTTAGGGTTGGGGTTGTCTATAATAGTAATTACTAAGAAATACGATTGAGACTGATAATAATTATTTATTTAATTAATTTTTCTGTACACAGCACTCTAAATTGCTGGCAGAACACCTACAGTGCATCTGGAAAATATTCACAACGCTTCACTTTTTCCACATTTTATTATGCTACAGCCGTATTTCGAAATGGAACAAATTATTTTTGTTCTCAAAATTCTACAGACCCCATAATGACAAAGTGGTTGTTTTTTTATATAATTTAGCATATTTATTTGAAATTAAAAAACTAAAATATCACATGTACATAAGTGTTCACAGCCTTAGCTCAATAATTTGTCGATGCACCTTTGGCAGCAATTACAGCTTCAAGTCTTTTTGAATATGATGCCACAAGCTTGGCACACCTATCTTTGGGGAGTTTCATCCATTCCTCTTTGCAGCATCTCTCCACCTACATCAGGTTGGATGAAAAATGTTGGTGTCTCCCTACATTGCTGCATTCATCTTAGTCTACTTAGGGAGGCGACCAAGAACCTGAGGGCCACGCTGTCAGAGTTACGAGGTGGATAGAGGAGAACCTTCTAGAAGGACAACCATATCTGCAGCAATCCACCAATCAGGCCTGTATGGTATAGTGGCCAGACAAAAGCCATTTATTCATAAGAAGTTTGTCAAAATGCACCTGAAAGACCATGAGAAACAAAATTATCTGGACTGATGAGACAAAGATTGAACTATTTGGCGTGAATGCCCGGTGTCAGGTTTGAAGGAAATCAGGCATGGCTCATGACCAGGCTAATACCAATCCTTCCAGTGAAGCATGTTGGTGGCAGCATCATGCTGTGGGGATGTTCAGTGGCAGGAACAGGGAGAGTACTCAGGATAGAGGGAAAGTTGAATGCAGCAATATACAGAGACATTCTGGATGAAAACCAATGCTTCTCATCCAATTTGATGGAGCTCGAGAGGTGCTGCATAGAGGAATGGGCGAAACTGCCCAAAGATACGTGTGCCAAGTTTCTGGCATCCTATTCAAAAATACTTGAGACTGTAATTGTTGCCAAAGGTGAATCAACAAAGTATTAATCAGAGGCTTTTAATACTTTTGTATGTGATTTCTTTTTTTAGTTTAGTTTAGTTTTTTTATTTAGCACATTTTTCACATTGCCACTATGGAGTTTTATCTGCAGAATTTTGAGTACAAAAATGAATGTATTCCATTCTGGAATAGGGCTGTAGCATAACAAAATGTGGAAAATACACAACACCTTATCATGCCCGCCCAAATACTGGTGATTATATAACCTAAAAATATATCTATATTTCATGTATGCAACCTTGTTTTAGCACAATCAATAATGTTAGCTTCACACAGAACCCTCATTGGAACAAGAAATGCTCTTCCATCTTCATGTCAGCTGTGTTCTTCAGGTGGTGGGATTGTCTGTACAAATATAAAGACACCTGATATACATTTAATTACTCAAGTGCAGGTTCAAAGTCTGTGTACTACATGTCTGCCGAATTGATCGGTGGTTCTCAATAATTTTTTGTCCCGCCCCCTATAGATGACAGAAAAATGTTCACGCAGCCTCTGAATTGAAATCCTAATGAGAACATGACAATATGTATCTCCTCATTACCATTAAACTGAAGAGTTATGTATTCATACTTGGTCATATTTCTTGGTAGAGCCTGTTGATTGAATTTCAGCAGCGCTGCCATCTAGGTGAAGGCTTGTGTATCGTTCAAGAATTAAAAAAAGATAGATGCGAATGCTGGAAGTCTCCTGCCAATTTTTATTATACAGTTTTTTCAATATTGAGAGTACATTTTTGACTCATGACTTATTTTTTTTCCCGTAAAAAATGGTCCAGTATTTTTATTTTTGTAATATTTTGTCCTTTTTCTAGTGTGGACCCAAAACTCCTTTCTAGCTTGTGATTAATTTCCAATTCTGGTTATTTGTTGTCTCTTGTTTGCATTGCGTTTTGTGTTGGATTTTCTTGTTCATTTGTTCTACTTCCAGCTTTAAAAACAGGTGAGTTGTCATTTCATACAAGAGTTATTTATTGTTCCAGCATATATAAAAGTAGCAACCAAGTGGGTCAATTTATGTTTTAAAGAAGCCGTATTTGCTGAATACTGTCTGTGGTTTTCAACAAAATTGCTTCCATGCACATAAAGGTGGGCGCTTTTACAAAGGTTGCCGTTTAATTTCTTGCTCATGGTCATGGACATCCAAATGAGTTTTTCACTCTGGATTGCCTTATCTTTACCATTTTCCCTTGCAAGCTGTTTTCACAGCTGCACTCTTTTCTCCCTGCCTGCCTTCTGTTGTGCATTGTGGCCGCATGGAAGAACGACTGGCTCAAAGAAAAGTACCTTGGATCCGCTCCGTGCTAAAAAACACAAAAAAAACACAAAAAATGACCAATCACTGACGACAAAAGGTGTATTTTATATTCTAATATATTGTGCTGTCACACCAAACTGCTTCGGTCTCACCGAGACTTGAGGACTTTTCACTTTTCAAACATTTAATTTCATCATTTCCTTTAGACTCTAAATCACGGTTGTCAAACTTGTTTTTATTGGAGGCCCATTGCAGTCATGGCTGGCTTCAGAGGGCCGCTTGTAACAGTGAATTATATATGAACATAAATGTATAATCACCTCATAAATTGCTTATGCAATTGATTATTCTATTTTGTTTAACTTGCTTTGAAATCATAAGTCAGTGTGACAAACAGAAATATAAATATTTATTTTTACTTATTTTGGTAACACACTGTAAAACAATATTTGCAATACATGTAATTGCATGCAGTGGATATTTTTGTTTCTGTCAAAACGGATAGAAGTACATTATTGGCGCATAACACCGTATTTTCCTGACTATAAGCCGCACCCACTAAATTTTAGAAAACTTTTTTTTTTCATATATTAGTTGCACTGGACTATAAACCACAGATACAGTATGTACCACTATGTTGTGAAATTAGATATTTACATATAAACATTTTGTAAATGTTTATATTAGTCAACGTTAACGTTAACGCTTGTGATTGATAACACATTTTTATTGCGTTATCATCAGTGTTCTGAAAAATACTTTTAGAAAGTGATTAATTACAGTTACTCGTCATTTTACCAAAAAAGTAATTGAATTAGTAACATAATTACTCTTTAATAAATGTAATTAATTACTTGGGAAAGTAAGAGCACAGTGTGTGGAGTCTGTGCTTATAAAAGGCGGGGCCTGTTGCCTAGTGACGTGTGACATCATCGAGGGTTTCAACGCAGCTGTGTTTTTTTAGCTTTTGCTGCGCACTTTGTCGGCTTTGACACCAGCCCTTTTGCATCTTTTCACCGGATTGTTTTACCTCTGCTTCATAAAGAGATTGAATGTGCTTCGATGGCTGTCCTATCTTCTTTTCAACAAACAGGGTATTGTTTGGTTAGCAAGTTTGTCACTTCAATCATTGATTTTGTTGTTCAATATTCCCATTGTGTTCGTGTGCGTATGTTGTTGTCTGCTGTGTCACAGTGTGATGGGGCCTCTTCTTATTTGATATCAAGTTAATTTTAGTACGGTGCTGCTTGTTGCTTACACGAGTAAAAATATGAAAAATATATTTCCTGCATTGAACTTGCTGCACTTGTTGTCAACATAAAACCACAACAAAAGTAGCATGCCACGTAACATCAAGCCTTGTAAGGGACATACAATTAATTAATTAGATTACTCGTTACTAGTAAAGGTAACAGCGTTAGTAACGCTGTTATTATATAACGCAGTTATTATGAAAACTGGTTATTGTAAATCGCACCCGACCTCTATGACCCCTGCTATGGGTGGTGAGCCCATTGGAGGGGGAACCCACGTTGCCTCTTCGGGCTGTGCCCGGCCGGGCCCAATGGGGACAGGCCCGGCCACCAGGCGCTCGCCATCGTGCCCCACCTCCGGGCCTGGCTCCAGAGGGGGGCCCCGGTGACCCGCATCCGGGCGAGGGAAATCTGGGTCCATAGTTTTTATTTCTCATTGAGGTCTTCGAGCTGCTCTTTGTCTGATCCCTCACCTAGGACCAGTTTGTCTAGGGAGACCCTACCAGGGGGCATAAAGCCCCCGGACAACATAGCTCCTAGGATCATTGGAACATGCAAACTCATCTACCACGGTAAGGTGGCAGCACAGAGAGGAGCTGGGCGGCAGCCGAAGGCAGAGCACTTGGCGGTACGATCCTCGGCTACAGAAGCTAGCTCTTGGGACGTGGAACGTCACCTCGCTGGGGGGGAAGGAGCCTGAGCTAGTGCGCGAGGTGGAGAAGTTCCGACTAGACATAGTCGGACTCACTTCGACGCACAGCAAGGGCTCTGGAACCAGTTCTCTCGAGAGGGGCTGGACTCTCTTCTACTCTGGCGTTGCCGGCAGTGAGAGGCGGCGGGCTGGGGTGGCAATTCTTGTTTCCCCCCGGCTCAGAGCCTGCATGTTGGAGTTCAACCAGGTGGACGAGAGGGTAGCTTCCCTCCGCCTTCGGGTGGGGGAACGGGTCCTGACTGTGGTTTGCGCTTACGCGCCAAACAGCAGCTCAGAGTACCCACCCTTTTTGGATTCACTCGAGGGAGTACTTGAGAGTGCTCCCCCGGATGATTCCCTCGTCCTACTGGGAGACTTCAACGCTCATGTTGGCAGCGACAGTGAAACCTGGAGAGGCGTGATTGGGAAGAATGGCTGCCCGGATCTGAACCCGAGCGGTGTTTTGTTATTGGACTTTTGTGCCCGTCACGGATTCTCCATAACGAACACCATGTTCAAACATAAGGGTGTCCATATGTGCACTTGGCACCAGGACACCCTAGGCCGCAGTTCCATGATCGACTTTGTAGTTGTGTCGTCGGATTTGCGGCCTCATGTTTTGGACACTCGGGTGAAGAGAGGGGCAGAGCTTTCTACCGATCACCACCTGGTGGTGAGTTGGCTGCGATGGTGGGGGAGGATGCCGGACAGACCTGGCAGGCCCAAACGCATTGTGAGGGTTTGCTGGGAACGTCTGGCAGAGTCTCCTGTCAGAGAGAGTTTCAATTCCCACCTCCGGAAGAACTTTGAACATGTCACGAGGGAGGTGCTGGACATTGAGTCCGAATGGACCATGTTCCGTGCCTCTATTGTCGAGGCGGCTGATTGGAGCTGTGGCCGCAAGGTAGTTGGTGCCTGTCGTGGCGGTAATCCTAGAACCCGTTGGTGGACACCGGCGGTGAGGGATGCCGTCAAGCTGAAGAAGGAGACCTATCGGATTCTTTTGGCTCATAGGACTCCTGAGGCAGCGGACAGGTACCGACAGGCCAAGCGATGTGCGGCTTTGGCGGTCGCGGAGGCAAAAACTCGGACATGGGAGGAGTTCGGGGAAGCCATGGAAAACGACTTCTGGACGGCTTCGAAGCGATTCTGGACCACCATCCGCCGCCTCAGGAAGGGGAAACAGTGCACTATCAACACCGTGTACGGTGAGGATGTTGTTCTGCTGACCTCGACTGCGGATGTTGTGGATCGGTGGAGGGAATACTTCGAAGACCTCCTCAATCTCACCAACACGTCTTCCTATGAGGAGGCAGTGCCTGGGGAATCTGTGGTGGGCTCTCCTATTTCTGGGGCGGAGGTTGCTGAGGTAGTTAAAAAGCTCCTCGGTGGCAAGGCCCCGGGGGTGGATGAGATCCGCCCGGAGTTCCTTAAGGCTCTGGATGCTGTGGGGCTGTCTTGGTTGACAAGACTCTGCAGCAATGCGTGGACATCGGGGGCGGTACCTCTGGATTGGCAGACCGGGGTGGTGGTTCCTCTCTTTAAGAAGGGGAACCGGAGGGTGTGTTCTAACTATCGTGGGATCACACTCCTCAGCCTTCCCAGTAAGGTCTATTCAGGTGTGCTGGAGAGGAGGCTACGCCGGATAGTCGAACCTCGGATTCAGGAGGAACAGTGTGGTTTTCGTCCTGGTCGTGGAACTGTGGACCAGCTCTATACTCTCGGCAGGGTCCTTGAGGGTGCATGGGAGTTTGCCCAACCAGTCTACATGTGTTTTGTGGACTTGGAGAAGGCATTCGACCGTGTCCCTCGGGAAGTCCTGTGGGGAGTGCTCAGAGAGTATGGGGTATCGGACTGTCTGATTGTGGCGGTCCGCTCCCTGTATGATCAGTGCCAGAGTTTGGTCCGCATTGCCGGCAATAAGTCGGACACGTTTCCAGTGAGGGTTGGACTCCGCCAAGGCTGCCCTTTGTCACCGATTCTGTTCATAACTTTTATGGACAGAATTTGTAGGCGCAGTCAGGGCGTTGAGGGGATCTGGTTTGGTGGCTGCAGGATTAGGTCTCTGCTTTTTGCAGATGATGTGGTCCTGATGGCTTCATCTGGCCAGGATCTTCAGCTCTCGCTGGATCGGTTCGCAGCTGAGTGGGAAGCGACTGGGATGAGAATCAGCACCTCCAAGTCCGAATCCATGGTTCTCGCCCGGAAAAGGGTGGAGTGCCATCTCCGGGTTGCGGAGGAGACCCTGCCCCAAGTGGAGGAGTTCAAGTACCTCAGAGTCTTGTTCACGAGTGAGGGAAGAGTGGATCGGGAGATCGACAGGCGGATCGGTGCGGCGTCTTCAGAAATGCGGACGCTGTATCGATCCGTTGTGGTGAAGAAGGAGCTGAGCCGGAAGGCAAAGGTCTCAATTTACCGGTCGATCTACGTTCCCATCCTCACCTATGGTCATGAGCTTTGGGTTATGACCGAAAGGACAAGATCACGGGTACAAGCGGCCGAAATGAGTTTCCTCCTCCCTTAGAGATAGGGTGAGAAGCTCTGCCATCCGGGGGGAGCTCAAAGTAAAGCCGCTGCTCCTCCACATCGAGAGGAGCCAGATGAGGTGGTTCGGGCATCTGGTCAGGATGCCACCCGAACGCCTCCCTAGGGAGGTGTTTAGGGCACGTCCAACCGGTAGGAGGCCACGGGGAAGACCCAGGACACGTTGGGAAGACTATGTCTCCCGGCTGGCCTGGGAACGCCTCGGGATCCCCCGGGAGGAGCTGGACGAAGTGGCTGGGGAGAGGGAAGTCTGGGCTTCCCTGCTTAAGCTGCTGCCCCCGCGACCCGACCTCGGATAAGCGGAAGAAGATGGATGGATGGATGGATGGATGGTTATTGTAAATGCCATTCATTCATCCATTTTCTACCGCTTATCCCTTTCGAGGTTGCGGGGGGTACATGAGCCTATCTCAGCTACAATTGGGCGGAAGGCGGTGTACACCCTGGACAAGTGGATAAATATTAATCATGATGTTTGTTTTGACCGCCATAAGGTGGGGGGTGTTGCACAGGCAGTGATCACGCCAGTGTGATGATAGTTAGAGAGACGTGTTATGCGACGGAACTGAGGTAATTAGTTAGTGATGCACTTTCTTATCATCGGTGCACATCAAGTTTTAAAGAGCATCTTAAAGCAATACATGACCATAAGGATGGTGTCTCTAACACAGTGGTTCTTAACCTGGGTGCGATCGAACCCTAGGGGTTCGGTGAGTCGGTCTCAGGGGTTCGGCAGAGACACACCCGACTCATCGTGTAAATAAAAACTTCTCCCTATCGGCGTATCATGGATATCCCAAACAATGTTCCCTCTAATTTTCCATACGCGTGAGCAAACGCAAAAACTCCTTGAGCATTCAGTGGTGCACAGGTGAGCGACGTCAGACGTGCACATGCACTGTGGCCACACCAGCAGCACACCTGTCCCAAACCTGACTAAATAACAAGCTGAGATAGGCTCCAGCACACCCCCGCAACCCCGAAAGGGACAAGCAATCGAAAATTGATGGATGGATGTTTTATTATTATAATCAAATGAAAGCAGTCATTTCCATGAGATTATTTTATAATACAAGTGTTTTGGCCCACTTACAATGACAATAACGTGTTTTTCATGAGCTGTGTACTAGTATTGTATGTCTGGGTGGAAAACGAAGAAAAGGAACAGACTTTGCTGTGAAAATGACATGTGAGTGGCACTTGCCAAGGTGAAGCCACGCATATCTGAATTGGTCTCTGAAAGGCAACAGCAGAAGTCAGACTGATTTGCAGGTGTGTAATTTGTTGTGAGTTCATGCACTGTGTTGGTTTTGTTCTTTGAACAGGGTGACGTTCATACACGGCTCATTTTGTGCACCAGTAAAAAAAAACATAACTTTGTCTTGAATTTGAAGAAAAGTAAACATTTTATTTTTCATTAAAGAAGGGTTCGGTGAACGCGCATATGAAACCGGTGGGGTTCGGTACCTCCAACAAGGCTAAAGGCCTACTGAAATGATTTTTTTTTTATTTAAACGGGAATAGCAGATCCATTCTATGTGTCATACTTGATCATTTCGCGATATTGCCATATTTTTGCTGAAAGGATTTAGTAGAGGAAATCGACGATAAAGTTCGCAACTTTTGCTCGCTGATAAAAAAAAGCCTTGCCTGTACCGGAAGTAGCGTGACGTCACAGGAGCTAGTATTCCTCACAATTCCCCATTGTTTACAATGGAGCGAGAGAGATTCGGACCGAGAAAGTGATGATTACCCCATTAATTTGAGCGGGGATGAAAGATTCGTAGATGAGGAACGTTACAGTGAAGGACTTGAGAGACAGTGATGGACGTATCTTTTTTCGCTCTGACCGTAACTTAGGTACAAGCTGGCTCATTGGATTCCACACTCTCCTTTTTTTATTGTGGATCACGGATTTGTATTTTAAACCACCTCGGATACTATATCCTCTTGAAAATGAGAGTCGAGAACGTGAAATGGACATTCAGTGCCTTTTATCTCCACGACAATACATCGGTGAAATGCTTTAGCTACGAGCTAACATGATAGCATCGTGCTTTAACTGCATATAGAAACGAAAAAATAAACCCCTGACTGGAAGGATAGATAGAAAATCAACAATACTATTAAACCGTGGACATGTAAATACACGGTTAATGCTTTCCAGGCTGGCGAAGGTTAACAATGCTGTGCTAACGACGCCATTGAAGCTAACTTAGCAACTTAGCAACGGGACCTCACAGAGCTATGCTAAAAACATTAGCTCTCCACCTACGCCAGCCAGCCCTCATCTACTCATCAACACCCGTGCTCACCTGCGTTCCAGCGATCGGCAGAAGGACGAAGGACTTCACCCGATGCGTTTGGCGGCCCGGAGACGTAGGAAGTCAAGGTGAGGTCGGCGGCTAGCGCGGCTAGCATGGCTAGCGCGACTAGCGCGGCTAGCGCGACTAGCGCGGCTAGCGCGACTAGCGCGGCTAGCGCTCCAACAAAGTCCTCCTGGTTGTGTTGCTGTAGTCCGCTGCTAATACACCGATCCCACCTACAACTGTCTTCTTTGCAGCCTTCATTGTTCATTAAACAAATTGCAAAATATGTCCAGAATACTGTGGAATTATGAAATGAAAACAGAGCTTTTTGTATAGGATTCTACGGGTACCATAACTTCCGTTACTCTGACTTCGTCACGCGCATACGTCATCATACCGCGACGTTTCAGCCGGATATTTCCCGGGAAGTTTTAAAAGTCACTTTATAAGTTAACCCGGCCGTATTGGCATGTGTTGCAATGTTAAGATTTTATCATTGATATATAAACTATCAGACTGCGTGGTCGGTAGTAGTAGGTTTCAGTAGGCCTTTAAGAACCACTGCTCTAACATGAATGCTACAAGGACAGCACACAGAGGACAACAAACTATGCTGGCGGCAGTTTACCTTCGTTTACCACAGATAAGTAAAACAAATTAAAATTATAATCTGACGACTTTCCAATACTCTTGACGGCTTCTTTGTAACCAGCTCCTAGCGAAAAATCTCGAAACTTTTTCCGGTGTTATTTGAGACCTTTTTGTGTCTTGGAGACTCTGACACGCAGCAGTACTGTCCTTAACGAACAGTGACATGTGCTGCTGTGAGGCTCTCCCCCGTTCCAAAGCACTCACAGGCGGTCAGCTGGTGCTGCGCGTGCAGAGCGCAGACCCTCACAGGGCAGGGATGGCAGCACTTCCTGCATGCGCAAAACATTTGCAGTCTGGACATTCATGGTGCGTTCCATACTGTACATCTGCACCTAGTTTGCTATATTTTTGTAGAGACTTTCAAAATGTCCACGTATTATACTTACTGTCACCAAGTTTTGAGCAAATCAATGACTTGCAGTTTAGTAAAACATTTACAAACATTCCAATACTCTGATATTTTAATACAAATATTTTCTTCAGCAATGTTTATTTATGTAAGCAAATATTAACCAGTAATTAATCATGATTAATCACAGTTCAAAGGGGTAATTAATCATGATTAATCACAGTTCAAAGGGGTAATTAATCATGATTAATCACAGTTCAAAGGGGTGGTTAATCAGATTTTTTTTAAATCACTTGTTATTACATACCTTAATTGTTTCCAAACGAACGGAGCCTGTAACTGGGCAGTGAAACGGATCATCAAACAAAACAGAAAAGCAATTGATGTCTTTATTCAACCTTTACGAGATTAATACAATTTTCTGTTTAATATGTTTATCAGGATTCTTCTTCCCTCTACTTTGTAAACACTTTGAGTTTGAACAGTTTCTTACAGTGGGTCATTTTAGTACATTGTCTAATTTCTTATTTTAATCCATCCATTTTAATCTTTCTTAATCCATTCCATAATGTAGACATTGATGAATAAAAATCCATAGATTAGCCACACCTTTGTTTAAGCCCCAGGATTCAAAGCTTGAGGAAAAAATAAAGCAGCGGCTTATTTTTCGGAAAATATGGTACTTCCAGGAACCGGAGGCCACATATAATCATGTGGCGGGCCCCTGGGCCTTGAGTTTGACATCTGTGCTCGAAATGAACCTTCTTTCCTTTCCCATCTCCTGTACTTTCATTCTTCTGAACCCTTTGTTCCATTAACCAATCATCTTTAACCTCCCTAAAGTGTCCTTTAATGGTGTATCTGCCATTGATTGTCAATGGCACTTTTCCTAATAGACTGCATCTTGCAAGACCGTTTATGTACAAAAGGTTACATCCAGTTTTGACATCATCCTGGGCGTGTAAAGGTCGGCAGTAGTGATTCAACAAAGCTGCACATACTTTGGGTCATGATCCCATCACAGAGATGACAATAGCTCTGCAGGGTACATAACAGTGAAAGATCAACCTGTTTTGTCTGGGGACGAAGCAACACATTCACATGAGAGAGGTCATGATTGCAGTACGAGAGTATAAAAGAATGTTATGGCCTGTAGAGAAGGGAAGAGACCGCGGGACGAAAAGGCAAAATCATGAATTATTTCACACCCCCAAAAGAAGCAAAAAACTCAGAAGTCAAACGAGTCTTTTAGTATGAGTCAAAATGTAAGTAAAATGGGACTACTGCCAACAAGGCCAACAAATAAGCATTGTGGGAGTCATACCCAAAAACATTCTCTTCAACACAAACATCCGACCAAATAGTTGCCTTCAAAGCCATATGGACCTTGCAATTTGTAACATGCTCGAAGTACATTTATATTTTTGTATTTTCTCCACTCTAAATCTACATTTTATTTATGTGTTTATTTGATGTGAACATCACAATTGCATTGGACACACCAGATGTATTGTTTATGTGTTTTGGCACATGTGCTAATCTGGAACACTTGTCCACAGGTGGCTGTAAAGATGATGTAAATAAAAGGACTTTGAAATAAAAAGAGGGGAAAGAAAGAAAATGCAGTGTGCATTACAACAATAAAAGAGACATTTTTTTAGACTTAGACATACATGAGCAACAAAGCATAGTATGTGAGGAGCACTGCTCTTTTGATTTTAGCCATTGTTTGAGTCCTTTTGTTAAATGTGTACAATATACATAAAAAATTGCTAAAAATATTTGATCGGCCCATCTCAGGGAAATTTGTTTAATTTTTGTACAAGGTTATGGCTTAAGCCGATGATGACTCCTTTTAAGTAACGGGATAGAAAGTAACAAAAGAGAGTTTTCTGCCCTAGTGTAGGGGCTCCAGAGGTAGGCTCCAGCCCCCTCGTTACCCTGTGAGGGACATACGGTATAAAATGGATGATGGATGAAATATAGCCACATATATATATATATATATATATATATATATATATATATATATATATATATATATATATATATATATATATATATATATATATATATATATATATATATATATATATACATATATATATATATATATATATATATTTGAACATTCAATGTGCGTAACAGAAATGTGCGGAGATTTTGTCCCTACCAAAATTGAAATATGCAAAAAATGTAATAAGTGAACATACTTTGGGCCTTTCCGTAGCCTGCAGAGGATCTTAATGATCTGTGACATACAAAAATATGGTAACACTTTAGTATGGGGAACATATTCACCATTAATTAGTTGCTTATTAAAGTAACAAAGACTTAATTTAGAGTTATTTGGACACTAGGGGAACATATAAGGGTTTGGGTTAGGGTTAGGGCTACTAATAAGCAATAATTCTGAGGTTATTGAGGGAAGACTCTAAGTTAATGGCTTACTGGTTGTATAATAAGGCCATGCAGAATAAGGCATTAATAAGTACTTAATAATGGCTAATTAAGAGCCAATATGTTACTAATTTGCATGTTAATAAGAAACTAATTAATGGTGAATATGTGTACCTCCTACTATAGTGTTACCAGAAATATAAACGCAACACTTTGGTTTTTCCTCCCATTTTTTATGAGTTGAACTCAATGATCTAAAACTTTTACTCTATACACAAAACACCTATTCCTCTCAAAGATTGTTCACAAATCGGTCTAAATATGTGTTAGTGAGCATTTATTTTTTGCCAAGATAATCCCTCCCACTTAACAGGTGTGGCATATCAAGATGCTGATTAAACAGCATGATGACTGCACAGGTGTGCCTTAGGCTGTCCACAGTAAAAGGCCAATCTGAAACGTGCAGTTTTATCACACAGCACAATGCCACAGATGTTGCAAGTTTTGAGGGAGCGTGCAGTTGGCATGCTGACTGCAGGAATGTCCACCAGAGCTGTTGCCCATGAATTGAATGTTCATTTCTCTACCATAAGCCATCTTCAAAGGCGTTTCAGAGAATATGGCAGTACACCCAATTGGCCTCACAACCGCACAGCACGTGTAACCAGACCAGCCCAGGACCTCCACATCCAGCATGTGCACCTCCATGATCGTCTGAGACCGGCCAACCAGACAGCTACTGCAACAATTGGTTTGCATAACCAAATAATTTCTGCACAAACTGTGAGAAACTGTCTCAGGGAAGCTCATCTGCATGCTTGTCATCCTTATCGGGGTCTCCACCTTACTGCAGTTTGTCATTGTAACCGACTTGAGCGGGCAAATGCTCACATTCGATGGCGTCTGGCACGTTGGAGAGGTGTTTTCTTCACGGATGAATCCCGGTTTTCATTGTTCAAGGCAGGTAGCAGACAGCGTGTGTAGCGTCATGTGGAAGAGCAGTTTGGGTGGGGTTATGGTATGGGCAGGCATATGTTATGGACAACAAACGTAGGAGCATTTTATTGATGGCATTTTGAATGCACAGAGATACTGTGATATCAGACATCCTGGGGCCCATTGTTACATCATTCACCCTAGACCAGGGGTCTCTAACATGCGGCCCGTGGGCCAATTGCGGCCCGCGAGACGTTATTGTGCGGCCCCCACCTTAATATGACAGTTTAATGTTAATGCGGCCCGCAAGTTTTAAATGAATGGCGCTTAACAGCGCTGTGTGCGGAGCTGATGGAATCTACCAATCATGGTGTGGTATGAGGCTCTCGACAATATCGGGGGCGTGCCATGATGGCACCACCTTTAGTGTCCTCTAGAATCTGTCACGCATCATCTTTTACTCCATACTAACAGCGTGCTGGCTCAGACACATGTTGTACGAGGCTTCTGCAGACACATGCAAGTTATTGCAAGACATACTTGAGGAACAGCCATACATGTCACACTGAGGGTGGTCATTGTTTATTTTATTTATTTTTTAACACTGTTACAAATATGCACCACACTGTGAACCCACACCGAACAAGAATGACAAACAAATTTCGGGAGAACATCCGCACCTAAACACAACATAAACACAACAGAACAAATACCCAGAACCCTTTGCAGCCCTAACTTTTAAGGGCTACAAAAACACACACCTCAACAGCCACCCCCCCCCCCCCCCCCCCATCTCCCGAATTCGGAGGTCTCACGGTTGGCAAGTAGGCATTGACGTCACTTGCGTGATGCAAGCAGAGAAACATTTTGCCGCTTCCCCCCCCACACACACACACACACACCCCACCCCTCCTTGGCTCCAGACAGAGACGGTTTTTGATGCAATATTTCTTTGCTGAGCACAAGGGTGTCTTATTTCTTTTAATTTCATTTCATTTTTATTTATCTCCTTCATTGATGTGCATCTTTGATCGATAGACAATTATACCTCAATTATTCAATTATACATTTACACACCAATGCCTGAGAAGGAGCAGGATGAAGAAAAATCTTATATTTTTCTGCCCCCTTCAACATAATACGTAGTCTTACTTAATGATATCATATAAACCAACAATTACATCCAAATATAACAAAAACAAACAAAAAAACACACAAAAAAACACAAGAAGTGCAAAACTTCATGATGTACAAACCGAACAAAAAAAACAAAAGAAGTAATATACACCTCACGGGATGATACAAAACAAATACAAAACCAGGCAAAAAATAAGTAAAATAATAAATATAAAGCAAAATGTAAACACTTATGGCAAAATGGCGGCGCATGGGAATGCAGCGGCTATGCTAACGCTCTTGGGAGTGTAGAGCGATTTGGCAAAAAACACCCGTCATTTCTGTCAATTTCATGGCTGGCTCAAAGCATGAACACTCTGTGATCACATACGACCGACAGACAATTCTGGATGTGGATGGATCGGGTCGTTATAGACTGAAAGATGCATGTACGGTGGACCTCCTCGCTAGCATGGGAATACTTCGTGGGCTACATCGAGCGGCCTTTGTAGCAGCGGAGTCAAGTGCTAGCGGTGACCGCCAATGGAGACGACATAAGCGGTCTGAGCGGAAGCAGAAGCGGGGATGCCGAGCTGGGCTAACAACAAAGAGAAAAGCTAACCAAAGAAGCGTGGAGTCTCCGGGTAAGAAGCCATTTAAACTAGAACTAGCCGGCGTCAGGCTGGATAATCCCTGCACACATAGCAATTCTCTTAGAATAAAACACAACTCACATAATGTTTTTTCTTTTGTGACCGTGTCAGAGGCAGACATACATTGTACTGAGGTAGCTAACTATGATGCGTTCAGTTTATCGCAACATCAAGCAAACAATCTGAATATCCCCGTCGTATCAATTCCTAGATATGGTCGAAACTATTTAAAGTGCAATACGCATAATAAACGCAACATTAATATTGCTACTTCGGATAATTTCAACAAACAATCCTCAAAACAGCCCACTACCTATAATATGGGCTTTTTAAACATAAGATCATTATATTCCAAAACGCTATTAGTTAATGAAGTCATTAGAGACAACAAACTTGACGTCGTTGGTCTCGCCGAGACCTGGCTCAAACCAGACGATTTTTTTGCGCTAAATGAGGCATCTCCTCCTGGCTATACCAATACACATGTTGCCCGACCTCTTAAAAGGGGAGGGGGTGTCGCACTAATATACAATGAAAACTATAATCTTACACCTAACCTAAATAATAAATATAACTCGTTTGAGGTGCTCACTTTGAGGTTTGTCACACCGCTGCCTCTCCACCTGGCTGTTATCTACCGCCCCCCTGGGCCCTATTCGGACTTCATCAGTGAATTCTCAGAGTTTGTTGCTGATCTAGTGACGCACGCCGACAATATAATCATAATGGGGGACTTTAATATCCATATGAATACCCCATCGGACCCTCCATGCGTGGCGCTCCAGACTATAATTGATAGCTGTGGTCTTACACAAATAATAAATGAACCCACGCATCGCAACGGTAATACGATAGATCTAGTGCTTGTCAGGGGTGTCACCACCTCTAAAGTTACGATACTCCCGTACACTAAAGTAATGTCCGATCATTACCTTATAAAATTCGAAGTTCTGACTCATTGTCAACAAACTAATAATAATAATAATAACTACTATAGCAGCCGCAACATTAATGCTGCCACAACGACGACTCTTACTGACCTACTGCCTTCGGTAATGGCACCATTCCCAAATTATGTGGGCTCTATTGATAACCTCACTAACAACTTTAATGACGCCCTGCGCGACACCATTGATATTGTAGCACCGCTAAAGCTAAAAAGGGCCCCTAAAAGGCGTACCCCATGGTTTACAGAAGAAACTAAAGCCCAGAAATGATCATGTAGAAAGCTGGAACGCAAATGGCGTGCGACTAAACTTGAGGTTTTCCATCAAGCATGGTGTGATAGTTTAATAACTTATAAACGCATGCTTACCTCAGCTAAAGCTAAATATTACTCAAATCTCATCCACCTCAACAAAAATGATCCTAAATTTCTGTTTAGTACAGTAGCATCGCTAACCCAACAAGGGACTTCTCCCAGTAGCTCCACCCACTCAGCAGATGACTTTATGAATTTCTTTAATAAGAAAATTGAAGTCATTAGAAAAGAGATTAAAGACAATGCATCTCAGCTACAACTGGGTTCTATTAACACAGATACGACTGTATATACGACGGATACCGCCCTCCAAAATAGTTTCTCTCTCTTTGATGAAATAACATTGGAGGAATTGTCAAAATGTGTAAATGGGACAAAACAAACAACATGTTTACTTGACCCAATTCCTGGGAAACTTATCAAGGAGCTTTTTGTATTACTAGGTCCATCAGTGTTAAATATTATAAACTTATCACTGTGAACCTTTTCAATCCGGTTTCAGGGCAAATCACTCTACGGAGACAGCCCTCGCAAAAATGACTAATGATCTATTGCTAACGATGGATTCTGATGCGTCATCTATGTTGCTGCTTCTTGATCTTAGCGCCGCTTTCGATACTGTTGATCATAATATTTTATAAGAGCGTATCAAAACGCGTATTGGGATGACAGACTTAGCCTTGTCTTGGTTTACCGTATTTTCCGCACCATAAGCCGCACCTAAAAACCACAATTTTTCTCAAAAGCAGACAGTGCGGCTAATAACCCGGTGCGCCTTATATATGGATTAATATTCATATTTATTTTCATAAAGTTTAGGTCTCGCAACTACGGTAAACAGCCGCCATCTTTTTTCCCCGTAAAAGAGGAAGCGCTTCTTCTTCTACGGTAAGCAACCGCCCCCATAGAAGAGGAAGCGCTTCTTCTTCTACTGTAAGCAACCGCCAAGGTGAGCACCCGCCCCCGTAGAAGAAGAAGCGCGCGGATATTACGTTTCATTTCATTTTTGTGTTTCTGTAAATGTCCACAAAATGTCTCCTACTAAGAGACACGCGTACAAGGTTCCACTGACTTTTGATATTCATGTGAACCGCACTGTGGATACAACGGGAACACGTACGGTGAATATTCGCACCACAGGGAATGAGAAGTCGTCCTTCACCGTGGTTCTAGCTTGCCATCCTAACGGCCAGAAACTTTCACCCATGGTGATATTCAAAAGGAAGACCTTGCCAAAAGAGAACTTTCCAGCCGGCGTCATCATAAAAGCTATCTCGAAGGGATGGATGGATGAAGAAAAGATGAGCGAGTGGTTGATAGACGTTTACGCGAAGACACCGGGTGACTTTTTTCAACAGCGTTCCTGTTGATCTATGACTGCATGCGCGTCCACATCATCGATGGTGTCAAAAAACAAGTGAAGCACACCGAAGAAGAATAATTCGAGGGATTTCTGGATGAGTAATAACTTCAGAAAGTGAGCTTTAAATGTTTATTTTGTGTGTTGTGTGACACTAACGTATGAGCAACGTTGAGTTATTGATGTTGCTATTGCTCTGCACTATTTTGAGTGTTACTATTTTTGTGATTGCACATTTGTACATTATATTTTGGGAGTGAACAGAGTTGTTAGAACGCTGGTTTGTAATATATTATTAAAGTTTGACTGACCTATCTGACTGTTTTGTTGACATTCCCTTTAGCGTAGCGTAGGTGCGGCTAATAGCACGGGGCGGCTAATAGGTAAACAAAGTTTTGAAATAATCCGTTCATTAAACGTGCGGCTAATAACACGGGGCGCCTTATAGTGCGGAAAATACGGTAACTCTTATCTTACTGACAGGATGCAGTGTGTCTCCCATAACAATGTGACCTCGGACTATGTTAAGGTAACGTGCGGAGTTCCCCAGGGTTCGGTTCTTGGCCCTGCACTCTTTAGTATTTACATGCTGCCGCTAGGTGACATCATACGCAAATACGGTGTTAGCTTTCACTGTTATGCTGATGACACTCAACTCTACATGCCCCTAAAGCTGACCAACACGCCGGATTGTAGTCAGCTGGAGGCGTGTCTTAATGAAATTAAACAATGGATGTCCGCTAACTTTTTGCAACTCAACGCTAAGAAAACGGAAATGCTGATTATCGGTCCTGCTCAACACCGACATCTATTTAATAATACCACCTTAACATTTGACAACCAAACAATTAAACAAGGTGACTCTGTAAAGAATCTGGGTATTATCTTCGACCCAACTCTCTCGTTTGAGTCGCACATTAAGAGTGTTACTAAAACGGTCTTCTTTCATCTCCGTAATATCGCTAAAATTCGTCCCATTTTGTCCACAAGCGATGCTGAGATCATTATCCATGCGTTCGTTACATCTCGTCTCGATTACTGTAACGTTTTATTTTCGGGCTTCCCTATGTCTAGCATTAAAAGATTACAGATGGTACAAAATGCGGCTGCTAGACTTTTGATAAAAACAAGAAAGTTTGATCATATTACGCCTATACTGGCTCACTTGCACTGGCTTCCTGTGCACCTAAGATGCGACTTTAAGGTTTTACTACTTACGTATAAAATACTACACGGTCAAGCTCCTGCCTGTCTTGCCGATTGTATTGTACCATATGTCCCGGCAAGAAATCTGCGTTCAAAGAACTCCGGCTTATTAGTGATTCCCAGAGCCCAAAAAAAGTCTGCGGGCTATAGAGCGTTTTCTATTCGGGCTCCAATACTATGGAATGCCCTCCCGGTAAAAGTTAGAGATGCTACCTCAGTAGAAGCATTTAAGTCTCATCTTAAAACTCATTTGTATACTCTAGCCTTTAAATAGACTCCCTTTTTAGACCAGTTGATCTGCCGTTTCTTTTCTTTTCTTTTCTACTCTGCTCCAAACGGGGTGGACCGCTAGCCTGTTCATCAAATGGGGACATCTCTACGCTGCTGACCCGTCTCCGCTCGGGATGGTTCCTGCTGGCCCCACTATGGACTGGACTTTCGCTGAAGTGTTGGACTTTCACAATATTATGTCAGACCCACTCGACATCCATTGCTTTCGGTCTCCCCTAGAGGGGGGGTGGGGTTACCCACATATGCGGTCCTCTCCAAGGTTTCTCATAGTCATTCATATTGACGTCCCACTGGGGTGAGTTTTCCTTGCCCGTATGTGGGCTCTGTACCGAGGATGTCATTGTGGCTTGTACAGCCCTTTGAGACACTTGTGATTTAGGGCTATATAAATAAACATTGATTGATTGATTGATTGATGGCTGTCCATATGATATTATTGTTCTGTCTTTATATATTTTTTCATTTAGAATATATTTTTACAATCTTCTATCTCATTGTAAAGAGAATTCCATAGTTTAACCCCCACCACTGATATGCACATTTGTTTTAAAGTTGTCCTTGAATACTGATGTTGGAAATGACCTTTTCTTCTATGTTCTGTGTTCTCAGAAATGATGACAAACATGTTTTGTAAATTTGCTGGTAATGTTTTACTTTTAGCCTTAAACATGACACATAATGTCTGTAACTTTACTAGCTCCTGTAATTTCAATAAACCTGAATTAAAAAATAATATGTTTGTGTGTTCTAAGCAGAGGTGGGACCAAGTCATTGCTTTGCAAGTCACAAGTAAGTCTCAAGTCTTTGCCCTCAAGTCTCGAGTCAAGTCCTGAGTCAAGACAGGCAAGTCCCGAGTCAAGTCCAAAGTCAAGACTAGAAAGTCTCAAGTCAAGTCCCAAGTCCTGCATTTTGAGTTTCGAGTCCTTTCAAGTCCTTTTAACCACAGACTAATATTTTTACACAGATTGTGTATGCTTTTAAAACGCTGTATTTATTTATTAAAACAAGTGCATTTGAAATTGCAGGGAAAAAAATAGTGCTGACATTGCAATTCATAATAGCACTATTAACCAGTCATTTTAATAGTTTAAACAATTTTAAACATTTAACTCATTCCTTTACAGAATAAACACATTTTCAAAAACAAACATTAACATACTATTGGTTGTATTTTATGAAAATAATATTAGCACAGAGTTGAGAAGGAGCAAAGATCTTCAATATTTGTATGTGAGAATCACAAAGAAATCTTCTGGGGGAGGATGACACCCCTACAGGGGTTTGGTTTACAAACTTTCAGCCCCACCTAAAACAAAATTCACCAGCCGCCACTGATTATGATGCATTCTCATTTTAGGCAAAATATAAGACAATACTTTCTTAACAGTATAATTGTAACCAGGAATAAGTCTTCAAGTAACAATATTCAAATACTAACATTGTTGGGTAAGACAGCATTTGGTTTTATTCTGAATCCAGTGAAACAGATTGGTGGTTTTAGCTGATATAAAGACTTTCAGGTGTTTATATATGTTTATGTTTAAGTATTTGGCAGACGCTTTTATTCAAAGCGACATACATCAAAAATACATATAAAACAATCACTGTAAACATGATCATTTAAGGGAAGAATGTAATAGAAAATATCAATACAAAGTGTCAAGACAGAATAAACTCTCTGCTGCTGCAGTCTATAGGTCCCTAAGATATATAGATATCTAATGTATTCATACATTGTTTATGTAGGATATACGCATGTATATATAACCTAATCATATTGTTTCTTCAACTTAAAAATAGCTGACCGTTTTTTCCCCCTTCTGTGGGATTATATTCCCAGTTTTGATCTCGGACGTCTGGCCATTTATAGCGTATAAGAATATTATATTACTGTTAAGCAAACTATGAATAATAAAAACGCCAAAGCATGTGTTCGTTATCATAGCTACACGTTTGACAAAAAAAGTGCGTGAAAATCAGTGTTATTCAGTGAGGTAAGATGAATTAAATGCGCTGACAGTTCATTGCTCCTGCCAAATGAATTGCACTGAGTGGAGCGGATCACCACTCCAAGATGGCGGCCCCGCGTCTCGTCTGCACCAGTAAGCAGTAGCGCTCAATGCTGCGTACCCTTATAAGATGTCTATGGTTATAACGTTAGCAGTGAGTTTACAGCCTCACTGATTTAACTACACAGCAAATAAAAGTCATGTTACTTAGCCAATAAACGTTATCTTACATTCAAAACTTACCCTTCTTTGTGGAACTTCAAATGTCGAACGAAGTTAGAAGTTGTTGCGTCTCCGTCTGTAATATTCAAACTGCGTGATTTGCATACGGCAATTCCTTTTTTGTTGACCAAGTCGTAGTTTTTATACCCGAACGAAACCAACTTTGGCATAATTGTTTCTCACTGCCGCGTTGTTTGACAACTCATGTTCGGTGGTTATCCTGCAATTTGATTGGATGAGAGCTGTGGGATGAAAACAACGTAGATCTAATTTGATTGGCTGTTGTACTGAGAGCACACCAGCTGACAAGCAGCACACACGCTTATAGACAGACGTAGAAAATGAAAGATACGGAGCGCTCCCAAATAACTTTTTAATCTTTGGGTTTTGGGGAAAGTAGCAAGTCATGTCAAGTCAAAAGCCTCAAGTCCAAGTGAAGTCACAAGTCATTGATGTTAAAGTCTAAGTCGAGTTGCAAGTCTCTTTACATTTTGTCAAGTCGAGTCTAAAGTCATCAAATTCATGACTCGAGTCTGACTCGAGTCCAAGTCATGTGACTCGAGTCCACACCTCTGGTTCTAAGTAATCTACTTTATGAATAATCCTTATAGCTCTTTTCTGTAGTTGATACAGAGAAAGTTGCGGTGCACAAGGAATACAATTTGAAACGTCAATATACAACTAGACATGCTGAGGAGTAAGCAAAATACCAGGGAGATGAGAGAGTGAACCGGGTTGCAAATTTTAAAACCAGTCTACTGAGGCAACAAGATTTTGTCAAGAAAGCAAGCGAAAAGAGCGATGCAGCAGTCAAAGCTAGCTACATGGTGAGTAAGATGGTTGCTAGGGCGGGAAAGCCATTCAAAGAAGGTGAATTCATTAAAAAGTGCATGTTAGATTTTTTTAAAGAAATCTTTTCTTGCGGCCCAGCCTCACCCAGTTTCTGCATCCAGTGGCCCCCAGGTAAATTGAGTTTGAGACCCCTGCCCTAGACCATCACCTCATGGTGCAGCATGACGATGCATAGCCCCATGTTACAAGGATCTGTACACAATTCCTGAAAGCTGAAAACATTCCAGTTCTTGCATGGCCAGCACCGGACATGTGACCCATTGAGCATGTTTGGGATACTGTGGATCGGCGTATACGACAGTGTGCTCCAGTTCCTGCCAATATTCAGCAACGTCCCACAGCCATTGAAGAGGAGTGGACCAACATTCCACCGGCCACAATCAACAACCTGATCAACTCTATGCTAAGGCGAAATGTTGCACTGCATGAGACAAATGGTGATCACAGCAGATACTGACTACTTTTCTGACCCTCCCAGACCCACAATAAAGCAAAACTTCACATTTCAGAGTGGACTTTTATTGTGGGCAGCCGTAGGCACAACTGTGCAAGAATCATGCTGTTTAATCAGCATATTGATATGCCACAACTGTGAAGTGGGATGGATTATCTTGGCAAAGAAGAATTGCTTACTAACACAGATTTAGACAGATTTGTGAACAATATTTGAGAGGAATAGATATTTTGTGTATATCATAACAGTTCTACATCTTTGAGTTCAACTCATGAAAAATGGGCGCAAAAACAAAAGTGTTGCGTTTATATTGTTGGTCAGTGTATTACACATTTTTCTGAGTGAGCGAAAACCCAGGAATTTGACTTAGGTGTGAAATGTGATTAACTTATTTGTATTAATCAATAACAAACTTAAACGGGACCTATGATGATTTCAATCTAGATTTAAAACACTTACTTGCGGTTTAGATAACATGTATTGGATATGCTTTGATGTAAAGTTTGTGTAAATTTAGCTCACAGTCACTTTTATAACCAGTTTTACGAGTCTGTCTGCAAAATATTCGATTGTGGAGATGTTCCCAGATCGCAAATGAAACCATGTGCCTTACTCTCCAAAAGTATCATAATTTATCTCCGAAAATGTAAACTATTAAAATATATCTTAAGTCATCCTCGCAATTTTTTTCCAGACACGGCTGAAAATACACTTCATTTGCATTATATAGATTAACTCGGTCACAACATTAGGAACACCTGCACACTTTCCAATTAATTCAGACTCTGCATAAAAAGAGCTGCTTTTAGCAGCATTTATGTCACTGCATGATGCATGTCGATGTTATTATGCACATGCCACGTTTATATGAAAATAATTGTATATCTTACTCTATATATATATATATATATATATATATATATAAATATATATATATATATATATATATATATATATATATATGTATATATATATATATATTATATAAGCAGCAAGGCCGAAAACCAACATTGAATGCCCGTGACCTTCGATCCCTCAGGCGGTATTGCATCAAAAACCGACATCAGTGTGTAATGGATATCACCACTTGGGCTCAGGAACACTTCAGAAAACCACTGTCAGTTACTACAGTTTGTCGCTACATCTGTAAGTGCAAGTTAAAACTCTACTATGCAAAGCCAAAGCAATTTATCAACAACACCCAGAAAGGCCGCCGGCTTCGCTGGGCCCGAGCTCATCTAAGATGGACTGATGAAAAGTGGAACATTGTTCTGTGGTCTGACGAGTCCACATTTCAAATTGTTTTTGGAAACTGTGGACGTCGTGTCCTCCGGCCCAAAGAGGAAAAGAACCATCCGCACTGTTACAGGCGCAAAGTTTAAAAGCCAGCATCTGTGATGGTATGGGGGTGTATTAGTGACTAGGGCATGGGTAACTTACACATCTGTGAAGATACCATTAATGCTGAAAAGTACATACAGGTTTTGGAGCAACATATGTTGCCATCCAAGCAATGTCTTTTTCATGGACGCCCCTGCTTATTTCAGCAAGGCAATGCCAAGCCACATTGTGCACATGTTACAACAGCGTGACTTGTAGGGTACTAGACTGGTCTGCCTGTAGTCCAGACCTGTCTCCCATTGAAAATGTGTGGCGCAACTTAAGCTGTACATCAGGCAAGAATGGGAAATAATTCCACCTGAGAAGCTTCAAAAATTGGTCTCGTCAGTTACCAAACGTTTACTGAGTGTTATTACAAGGAAATGCGATGTAACACAATGGTAAAAATGCCCCTGTCCCAACTTTTTTGCAGTGTTGCTGCCATTAAATTCTAAGTTAATGATTTGAGTTGAGTTGAGTTGAGTTTGAGTTTATTTCGAACATGCAAGCATACAACATGATACATCACAATTTCCAGTTTCTCTTTTCAACATGTTCGAAAAGGAGTAGGAAGAAGCAGAGCTTATTTAATCCTACCCCTTTTCTTTACATAACAGTTGCTGAAACTTTTTTTATTCACTTCCTGTTCTCAATTTTTTCACAATAAACTCCATATGTAATCACAATAAAAATAAATAAATAAATAATAGTAAGAATTTAATAATAATAATTGGTGAAGAAAGTCATATTTCATATGATGAGATAAGTAAGATTACTTTAAGAATGAATGAATGAATGGATGAAATAAATTGAAAATGTTTGTCATGGTTCTTCTTCTTTGTACTTTGTAAACACTTTAAGTTTGAAGAGTTTCTTGAAGTGTATCATATTAGTACATTGTTTGATTGCTTTGCTTAATCCATTCCATAATTTAATTCCACATACTGATATACTGAAGGTCTTAAGTGTTGTACGTGCGTACAAATGTTTTAAATTACATTTTTCTCTAAGATTATATTTCTCCTCTTTTGTTGAGAAGAATTGTTGTATATTCTTGGGTAGCAGGTTATAGTTTGCTTTGTGCATAATTTTAGCTGTTTGCAAATTCACTATGTCGTGGAATTTCAGTATCTTTGATTCAATAAATAAAGGATTTGTATGTTCTCTATATCCAACATTATGTATTATTCTAACTGATCTTTTTTGTAACACCGTTAATGAATGAAGTGTACTTTTGTAATTATTTCCCCATATTTCTACACAGTAGCTCAGATATGGTAACACTAGTGAGCAGTATAGACTATGAAGTGATTTTTTGTCTAGAACATGTTTTGCTTTATTCATTATTGACGTGTTTCTTGCTACTTTATGTTGTATATTTTTTACGTGAGATTTCCAGTTCAATTTATCATCAATCATTATACCTAGAAATTTGGTTTCATTTACTCTTTCAATTTCTATTCCGTCTATTTGTATTTGTGTTTGACTTTCTCTTCTACTATTACCAAATAGCATTATTTTAATTTTACTAAGATTCAACGATAGTCTGTTTTTGTCAAACCATCTTTTTAATTTGTTAATTTCTTCTGTTATTATTTGTATTATCTCCCTTGTGTTCTCTCCTGAACAAAACGCTGTTGTATCATCCGCAAATAATACTAACTTTAAATCTTTTGTAACTTTACAAATGTCATTTATATAGAGATTGAATAATTTAGGTCCTAATATTGATCCCTGAGGTACACCACAGGATATATTTAGCGTTGTTGACATGTGTTCGCCTAGCTTCACGTATTGTTTCCTGTTCGTTAGATAACTTCTTATCCAGTTCAAGACTAACCCTCTGATGCCATTTCGTTCTAGTTTTTTGATTAAAATATTGTGATTAATTGTGTCAAATGCTTTAGTTAGATCCATAAAAACTGCTGCTGCACATTTTTTACTGTCTATTGCATTGGTAATTTCTTCTGTAATTTCAATTAAAGCCATTGAAGTTGAGACATTAGCTCTGTATCCATATTGGTTCTCTTCGAGTATTCTATTTTTATTTATGAAACTCTCTAATCTGTTATTAAACAGTTTTTCAATGATTTTAGAAAATTGTGGAAGTAAAGAAACAGGTCTATAATTTGTAAATTGATGTTTATCTCCAGTCTTATAAATTGGTGCAACTTTAGCTATTTTCATTTTGTTTGGAAATGTACCTGTTTGAAATTATAGGTTACTAATATACATTAATGGTCCTGAGATCTCTTCTATAACCTTTTTTATCGTATCCATATCAATTCCATTACAATCAGTTGAAGTCTTAGATTTACATTTTTTCACGATTATAACTATTTCCTCCTGTGTCACATTACTGAGGAACATGGAGTTGGGATTTCGCTCTATGGTATCATTATAGTCCTCAATTGGAACTGGGTCTGGAATCCTTTCTTCCAATTTTGGTCCAATATTTACAAATGATTATTTGCAAAAAAAAATGTAGTTTCTCAGTTCGAACATTAAATATCTTGTCTTTGCAGTCTATCTAATTGAATATAAGTTGAAAAGGATTTGCAAATAATTGTATTCTGTTTTTGTTTACGATTTACATAACGTGCCAACTTCACTGGTTTTGGGTTTTGTACATGTATATATGTATATATATGTGAGTGTGTGTGTGTGTATGTATATATATATATACATGTATATATATATATATATACAAACTCACAAAATCTACTCTCACAAATGCCTGTCATTGGAGAGCTTGTTTCTGGCAATGTCATCTTTAAACCGTCACAATGTGATTAAATCACACTGTGCTACTCCACTGGATTTTTTTAAATGTGATTTTATTGTGTCTCCTACTAAATCAAATTAAGGGGTGGCATTAAAATTGCATCAGAATGAAGTCCCAGATGCTGGAGGATCCCTGACCCCATGTTTGTGCTTTTGATTAAATTTGGAGAGAGGATGCATGTTGCTGCTGTGACAGATTATATTTTATCAAGTTTAATGGAGACAGTTTAAAATAACTTTGCTCTTCTGTGACACCCATTGTCATATTCTTAAATGTTTCCTGTTTTACAGTCATTTATTTATGTATGGATATCAGAATCTAATAAGTACAACTTTTGGACATGGACATGTTTGACAGGTTACCGTTTTTTTCCGGACTATAAGGCGCACTTAAAATCCTTTCGTGTTCTCAAAAATCGACAATGCTCCTTATAACCCTGTGCGCCTAATGTACAGAATAATTCTGGGTGTGCCCTATCGACCTCGAAGCAATTTTATTTGGTACAAGGTGTAATGATAAGTGTGACCAGTAGACAGCAGACACACATAAGAAATACATGTAGACTGCAAGATGACGCCAGTAAACAACACCAAAACGATGTTTCATTGAGAATGTAGAACATTACACACGGCGCTCTAAAATATGTCAAAATGTTTGAGTACGACTTTGGTAAGCTTTGAGGCCGCACCACTTGATGGATTGTCGGCGCATTACGGCTACCGTAGGAAGACGTACTGTGTTTCAACATACAGGTATTATTATGGTGTGTGTATAAGGACCGCAAAATGGCACCTATTAGCAGACATATTATCTGGCCTTTTGTTTCGCAATATTATGTAAAACCAACTTTTCTTACCTTCTGGTACAAGCTGATCTGTATTTGGAATCTGCCAAAGTACTAAAAATGTGTGCATGTCCGCCATCGTAATCCGTGCCAACACCATAGCCGATAAGCTTCTCTTTTTCTCCACCTTCTTGTTATGTGAAATTCATCCTCTGCTGTTGCCATTTCTAATATAAAGTAGCGTAAAGTTCTAACGTATATCTGTCAATAGACTCGCTATGGAAGCGCTAAAAACTACCAATGTAGTGAGTTTACATAATTCACCCACGGAACTTTAGTTATTAGAGAGTTCTGGTTGGACGTTTTTTCACGGGACACATTTCCGGCGTTGTTGTTGCACTAGTGAGCCACGGATGAGGTGATGCAGCTCCGTTATTGATTTAAATAAAGTCTGAATGTCATTAAAACAGTTAGTGTGAAGTGAATTATATTTATATAGCGCTTTTTCTCTAGTGACTCAAAGCGCTTTACATAGTGAAACCCAATATCTAAGTTACATTTAAACCAGTGTGGGTGGCACTGGGAGCAGGTGGGTAAAGTGTATTGCCCAAGGACACAACGGAAGTGACTAGGATAGCGGAAGCGGGGATCGAACCTGCAACCCTCAAGTTGCTGGCACGGCCACTCTACCAACCGAGCTATACCGCAGTTAGCTCCATCTTTTACACTTCTTCGACATTTTCTGTAAAGCACCAGTCCCATTGGCAGCAAAACAGGCCCAGAGCATAATACTACCACCACCATTTTTGACGGTAGGTTTGGTATTCCTGGGATTAAAGGCCTCACCTTTTCTCCTCCAAACATATTGCTGGGTATTGTAGCCAAACGGCTAAATTTTTGTTTCATCTGACCACAGAACTTTCCTCCAGAAGGTGTTATCTTTGTCCATCTGATGTCAGATGAAACAAAAATTGAACTGTCTGGCCACAATACCCAGCAATATGTTTGGAGGAGAAAAGGTTAGGCCTTCAATCCCAGGAACACCATCCTTACCGTCAAGCATGGTGCTGGTAGTATTATGCTCTGGGCCTGTTTTGCTGCCAATGGGATTTGTGCTTTACAGTTAAGTTAAAGTTAAAGTACCAATGATTGTCACACACACTAGGTGTGGTGAAATTTGTCCTCTGCATTTGACCCATCCCCCTTGTTAACCCCCTGGGAGGTGAGGGGAGCAGTGGGCAGCAGCGGTGCCGCGCCCGGGAATCATTTTGGTGATTCAACCCCCAATTCCAACCCTTGATGCTGAATGCCAAGCAGGGAGGTAATGGGTCCCATTTTTTAATAGTCTTTGGTATGACTCGGCCGAGGTTTGAACTCACAACCTACCGATTTTAGGGCGGACACTCTAACCACTAGGCCACAGAGAGTAAATGAGACAATGAAAAATGAGGATTACCTCCAAATTCGTCAGGACAACCTAAAATCATCAGCCTGGAGGTTGGGTCTTTGGCGCAGTTGGGTGTTCCAACAGGACAATGACCCCAAACACACGTCAAACGTGGTAAAGGAATGGCTAAATCAGACTAGAATTAAGGTTTTAGAATGTCCTTCCCAAAGTGCTGACTTAAACGTGTGGACAATGCTGAAGAAACAAGTCCATGTCAGAAAACCAACAAATTTAGCTGAAGTGCACCAATTTTGTCAAGAGAAAAGGTCAAAAATTCAACCAGAAGCTTGCCAGAAGCTTGTGGATGGCTACCAAAAGTGCCTTATTGCAGTGAAACTTGCCAAGGGACATGTAACCAAATATTAACATTGCTGTATGTATACTTTTGACCCAGCAGATTTGGTCACATTTTCAGTAGACCCATAATAAATTCATAAAAGAACCAAACTTCATGAATGTTTTTTGTGACCAACAAGTATGTACTTAAATCACTCTACCACGAAAAAATAAGAGTCTTAGAAATGATTGGAAACTCAATACAGCCATGACATTATGTTCTTTAAAAGTGTATGTAAACTTTTGACCATGACTGTATATATCAGTTATAACCCATGTATTCCTGCAACTGGAAGCAAAACAAATAGCGGAGAGAAACCTTGTATCTCGGGTTAAGTCGAGGTACCAGTGTTCTTGCATGGTGTTTGTTTTAATGTTTTAGCGCCACCATATGCAATGATAACCCTCGTGTTTACCTTTCAAACCGTCGCCATATGAGAGGAGACACTGTGAAAACGATGCATAATAAAGAGGTGAATTATTTCCCACCCAGAGCACCATGGGAGAATTCCCAGGTGGAGTTTTCTATGAATTAATTAAGCCCACAGATGTTTTAGCATCTGGTCGATCCTTTTGGCATTTGCCAATGCAGAATACATCACCAAGGGAGACTGAAATTATTTGTAAAACCATTTTGGTGAGCAGTTAGGTGTTGCAAAGGTCTCACGCTAAGGTAGAGGAGTTGTTATGTAAAAGAAAAACGAGCAAATCAAGTCCCTCATTCTGTGGGGGTTTTTAAATTAATTGTTTCTCTTCCAATGACAATTGAAGTCAAGTACTCGCGATTTACTTAAAGGGGCCTTATCTAACATTGTCAGCTTTTCAGATTTATGTTTAAAATGTTGTATTGTTGTTCTACCTAAATATGTGGAAGTGTGCCACACCACAAGGTTGGTGTGTTTATAAGTAATCCCTGGTTTCCTGCCACATCTAATCCAAAACCTTGTGAATTTAATGAGATGTATACACATGTCTAGAAAAAACAGCTGCATAATAAGGTTTTTTGCTTTAAAAAAAAGTCATAATACTTTTTGTTAGATGTAAGAATTGAGTATCCAAGCAGAGGTGAGGCAGCAATGGGAAGATTTTTCAGGAAACTAAACCTACCTCACAGTCATGCTCCTCTGCTTTTGCCCCTTCACGGACTGCTGTTTTGTGTAAAAAGCACCTTTCAGCATCGAATTGTTTGATATTAATCTAAATGTGTAGATATGATCAATATCTAACTCTGTTGTGTTTTTGATAACTATCAGCATGCAACTAGTTAAAGGGGGTGTGTCTCTATATGCATTCCTTAGCTGACCCTTGATTAATCAAAACCAGTGGTGTGCCGTCAGGGCCAGCAAGACCTTCTCTGCTGGCCTAACATAACCAGAAATCATGATCATAATTAAGGATGAAAGTACTTTTTTTATTTACTTTCCCTAAATATCTAAAAGTATTCATATTCTCTTCATGTCATATTATGCTCCTTCCAGTGCTGTTGTTTTTAGGTTAGTTTTTATCCAATCAGAATTCTGATGGCTTATGTTGCCATGCTGTACCAAATCTGTCCGAAGCCTTCAGATTCAACAATGCTGACGTCTGTGCGCTGTAAGTGAACGGGGACATACAGTTGACAGACAGTTGCAATAGCCAATCACATCACGAGTTGTTGTCAGTAAGGCCTTCTAGATGGCCTAAGGCAGATATATATAGTGACTTTATGAGTTAGGTAACATTATAACTCCTTTACCCAGCATGCCACAGTAGTGAAGGGCATGCGCAGTAGTCGCGTTTAGCCATGCCGGCAGCGGGATGTTTTTGATGAGCTCCTTGTGGAGTAAACTTTGTCTGCATTTTTTATGATTAGACAAGACAACACATATATTGGCAAGAAAGATATTCAAAGACAAACTACATCGTGTGAGAAGCTGTCCGCCAACCCCGGAAGCTCGAATGGGTTCTACAGATTGTGAGTTCAAATATTTGATTTGTTTATTTTTTCATGTTTAATATGATTTTTGCAATTCTAATTTTGACAGCACCACTTAAGATATGTTTTAATTGCTGATGCAGGTTTATTGATTTTTAAATGCGCCAGAAAATAACCCGTTATGTACACTGTTGGTGGTGATTCAATGCCCAGTAGTGCGTAAAGGTGTTTCTGTGTAGTATTTCTCCAGCAATGGTCATGTGGTGACATAAATAATGGTATTTTAGAGGGAATTATTGAAGTCGGACATCACTGAAGGCCTAGGTGAGAAATGCATGGCCCGCCAATGATCAAAACACTGTAGGTGTGGGAGGGGGAAGAGGCTGACAAATTGAGGAGAAGAATAGAGAATATCCTGTCCACAACTTGATATTAACTGTTTACTGTCTAACTTGATATGTTATTGAAATAACGTAATACATTTCCCCACTGGGATCCAATTTAATTTAAAAAGCCCCTAAAGTGAACAGGATAGGACTTCTTTAAAAACGTCACAACAATTTAACTGTCAAACACAGGGGTGTCCAAAGTACGGCCCACGGGCTCTTTTCAGTTGTTTATTGTACCTTGACATGTTCGGAAAATTTAATTAATTAATTATTAATTAAGTATATTAGATATAACAACTATTTGCTTTGTCAGCTATAACACAAAATCTAAGATAATGCTTTCTTTCAAATAGCTTAGTATATAATGATGTACTGTGAATTGGTTTTAGCATCTTTAATGAACAAAATGCATTAAAGTGGCCCTCTGCATTCTTTCATTTCTCAATATACAGCCCTTGGTAGACAACGTTTGGACACTCCTGGTCTAGAAGATGCAGCACAGGTAGTTAAAGGCCTACTGAAATTTTTTTTTAAAATTTAAACGGGGATAGCAGATCCATTCTATTTGTCATACTTGATCATTTTGCGATATTGCCATATTTTTGCTGAAAGGATTTAGTAGAGAACATCGACGATAAAGTTCGCAACTTTTGGTCGCTGATAAAAAAAAAAGCCTTGCCTGTACCGGAAGTAGCGTGACGTCGCAGGTTGAAAGGCTCCTCACTTTTCCCCATTGTTCACACCAACAGCGAGAGCGATTCGGACCGAGAAAGCGACGATTACCCCATTAATTTGAGCTAGGATGAAAGATTCGTAGATGAGGAACGTGAGAGTGAAGGACTAGAGTACAGTGCAGGACGTATATTTTTTCGCTCTGACCGTAACTTAGGTACAAGGGCTCATTGGATTCCACACTTTCTCCTTTTTCTATTGTGGATCACGGATTTGTATTTTAAACCACCTCGGATACTATATCCTCTTGAAAATGAGAGTCGAGAACGCGAAATGGACATTCACAGTGACTTTTATCTCCACGACAATACATCGGTGAAGCACTTTAACTACGGAGCTAACGTGATAGCATCGGGCTTAACTGCAGATAGAAACAAAATAAATAAACCCCTGACTGGAAGGATAGACAGAAAATCAACAATACTATTAAACCATGGACCTGTAACTACACGGTTAATGCTTTCCAGCCTGGCGAAGCTTAACAATGCTGTTGCTAACGACGCCATTGAAGCAAACTTAGCTACGGGACCTCACAGAGCTATGCTAAAAACATTAGCTATCCACCTACGCCAGCCAGCCCTCATCTGCTCATCAACACCCGTGCTCACCTGCGTTCATATATAAACTATCAGACTGCGTGGTCGGTAGTAGTGGGTTTCAGTAGGCCTTTAAATTCATGGCACTTGGGCCTTTGAAGTTCCACCGTAGTGTAGATCTTCTTTAATCGAATAATCTAAAACAGGGTTTCTCTTTTAAAATCTTACACCACGTATAAACAAATACACGCCAGGATTAGAAAGTACAGATGCAAGACAAGCCTTTTTCAGGATATATATATATATATATATATATATATATATATATATATATATATATATATATATATATATATATATATATATATATATATATATATATATATATATATATATATATATAATTTCTCATGCTTATACTTTTTATATTTTTGTATTTTTGTATTTCTTATATCTCCCCATTCACTACTGTATAATTATTTTTTCATAATAATAAACTTGTTTCCTTGCGGCTTGCCGTAGTTTGAGTAATTCTGATGGACTTACCAAAAAATGACAATCACAGAATGTCAGGTTCAAACATCTGATGACATCTATTAATCAGACAAGAAGCAAGGAATCATGCAGAGACAGAGTTCAATTTAGCTCGAGGAGACACGTGTTTTGGGCTGTATTCTAGTTACAGATCCAAACTACGTTCTAAAGAAAAAGCCTGCGCGCCTCCTCTATTTATTAGGAAATGGCCCTATTACATCACGGTGACTGAGGGAAGGGGGGTAATCTCGACAACTCCAGTTAGGCACAATATTATGATCATACAAAGAAGCAAATATGTTGACACTTGGTGCTATCGCCCAGGCTCCACTTTGTCTGGTCCCGGAACCCAATGTTCGGCCTTGGCAGCCAGCAGGCCGAGTCTGAACACAACACTGATAAAGAGGGCTGGCAATCTTTTTGGACTGCCAGCTTTGCACAGATACAAAAATACCATTTCAGCACAATTGACAATAATTTATAGCAATGGCCCTTAAGCATAAAGTTAGTGTGATAATATATACATAATTATTCTAACACAGAACAATCCATAAATTATTCTGCCTAAATCTAGCCAAACACGGAAGGCATCACGCAATGTAAACCAATCAGACTAATCGTAATCAGGTCTGTGCGTCTTTATTATTCACATGTTGTCAAGTTGGCCACTTTCTCCCTAAATCTAGAATCTTTCCAACTCCTTTAAGTGACTTTCTTTCTCAAAAGCGACTAGTGACAAATCTAGCAATTTTTTGAGGGTGGAAATATAACAGTACATGTTTGTTTTCTTCTTTGTATGTTTAGCACCTAGCAATGCTCCGGTTGCTAGTGTCACAATGAAACTTGCATCCATCACTCAGTTTCTAAAACTTATTGCTCATCCTCTGTGTTTGGGCTCAAAAATATAAGGTCCTGGATCATATGTTTTTTCCAAAAGTAATAGTTGTGGGCTCTCATAAAGTCTGCTTGATTAGCATTGTTGTTGATACGGAAGGGATCTTTGGTTCTTAGCACGATGCCACGCGATCACATGACTGGTTTCCACATTATCTCTCAAAATGGCTCCGGAAACTCCGTGAGATTGATAATATTTTGATCATATCTATTCATTTGCAAACTTCAGAAGTCTTTTGGTGTCATAAATCAGACACATATGATAATAGCTTAAATATAGTCTTAGACTTAGACAAACTTTAATGATCCACAAGGGAATTGTTTCCACACAGTAGCTCAGTTACAAAGGATGGAAAGTGTAAGGATGGAAAGGATAATGCAGGTATAAAGTAGACTAAAAATGTACCGTAGCAGCAATTTAAAATATAACATATATGTAATATTTACATATTATATCTACAGTATATGATATATACTGATATATGATATTATATCATATGTTTATATAATATATACAATACAAAACAATTACCATGTACAATATTACAATATATGTAACAGCTGCAGAATAAAATAGAGAGTAGATCCAGCAGAAAATATACGTTATAAACAAAGAGAGGTAGCTAACATAGAAGCGGTCAGGTAATAGACAGATATCATCTATTGCTGTATGGTGAGTGATTATACAGCTGGATGGAGTGCGGAATGAAGGAGTTGTTGAATCGAACACTGTGGGAATGAAGCTGAAGGAGCCTGTTGGAGTATGAGCTCCACTGTCCCTCAATTGTCTGGTGGAGTGGGTGGGCAGGATTGTCCATGATGGCGAGCAGTTTGTCCAGTGTCCTCCTGTCCCTCACTGACACAAACGCCTCTAACTGCGTGACAATAGTTTGGCTGGCTTTCCGGATCAGTTTGTCAATCCGGTTTAAGTCCTTTTTGCTGGTGCTGCTCTCCCAACAAACCACCGCAAAGTACAGGGCACTGGCGACAACAGACTGATAAAAGATCTCCAACAGCTTGATGCACACATTAAAAGACCTAAGCTTCCTCAGGAAAAAGAGTCTGCTCATACCTTCTTGTATACAGCTTTACTGTTGTCCTTCCAGTCCAGTCTGCTGTTCAAGTGGACTCCCAGGTACTTGTACTGCCCCACTAGTGCCACTAGTGCCCTGGATCTTGATGTGCTCCACATATAGAGGCAACTTGTTTTTTCACTCCACTGGCAATTGAAATGTATTGATTGCAACGCCTTCAAGATAATAGTTGTACTATTTGCTAATAATACAATAATAATGCAATAATAATAATAATGCATATATAACATAATATAGTAATAATAACATTGTATAAACATACATGTGTATGTATATATGTATATGTATATATGTGTGTTTATGTATGTTTATGTATGCGCATATATATGTATCTATATGAACATATATATACTGTATATATATATATATATATATATATATATATATATATATATATATATATATATATATATATATATATATATATATATATATATAATCGATTCAGAGGAGTCTGATTCGACACAGCCCTGAGTAGCCTCTATGAGTAAATGATTATGAATACACGGAACTAATATATTAGAATGGATATCAATTAAAACGAAGCCACAAGTCACTATATTCTAATTTTAATTATTCCAATAACATCCTTGGCCCTTTTCTTGAAAAATGGTTTGGTCCACATCGCGATTTGTTCCTTGCAAGTTTCTTCATTGTAATTAAGTAAGCGCGAGCGAGCTCCAGCAGTTTTGAATGCCCCGCAAATAGCAAGGCCAGGAGTAGGAGCAGCAGAGCAGGGGCCCTGGACATCAAAAACGTTTTGGTGAGAGAGTAAAAATACAGAGGGTTGAAACAATTAGCCTAACTGTTCAGTCATTTCTTGTGTGTAAAATTACCTTTCAACAGGGGCGCACGCTGGTCTCTGGTGACTAAGTTAGCTTTCATCTGGCTCTGCTACACTCTGGACAAGTCGCCAGTTCATTATAAAAGAAAAGAAAGTTGCCAGTTCATCGTAGAGCAACGGTAATTCAATTATATCACTGTTGGATAGTGCTACAGTATGCACTCATTTAGAGGCTGCCTTGAATTGTATTATGACACATTCAAGTTCTACTCTATAATTAATAATTACTGAATAATTACCTTCGTCAGATGCTCATTAATACTAATTATGAGATGGTAATTATGAGATTATCATAACTACAAATTATGAGCACCTGACAAAGGTCAGTTATGTTATCTTGATGTGTTTAATTTGGTCTTGTAAAATGTGTTATTAGTGGGAAATTTTAATAATCTAAATATCCATCCATCCATTTTCTACCGCTTGTCCCTAAAATAAAAAAGTTAAATGTTCAAAGATTTGTTGTTGTTTGTTTTCGTAGCAGTATAAAATAAAATACACCATAATAGCTAAAAACAACAAAGTAAAATAGACCATTTAGAATTTGTAACAGTTTTACACTGACTTTCATATGCAAAATGAAACTAGTTATGAACTATGTCAGATCCACAGCAAGCCAAGAGAGGCTCAATGGCCTTCCAAGATGTACAATTGAAATTGAGGTAAGTCAACAATTGGACTTCAGAGACCTCATCAGCAAATTTGCTAACAAAATGGCCGGCGTTGGGCTTTATGAAGAGACTTACAGTAAACAAACAAGCCAATCTAAACTTTGATTGATATTAGATGAGGCTTGTTGTTGTTTTTGATATTTGTTTGTTAACAATGTATTCCATGTGCTACAAACATGCAGGAAACAAACAAAAGGGATGCGTGCCGATGGCACGAGGAAGCTAAGGTAAAAACTTAGCACAGGAATAACGAACTAGGAAACAGGAATAACCAAACGTAACTGTTGCATATGGCAAACAACGAAGCCAGACCAAGTGTGGCGCACAACGTGAATAAATAGCTCTCTAATTAGTGCCCGGCAGCAGTTGAGCGTGCCCAACACTAATCAAAAGCAGATTCCAGATGTCCCTTGAAAAAAAATCCACCGAGGATAAGTCAAATGGCGGCGGCGAGTGGGACACCGCTGCAGCAGGCGAGGCGGGCGAACATGAAACGAAAAGAAGGTGGACGCGAGTGACGCCAGAACCTTAGCAGCCTTTGAGTCCTACACCCAAGTTGTGGCCGTCGCTGCTATCTGCGCCAAGGGCGTCCATTAATTAACCACTGAGGGCACTGCGTGCAGGCGCCTGTTGGCCGCTTGTGCTGCAGGCCAGCTGGAGGTCGCGGTGCGGCAGGCGAAGGAGGCTGCCGTGGTGCTGGCGCGGGGACCAGCCGTGGAGCAGGCGCTGGCGCGGGGACCAGCCGTGGAGCAGGCGCTGGCGCGGGAACCAGCCGTGGAGCAGGCGCTGGTGTGGGAAGCAGCCGTGGTGCAGGAACCGGAAGCAGCCGTGGTGCAGGGACCGGAAGCAGCCGTGGTGCAGGAACTGGAAGCAGCCGTGGTGTAGGAACCGGATGCAGCCGTGGTGCCAGAACCGTAAGCAGCCGTGGTGCAGAACCGAAAGCAGCCTGGGTGCAGGGACCGGACGCAGCCTTGGTGCAGGGACCGGAAGCAGCCGTGGTGCAGGGACCAGAAGCAGCCTTGGTGCTGGTGCAGGAACCAGCCATGGAGCCGGTGCTGGTACGGGAACCAGTCTTGGAGCCAGTGCTGGTAGAGGAACCAGTCTTGGAGCCGGTGCTGGTACGGGAACCAGTCTTGGAGCCGGTGCTGATACGGGAACCAATCTTGGAGCAGGTGCTAGTACGAGAACCAGTCTTGGTGCTGAAGCAGGTGCTAGCCGTGACTTTGGCGGGGGTGGCCTGGCTAGGGGTTGCGGCTTGGCATGCAAAAGGACAGGTGGTGGTGGCCGGCCGGAGGTTGCTGCCTGGCTGGGCGCAGCTGTGCCACCCCACTAACACGGGATTGGCGCGTCCTGACGGTGAGACGAAGCCTCTTCGCTGGCGTGTCCGGTACAGCGGTGTGGCAATGTCTCCGGGCCAAAGGGAGCCGATGGGGACCAGCGAGCCACCGGGACCCCACACCATGTCCTCGAGCTCCTTGGGGGAATAGCGGAGCGTCTCCGCCTCCATCGCTCCCAGCACCCAGCTCGTACCTTCGTCAACTTCCTCAAAGTCCGTTGCGAGACAACGGTATATAGCTGGCTTCATTCTGTCACGTCGGGGTCACATCTTACCGCGTGGTCGTTCTCCCAGGCTGGTTTGTCTATCATTCCAGGACAACGCAGACAAAAAATAGAAAAGAGATGTTTACACTTCTTAAAAAGTTGTCCTAACTGTAATTAGCCAACGAAAGCAGCTCTTAAATTCCATCTTTAATTCTCTTGCGGTTAAGTGTCGGCTACATATCTGTAAGCATTGCATTAGTCCGCCTGCTTAACATTCAGCCTGTTAAATCCAGTATGCATGAATTACATTTTTAAAGATTGGAAAAAATATGGGATTTTATGTCACATCTGAGTAATTTAATTTAACACTTTTAATTAACTTGTTTCCATTTTCTTTCAATGATCAAAATTAACTCATACTCACAAAACACAATCTAATGAATACAATCTTAATAAACCAATCTGACTGGACTGACAACAGTGTCCATCCTCAGAGTTAGAGTAGAAACAAAGTCAGACAAAAAGTACTAATGAGTGTTCAAATAAACCTGCTTTAACTTCTTCACTCCATGTGAAAACTGCATTTTTAATTCATACAATCCATAACCCTAAAACACACACAAAAACATATTCATTGAGTACCTTACGCACGCACCCTGGTGCAGAATGGGATGAGTCACCAGGGATGAATAACAACAAAGATGGGTGAACGAGTGCAAGGTCAGAGAATTCAGCTAAACACAGTCAACAGTTTAAAGTTGTTTGTCAGTTCAGCGTGTTTCATGGCGCGGCATCCTGTAGGGAAGAATATATGTGTTATTTCTTATAGTTTTCCATCGGGCTGCTGAAAGAGACATTATTAGCTGTCAGTGTCATGCTGTGTGTATGAATAAAATGAGTTTGGAGTTGCATGCAATGGTAAATGGTAAATGAGTTTTCAGAATCAGAATCAGAATCAGAATCAGAATCAGCTTTATTGTCATTACGCAGGGTAAAGAGATTGAGGCCATTCCATACAGTGCGAAGTGTGCATGCAAAAAAACAATGTGTAAATATATAAAAATATAAAAAATATAGAAGTGCAAAATATACATGAATATCTACATGAAAAAAACAGGGTTGTTGGTGGAATGGGTTATTGCACCGAAGAGAAGGCAGTTATGAGGGACAATGGGGAAGTCCGTTCAGGGTGGTTATGGCCCTGGGGAAGAAGCTGTTCTTTAGCCTGTTTGTCCTGGTTTTAATGCACCTGTAGCGCTTCCCAGAGGGCAGCAGGTGGAACAGGTCAGAGCCAGGGTGGGTGCTGTCCTTGATGATGGCACTGGCTCTGTTGAGGCAGCGGGAGGTGTAGATGTCCATCAGAGAGGGGAGAGGGCGGCCGATGATCTTCTGAGCCGTCTTGACCGATCTTTGCAGCCTCTCCCTGCCTGCTGCAGTGCAGCTGCCATACCGTACTGTGATACAGTATGTCAGCAGGCTCTCGATGGATGAGCGATAGAAAGTCAGCAGCAGGTCAGGCTTCAGGTTGGACTTCCCGAGGACTCTCAGGAAGTGTAGCCGCTGCTGAGCCTTATACTTGTATAGCACTTTGACACTATTTCCACAATCACCCATTCACACACACATTCACACACTGATAGCGGGAGCTGCCATGCAAGGCCGTAACCACGACCCATCAGGAGCAAGGGTGAAGTGTCTTGCTCAAGGACACAACGGACATGACAAGGTTGGTAGAAGGTGGGGATCGAACCAGTAACCCTCAGGTTGCTGGCACGGCCACTCTCTCAACCGCACCACGCCGTCCCCAATAAGTTAATGTGGTCGGCCAGACTGGACAGCGGATGCAGGAAAGCAGACTACTCTATTTAAAATGACAAATGTATTTTTCCTTCGACATTTGTGGATTTTATGCAGACTGAAATGTTTAGAATACAAACTATATCGTCTCATTCGGGTTTGTTTTGCAATGGTTTGTATTGTTCTTTATTAGGTTTTGGGCCTCTCCCTACTGTAGAGTTTATCTGTATGTGTTGGCACTTTAGATTCCTGGTCAAGAGTAGCAGACTAAAAAAAAAGTACATTTTACATTTTTTAATATGTAGGTCTCATTCGTATTGCTGCATTTCAAGGGTTTTGTGTCAACATTTTTTCAAGTCAATGTTTTTTTGCGTAAAAGATTAAGAAAGAATGAGGTCCATGATTTTGGCAATGGCAGTGTCACGATGTTGCTTGGTATTGTTGCCATGACCCCAGGATGCAGAGACAGGAGACGGTATGCAAATACAATGATAATCTATTAATGGTGCCATATGTAGTAATGTGGACAGAAATGGTACTGCAATCACAGTCAAAATTCTGTAGTCTCCTCCCACTCTCCATGACTGAGGTTGCCAGATATGCAGCCGAATCCGAATCCTACTCCAAGGAACTTCAAATGGCAATCGATGAGTCCTATGCTGTAGGTTTCTCTTGTTTACGCTTCTTGCAAGATGGTTTACTAAGTAATTATGCCACATTTTACTGATGTCGATTAGCCAAATTTATTTGTAAAGTTATGCAGCAATATTTTAGTCGGGAGTCGGGACAGATTGTTGGCATTACCTTGCTATAATGTCCAGTTTGACCGCACGGACCAAATATATTATGTATAATAATATATCATATATTATATATCGCATAGGCCTACTTTGATGGCAAGCCAAGACCAACAGTAAAATTACCGCCACAATTTGTTCAGAATAGCTCCATATTGCATCCAACCTGACGCACTGCATTCTCTTCCATGTACGCACATCAAAAGAGCATCATACACAAATACAAATAGACGGAATAGACATTGAAAGGGTGAAAGAAACTACATTTTTGGGTGTAATAATAAATGAAAAATTAACTGGAAATCTCATATAAAAAATATGCAACATAAGGTGGCAAGAAATATTTCAATAATGAACAAAGGAAAATATGTTTTGGATCAAAAATCACTCCGTATTCTGTACTGCTCGCTAGTGTTACCATATCTGAGTTATTGTGCAGAAATATGAGGAAATAACTACAAATGTGCACTTCAGTCACTAACCGTGTTACAAAAAAGATCAGTTAGACTGATACATAATGTTGGATATAAAGAACATAAAAACACTTTATTTATTGAGTAAAAAAATATTGAAATACAACGATTTGGTAAAATTGCAAACAGCTAAAATAATGTACAAAGCAAACTATAACCTACTACACAAGAATATACAACAATTCTTCTCAACTAAAGAGGAAAAACTAACTTAAAACATTTGTATGCACGTACAACATTTAAGACCTTCAGTATATCAGTATGTGGAATTAAACTATGGACTGGATTAAGCAGATCAGTTAAACAACATACTGATATGATCCAGTTAAAGAGGTTGTTCAAATTAAAAGTGCTTACAAAGTACAAGAATTATGAGAAATACCTTCAACCTTATTGAAAACGGGATATTCTTCATCTCAGTATGTTGATCATGACTGACTTAATTATATATTCCAAGAACTGCTGTATTAATCAGTCACAGATGTAATTGTGTTACAAAAAGAAGACAGTGAATGAACATATGTATTGGTAAACGCTCTGAAGTGGGAAAAGGGCGGGATTAAATAAGCTTCTTCCTAATCCTTTTTGGACATGCTGTAAAGAGAAATGATATGAAATTATGTGTGATGTCTAATACTGTAAGTGTATTCATGTTCTAAATAAACTAAACTCAATCAATCACCATCTTTCAGTGCAGAGTGCGATTCTATGAGCCAACCCATGTTACGCAAAAACCACGTTACGCATAAATCATATAGCCTACTATCATGTCAATACACACAGTAGAAAATCATTACATGTAATGCATTATATTGTGCCAAGCAAATACCACCCCATATGTGCCATACATACACATACAGTACCAGAAACCGCAATTAGCCGTGCTAATGTTGGAACCCCTTTTTTTTCAGCGTATCAACATATTAAGAACGAAATAGGCACTGACACTACCCATATCCACATAGGTTTTATTTGTCGAAAAGATATTTTGCCCTGTCAGTTGGATGACACATCGAGATACAGGCTAACGGGAATATAATTCCCCCGTTAGCTTATATGTCGATGTGTCATTGACCGGGCTAGAATGCTATCTAAGCATTAAACTAGGAGCTGAGCATCACACTATAAGCATTCGTTGCACAAACATACTAGCTTTGTTAGACAATATCATAGACTGTATAGGACAATTTAGTTTCATACAAAATGTAAATTTCCATTTATTACAGGTAATAAGAAACTGTAAATGCCTTACTTACCTATCAAAGACGAAATTAGCAAGTTTGGCGTCAGATGAAAAAATCTTCTCCGCCTTCAATCGTCTCCATCTTTCAAAGGCATCCCAGATACAAATACTCATTTTGTTCCTGGTTTTGTCATGAATAAGTTGAGAATCTCAACGACGCCTTTTAGATTTACGAAGGTCTGACATGTTTAGTAACTCTACCAGTGGCAACCTGGATGTGACACGCTCACAGACTTTCTAATTGGTCAAACGGTGGAGGGCGGGGCATCGAAATCAAAACAATAACAAGATTTCTGGGCTGTAAATCTAATTTTGAAATGAGCATATCCCGGCTGAATTACCGTTATTGGTTGTAAAGGTATTTGAAAAGAACATTATTTATTAATGCCTTTTGACATATCAGGGCCATTTAATAATGACTTGACATGAAATTATTACATATGGCACCTTTAAGTACAGATGGAAACTTGTGCAGCTTGACAACTAACACCTGTTGCGGCAGTGTAGCTACAAAACAATGATGATCCAGCCCTGTCCAGAAGAACAAGGCAGGCTTAAGAAGCAACCTGATTGGCAACCAGGGACAGGTGTGTCCTGATTGTCTACGTGCTGAAGCCCTTCCCAGTCCAAGCCCCATTTGACTGCATCTCCATCACGTCAATCATGTTGTCGTTTTTAGCGCTTTAGTTAACATTATAAACTTTTTTTCAGAAATGACAACAGTAGAGGATTTTTTAGCATAGATCAAAATAAGGAATTCATTGACTACAACTTTGGACTATACCTAAATATAAATGGCGGAATCGTGCAAAGCTCTTTGGGTAAACCTATCTCAGCTGACGTAACTGAGGCAAAAAAAACAGCCTGTTTGGAAAGTGGCATAAGTGTTTTGTTAATATCTGCGCTACGCCTCAATGGTTTAGATTCAAATTTTTGGGAGTTATAGGGATCCTAAATACACAAAAACAGGTAAGAAACAATTTTGCTTAACGGCTTTCAATGGCGTACTGTAAAGGATGGGCTACCGTTTAGACTGCAGTCTCATCAGACACATATTCGATTTATGACCACATGAAAGAGTGGGGGTGGGGGTGGGGAGTGTGTTTGTATATATGCCCATTGTCTTTGGGTGTAGTGGTGTTGTGTCCATAGGCCCGGGGCCGTTCTGCATGCAATGCAAGCAAAGTTCGACTTCCAGGTGTCGTTGAGGAGGGAGGGAGGTCAAAAGCGTCCATCTTTGAGAGTCCTTGGGGGATGTTTACAGAACAGCCTGCTCCTGTTGTTGCATCAAGGCCATTCGAGGGAGTCAAATCGTAGATTAGGATTTTCCGCAAGCAGACTTTACAATGGCTTGTCTGTTCTATTCGTCCATGTTGGCTCTCATATCCAATTTTTCCCTTTCAGCAAGCTTCTCCATGATGTGATGCATCTTGCGATTCAGTTCAGAAATCGCCCCAGACTGTGATCCCACAGCCCGGCCCAAACCTTCCATTGCGACGAACAGCCTTTGGGCTCCTTGAGTGGCTGCCATCGTCTTACGAATTTGACGATGCACCAGAGCAATGCCCAGCCGAATCAGCAGGTACCCCGCGATCATGGTTCCAAATAGGTAGATGTCTTCCACGTCCTCGATGGAAAGGACCGAGAGGCACATGATTCTCCATTTGTCCCAGGAATCTCTCACGTACCCCGCAGCAATGGTTCCATCAGCGCAGCCAGGCTCCCCAGAACCTCTTTTCCTTGTCGAAAAGATTTTGTCAATTGAGTCGAGAGTCCAGCTAATCAATTCCATGTCTGATGTTTAGATTTGGAGGACAGCGCTTCAAAAAAAGTTTAGACAAGACAAGACAAAGAGAGCAAGCAAGGAGAAGACGGGAGGAAAAAAAATGCGACCACCCTCACCAGAGGCAAGACAGAAACCAGTTTACGAGTTAGCTATAAACATTCTAATGAACATTTATATATTTACATATATACAGTATATGTACCTAAAGTGTGTTTGTTTAAAGTTATTCAGCATTCAGTGCATTTATTAGTGTTTTACAAACATCATGTATTTTCCCATTTTTCATGCAAATTGCAGGAAAATTACCCTGAAGGAATTACAAAATCTACAAAAAAAATCAATAGAAGCACTCTTGGATATATTACAATAACAATAAAATGAAGCTTTTCAAATATTGTACCCTAGCATAGTAAATCTTGCACTAGACATTGAATCCAAACAAGTGCTAACTCCAAAATTGGAAGCAATTAAGGAATTATGTGACACCATGAGAAAGCATGTTACTCTCTAGGAAAGTATGGCTCATAACATGTAGTACCAACTCCTTTTTTTGTTTTCCAGTGCCGTCCTTCTCATGGATTCTTAGATTTTTGTTTTCCCTCAGGTTACTTTTGCAGAATTGTGCCTTATGAACAATGTGTAGATTTAAGAACCCTGAGATCAATTTCAGCATTCAGGTCATGCATGTGGCAGAGGCAAAGACCTCTTCTTTTTATTAAAACTATAAATAAAGTCAATGTACTTTGCATCTTAAGTGTAACCAAAGGGCTGCTTGTTCACCTTGCTGCTGGGAAGAACATTTGGCTGAAAAAGCTCTCTGGGCACAATTAGAGGCATTGTGACATTGGATCCACATGTATTTTTTCTGAAAGAGAGCATGAATATTCACACAGCAGCAACCTATTATCATTTATTGATACAGTGGGAGGCAGTTGAAGGACAGATGACTGTATTCCACGTGTAACATCATCACTGTCAGGCCTGGGTCAGAAATAGGACTGAGATGCAGACTGGAGAACAAGCCGGCGGGCTTTTATTTTGAAATGATCACTTTTCACTTCTTGAGTCAGGGCAATAAAACAACGACTATACATTCTGGCAACTGGGCGATAAGCAGAGGTGGGTAGAGTAGCCAGAAATTGTACTCAACTAAGAGTACTGTTACTTTAGAGATGTATTACTCAAGTAAAAGTAAGGAGTAGTCACCCAAATATTTACTTGAGTAAAAGTAAAAAGTATGTTGTGAAAAAACTACTCAAGTACTGAGTAACTGATGAGTAACCCGTTCGTTTAATGATGACGGCAACAAATAATTCACAAAAAAATAAAAAAAGCAATGAACAAATTCAGAGCCAGGAATATCTCTTAAGCAACTAAAACAATAATATAATAAATAATAATACATTAAAAAATAATAATAATAAGGCAAATTGAGCCACAATAACTTAACAGCACCATAGGCTCAGTAGGCAGAGGAAAATAACAAGTTCGCCTTTACGCAAACCATAAACTCTGATAGGTGTGGGCTGCACCTGAGAACACACTGTGCACTTCTGATTGGTGTTTGTATGCATGCGTGAGTGTGTGCGTGTGTGTGTATCTCTGTCTGTCTATGATGCTGCAGTGTGTTAATAAATGTCCCCACACGATGTACATTTGACAGTGATTCATAGCAGGGAAGTTAACATCAGCCTACGGTGACAGCCAAAATATCTACTAACGTTACTTACCGCGATGTGCTTCCTCAAATTTGACGTTGAGTTCATGTAAGCTGAAATGTCCACTTGTTTGGGGAGACACATTTGACAACGCATTACATAACTGTTTTTTTGGTTGTCTGAAGCGTGAACATCAATTTTATGTGAGGCCAGGGGTGTTTGTGTTCGTTGTTGTCTCTGCCATTGTTGTTGTTTGCCGCTGAAACTTTATGCAGTTAATGATGTGTTATGAGAGTAGCGTATGTGTGTGTGGCCCTTTAATTTTTTTTAATTTTTTTTTTTTATAAACCTTTATTTATAAATTTCAAGATTTACAAACAGTTGAAAATAAGAATCAAAGTAAGTACAAAAACAGTACAAAACAGTATAAAAACAGTACAAAACAGCGTCATGGGGTTGTAAATTCAAAGTAACTAAAATAGAATGCAGAACATATATACAATAAACAAAGAGCAAAGCCATAGGCTCACTCAATCTCAGTAAATAACTTAAATTTGGAACATAGCATCATCGTTTTCACAGCTTTTTGGTTGTTAGAGGTAGAGAGTGTTTTAATGTAGAGTTCTAAATCTTTTTTAAAGGCACAAAAAACAGGTTGGGTATTGAGAAACTTACATTTATGAAAATAAAACTTAGCCAATAGTATAATGAGGTTGCAAAGGTAAAATTCCTTTTAACATTTTTTTTCATACAGTGTAAAACCAAATATCACATCTTTAAAACAAAGCACAAATTTGTCATGAATATTGTCCAGGATGAAGCGACAGATGCCCTGCCGTAGTGATCGAGTGCTTTCACAAGTCCAAAACAGGTGGTAAACAGTCTCTGGATGCATGTTACATAAGGTGCAGGTAACAACAATGTCCTTCTTGTATCTAACCATCACAGTCTTTACAGGGTAATAACCATGAATGATTTTAAAATATATCTCTTTGACTTTGTTGGTAAGTAAATACCTGTTAGGAAGGGACCACACTTTGACCCAGCAGATGTCATTCACAACATTATTCCAAAGCGCAATTACATAGGAGACAGACACACAATCATTTTGGAATAAGCTGCGGATTTTTCTGTTATTTTTCTGATCAAAGCAAAGTTTCCCCACAGGAGTGTCAAGTGGATCATTCACAATTTTTACAGCAGAAAGAGGAGATGTGTGTGGCCCTTTAATATGTGACAGCATGTGAGGTGAGTGATGTCAGTGAGTGTGTGGTCGAGCGAGGTGAGTAGGGTTGGGTATCGAGTATCGAGTATTGATTGTAACCGGGACTAACTTTCCGATTCTGCCGGAATCGTTCCAAAGTTTACATTTCGATTCCTAGTTTCGATACCCAGTCCGCCGACCGGAAAAAAATATGTCCGCCGAACCGGAAGAAGAAGCCGCTGAACACCAACGAAGAAGCGCCCACCGCCGGAAGTGTTAGCATAGCCGAGCGAGTCAGTCAAGCTCAAGCATGGATAGCGGGCGTCGGCGGTCGAAAGTGTGGCTTTACTTTACAAAAAAAAATGAAATAACCGCGAAATAACAGAGCTCCATGTCCATCAAGAAACGAGTGGAGAGAGAGCTGCAGATGTACCAGGACGTTCCACCGATACTTATGTCTGACGACCTTGCTGCATGGTGGTGGTCCGGTGGAACCAACAAAAGACTTATCCTTTGCTGTCATATCTCGCTTTCTCCTATTTATGCGTTCAAGCTTCTTCCACACCCAGCGAACGTGTATTTTCCACAGCAGGAGACACTATCTGTCCAGAACGCTCACGCATCCTGCCTGAGAAGGCGGATATGGTAATTTTCCTAAACAAGAACTGTCTCTGATTTTATACTGTACCTGCTGCTAATCTGGACTGGGTTTTGAAAGTTGTTTCTTATTGTTTATTTGCTTTTCGGCACCAGGTTAGCCCATCAGTGGGAGCACGGTAACATTTTTAAGTACCTGCAGCATCATACACTTGTGTGTGTAAAATGGGTTTTCCTGAGGTTTCCTGCAGCATCATACACTCATGTGTAAAGGTGTTTTCATGAGGTTTCCTGCAGCATCATACACTTATGTGTAAATGTGTTTTCATGAGGTTTTCAAAAATAAAACTCTCTTGAGGAAAGTGTACCCCTGGGAAATAGATTTGATATGTATATTCTAGTTGAAAACAGCCCTGTGAGGAATTTATAGTAAAGTTCATAAAAAGTTAATAGAATTAAAATTGATGGAGAATGTCAGACTATTTCATTCAGAAAGACTGTAGGTTAGCTAGCTCATTTAAAATATCCTAAACTTTTTTTTAATATAATGTAGACCGGAAGAGTTAGGGCTGCATGGGATTCTGGGTATTTGTTTTGTTGTGTTTATGTTGTGTTACAGTGTGGATGTTCTCCAGAAATGTGTTTGTCATTCTTTTTTGGTGTGGGTTTACAGTGTGGCGCATATTTGTAACGGAACAGTGTTAAAGTTGTTTTATACGGCTACCGTCAGTGTAAGCTGTGTGGCTGTTGAACAAGTATGCCTTGCTGTCACTTACGTGTGCAAGCAGAAGCTGCATTCAACATGTAGCCGAGCAAGTATGCTGCTTGAGCAGGCTGTAGAGGGTGCTAGAAGTACTGCTATCACGCCATGAAATTCGGGAGTCTCCCGGAAAAAATTGTGAGGGTTGGCAAGTATGATGCTCTCAAGCGACATTCATTTAAAACTCGCGGGCCGCACTAACATTACATTTTCATATTAAGGTGCGGGCCGGGGCGTGTGTCTAAGACCCCTGGTTAAAACATAGCACAAAGCAAAAAAAGCTACGAATGCAGTGTTATTTCATTTTAAATTTTCAAAAGAGTTTTGTGGCTCCCATTGTTTTCTTTAATTTGTGAAACTTGTCAAAATGGCTCTTTGAGTGGTAAAGGTTGCCGACCCCTGCCCTAGCTCATAACATCTTTCCCCCTATAAAGAAATAATGTTAACTCAATAAAGTGTATTTCTTTTTTTAGCTTTAACTTTTCATTTTTTAGCAATGTAACCACATTTGCAAACAGAATTTTCTTTCGATAAAGAAATAAAGTGCAAAAATGTCAAAGCATCATAACAAACAGTTATGTCAAATAGCAGCAGAACTGCACTTTTTGGAGAGCTGTATTATTTTCAGTTTTGTGCCCAAGGGACTGATTTTATTTAACACTATATTATTATTTATACACCTATAGTGATCACAGAGACAGGTTGTTTTTGTGTTAGTGTATATATTTGTTTTTCTGAAAAATCCCACATAATATACTTTGGGTAATAACAGTCAATATTTATATATTTTATTTAATTTTTTTAGGGGGGAAACAGTCAATATTTATTTATTTATTAGATTAAATTGTTTTCTTATATAATAAAAGTGAGCTTTTGTTAAACCAATTATTGTGTGTTTTTTTCCATATACAACAACCTATCTGGACTCGATAAGAGAATCGATAAGGAATCGGTTCGATAAGAGGATTCGATAATAGGCTCGAACTCGATAATTTCTTATCAAACATCATCCCTAATCATATTGCAGTATCTGTAAAGTAGTTACCCAGCTAGCTCGACAGTGTAGTAATACGAGCATGATGTGCTGCGAGTATCATGATCGATAATATAGTGACTTACTCAATGGTCATTTGTGTGTTAGGTCCAGCTGGCCAGGGATGGGGTTTTTTTCCAGTTGATATTGGGTAAGCACTCCATTTCTGTCCACAAAGCTTGTCTCCAAGTTCCTCAAGTCACAGCGGTCCTGACTCTTTTGGCTTCCGTCTGCTCCAACGCTTCACCCTTTCTTTACCTAACTAAGCTTTTATAAGCAGCAGTTCTTCCTTCGTATATTTAGCTTAAAAAAAATAAGTTTGTAAATCCTCATTTTGTCTGTTGTCGTCTGTTACCAAGTCTGCCATAGTAAAAACACACTCGCGTTTGTTTCCGGAAGTAGGAATATGCACGTGTGTTACTATGGGAACGGGAAAAAAAATGCCCTATGGAATTATGTTCCAGAAATGCTTAAAATTACCAAAATACGGTAAATTCTGAACATACTACTGTTATGAACAACGTGTCTGTTACTACATTATATACACTGTATAATTGCAATGTGTATAAAACAATGTTTGATGGAGGGTTTTGAAGTTGTTTTAGAGGGCTTTGAAGGCTCTGTTCTTGTCTCTCATAAGGATTGTAAATGATAGGCCAAATTCCAAAAAAGTGCAGTTTCTCTTTAAGATTGCACAAGGGTTAATAACAAAGTCACAAAAACAACAACTAGTTGAACTGTCCGCCCTGCTGACACGTCCACACACACATTGTCCCTAGCCCTGTAACGCACTCACAGTTTAAAATCACAAAAACTTCTCAACATTAACAGCCAGGTCGCTATAATTCAGAATAAAAAATAAAATCCACTTTACCTTGTTAATCGACTTTGCATTCAGCAGTGTCGACAACGCTATGGGTACTTCCTCAAGGTTTCAAACCACACATTGCTTGAACATTGCTAACCTGTTCAAATCAGACAAAGTAGCATTCTAGCTAAACAAAAACAAGTGCTGACTGAATGAACATCAGCGATCAATCCGCCCGCCCACATCGGATGTGCTGCTGGGAAAAAAATGGCTTCGCTGCGAGCCACACAAAGGGTGGATAAAACGTTGGTACACTGAGACAAAGTTCTAATACCAAAGCATATGTTTTTTGATTCGGTCTGTGGTTTTGAAATGGTTCCTTCAATTAGGCTGACCATATTCTGAAATCCCAAAAAGAGGACACATATATGCGTGCCAAGGCGGGCGTAGGTGAAAATTTGCCAATGATACTCGAACTTGCTTCATAAGTAATATATTTATTTAAATAAAGCATTTTTTCTCCTATGTTGACAGTAGTGTTGGCGCTAGGAATTTTCAAAATGGGGTCCCAGGGACCCCATCAAATCATACAAATGGGGTCCCACAGTAAATTTTTGGGGTACCACTTTTTTGCAAGCGTTTTGAAAACAAATGACAAATGTATGCATTATCCTGTTATATCTCACATTCTATGTTGTGTTTTGGAAAAAGGTTGTCATAAACGAGCTCTCGCCCTGCACAGCTGTTTTGTGCTTTGTAGTGTCGATATGGGCTTGTAGATCTTTATTTGCCACAGATATACACGTTCCTGCTTTGCACACAGTGCATTCTGCTTCCCATGTGTCACGGCCAGGACCAAAACACAAATACTTTTTCCGCAAATCATCCGTGAAGTTGCATTTACTTTTCGGCATTTCTTGTTTTTGTTTTCATGTCTGTCTCCACTCACTAGCTCTCTCGCTCTGTGTCTCTGCCCCTCCCTCATGAATGTTTCTGCGTGCGCACCTTCACAGCTTGTTTTGTTTAACCCCTTCGTAACTTAACCCTAGAGTCTAGGGTCGGCAACCTTTATCACTCAAAGAGCCATTTTGACGAGTTTCACAAATGAAAGAAAACAATGGGAGCCTCAAAAGTCTTTTGAAATTTAAAATGAAATAACACTATATACAAAGGTTTTTTTTGCTTTGTGCTATGTTTTAACCAGGGGTCTCAGACACGCGCCCCGGCCCGCACTTTAATATGACAGTTTAAAGTTAGTGCGGTCCGCGAAATTTACATGAATGGTGTTCAACAGCGTCATACCCACACAGCAGAAGACTGCTATACGGATCCGCCTTCAAGTCGCCCAACCCGCGTTACTGTCACATTCGTTTTGGCTCCGCCTAGAGGATACAGCTCCGCCTCTGAAAATTGTACGGTCAGACAGCTGATCCTGAGCAGACTCGTGTCTGATTCGCATACGCGGACGCGACAAACTAAACCCGTGCGCGCCACCTAGAGTTATAGGCTCCGCCTACGCGCGCTGAGCCGACCAATGTCTGCACCCGCAGACGTGGACGCGCCTACTAGCGTGTACGCGCATGAGCCAAGATCTCTGGACTTTCTTTGCTGGAACACGAACGTAAGTATAGATTTATTGATTTATTGCTACATTCGCAGTAAAGATCGGCCTTTGTTTTTCCATCATCATTTATGTATGATTGTAATGACGTTGTTTGATATTAGGACTAGCAGTAAAACTTCATATTCTGTAAAAAAAGGCTTTTATTTCCAGCGCCGCCTCCCAGAATGCTTTGCATGGGGACGTGCGTCTGACGTCACGTATCCAGAAAATTCGAAATGGCTGCACGCGGTAGGTGAGGCCCGAGCGAAGAAAAGTGGAAAAGAGTGTTATTCGTCAAAAAACCCACACAACGACGGTCATTTTTTCGCCGTGCTATTGTAAAATTGTGTTTTATCTGTGTTTTGTGTTCCGGGGGACCCCGACTCCAGAATGTGACAGTTTCCCGCGTGAAGCCGGTGAGTAAAAAGTTCAATACAGTTAACTTAGGCTATCTTTTGTTAGAGGCTGTGAATGTGTGTAGGTTACATGCTACGATATTACACATATTTCCAACTGCTTGAAACGAAAGCGTATTACTTTATTGTCAGTGTTGTTTAGGCCCAGGTCGCTAACGTTACTGCGTTAGTCAACAACGTAACGTTAACGGAGTGGAAACAGCCGTTCTTTGCTATTAATCTGAGTGTGTATTATTTATTTCTTTGTTCTTTAGTGGAGCTCGAGATCCTGTATACTGTGGACTAGCTGTGTGTGACGCCCTGTTTTTGTTTCCATTAAAAAAAAAAAGGTATGTCTATGTGTTTTTTGGCATAGTTAATTGTAGAAAAAAATATAAAATGAGGTGATGTGAGTGGGAAAAATTGCTGCACATATTAAGGATCCTTTTTCTTGATCTATATTTTTGTTATTTGCTGATGTATATATTTTATATACTGTTTTTTATTTAATTAATTTATTAGAGACTATTTTATGCTTTATTTACCTTTTTTTATTATTATTATTTTATTTACTATTATTATTATTATTTCCACATGTAAGCATAAATAATTGATCATATTAGTACATTGTTTGATTGCTTTGCTTAATGAATTCCATAATTTAATTCCACATACTGATATACTGAAGGTCTTAAGTGTTGTACGTGCGTACAAATGTTTTAAATTACATTTCTCTCTAAGATTATTTTTCTCCTCTTTTTTTGAGAAGAATTGTTGTATATTCTTGGGTAGCAGGTTATAGTTTGCTTTGTTTATAATTTTAGCTGTTTGCAAATTCACTATGTCGTGGAATTTCAGTATCTTTGATTCAATAAATAAAGGATTTGTGTGTTCTCTATATCCAACATTATATATTATTCTAACTGATCTTTTTTGTAACACCGTTAATGAATGAAGTGTACTTTTGTAATTATTTCCCCATATTTCTACACAGTAACTCAGATATTGTAACACTAGTGAACAGTAGACAATATGAAGTGATTTTTTGTCTAGAACATGTTTTGCTTTATTCATTATTGACGTGTTTCTTGCTACTTTATGTTGTATATTTTTTACTTGAGATTTCCAGTTCAATTTATCATCAACCATTATACCTAGAAATTTGGTTTCATTTACTCTTTCAATTTCTATTCCGTCTATTTGTATTTGTGTTTGACTTTCTCTTCTACTGTTACCAAATAGCATTATTTTAGTTTTACTGAGATTCAAAGATAGTCTGTTTTTGTCAAACCATCTTTTTAATTTGTTCATTTCTTCTGTTATTATTTGTATTATCTTCTGTGTGTTCTCTCCTGAACAAAACACTGTTGTATCATCCGCAAATAATACTAACTTTAAATATTTTGTAACTTTACAAATGTCGTTTATCTAGACATTGAATAATTTAGGTCCTATATTGATCCCTGAGGTACACCACAGGATATATTTAGCGTTGCAGACGAAACCACCACATTAATATTAAAGATATGGTTAACATTCTTAGTGCTAAAGATATTCCCCTCTCCTTGTATCCCTTCTCCCAGCTCCACCGTCTCGCCGAGTGCCAGCAAGAGTCATGAGTACTTGTCAACTCGACTCCTCAACTGGAGATAACTTCCTAGGTAAAGACTGATCTCCAAAATAATATCTCAGCATCCAGTAACCATGGTTAACAGATCACAACCATTTAATACCAATGTATCTCCCTTAGCACCTCACCATGGGGAAGGACGTATTCATATGCCTTCACCAGCACCTGCATTAAACATGCAGAGAGTTACACAAGGTAGGGACTGATCTCTGTATACACTACACCCATCATTTCAAACCCTACTTTACAATTGAGCTGAAGTTCTGACTATTATGACCTGTACTTTTACCTTTCTTATAGTTCTTACCACCTTGGGGCACCATTCAGGTAAAATCTCAGATCATCTTACTTGCTTATTTGTATACACTAACACCTGTGCATGCTTTTGTCCACGTTGTTCCTTTGACGATGAATAAATACCCCTTTTCTTTCTTTCTACATTAAGGGTGCCTTTTCATCTGATTAAATTTATAATGAACAGGGACATTGCGGTTGTCCCAAGTGGATGGTATGATGATAGGATGGTTTTCTGGCCCAGCTATAAAAACACAGACAGAATTGAAAGGGCCGCTTTAAATGAGGAGCAGCATGAGCCAAACTGGCCAAGATTTGACGTTTCTGTTGTCCGAACTTGTGGTATGCAAATTCATAATCTTCTTGTTTAAAAATAACGTCATAGTTGCTTCTCTTTATGCTTGGAATAACCTATTGTGTCTATGTTCTGACCAGGTCTCTTGTAAGAGAGAGACCTGATTTATCATCATCAATAATAATATTCTGTTCAGCTCTACAGCTAATTTGAAACTCATGTTCATTTTAACATATTCAATTTTAGACAACTACAAAGACACATTAAAAATAATGCAACAATATGGAAAGGGCTGCGACACCTCAGACCTGCAATCTGAGGCAGAGAACGAGGAGCTGACAGAAAAAAGGAACAGGAAGCCAGTGTAAGTGTGTTCCGTCTTGTTTTTGTCATGTTTCTACAGTAATAGGAAGGTTATTTCCGGTAGCATTCAAAAATAGACCAGAGATGTTTGTACTATATGTATATTTGGCAATTTTGGTATTGCAATAATCCTAATGATATGGTTACCCAACAGCCATCGTCTCGGGGACTCAGATGATAGCAAAGAAGACCCGGGAAATAGTGACCTCACATCTCTGGGGTTGGCAAGCCAATTGCAGAGGCAGAGTAAGGAATAATCTCTTAACATCGAAAACAACGAAACCACCACATTAATATTAAAGATATGGTTAACATTCTTAGTCCTAAAGATATTCCCCTCTCCTTGTATCCCTTCTCCCAGCTCCACCGTCTCGCCGAGTGCCAGCAAGAGTCATGAGTACTTGTCAACTCGACTCCTCAACTGGAGATAACTTTCTAGGTAAAGACTGATCTCTGAAATAATATCTCAGCATCCAGTAACCATGGTTAACAGATCACAACCATTTAATACCAATGTATCTCCCTTAGCACCTCACCATGGGGAAGGAAGCATTCATATGCCTTCACCAGCACCTGCATTAAACATGCAGAGAGTTACACAAGGTAGGGACTGATCTCTGAAATATTAGTGTATAGATAGGACCCTTGGGTATTACCAGTCATGGTTAACTGATGGCTCCCTCACAATGCCCACCTCACTAGGAACGGCAGTCCCTCCTCGACTCCCTCCACCCCCCTCACCAGCAGCCCTCAACATGTGGCAGACAGAGGAGCCTGGATCCAGCCTGGCCTACAGGCCAACATGGCGAGGGGGAAGAATGGCCGACAACATTTCCTGCTCTGGTGAGCAATAACTGACAAATACCGGATGGTCATTCTGTGCCACGAATTTTGGAAAAAATTCAAATTCACAAGCAATCACATATTTTCTTTAAAATTTGTCAATAACTTTTGTCATTAACTAAGGTCAATAGCTAATGTCAGGATTATGAGTGATGAGGATAAACACTGAAACATGTTAATTTTATACTGCTGTTTGTCAACAGCGCCTGAGGTAATCCAGATCCTTAGCCTGCTGGAAACTATTAAGCACAACCAAGACCAGCTGATTGCGAAGGTAAACTTCTTAAGCCTTGAATAGGTCAATAATTCATAATGACATTGATTTTGATTCATCATTATTTTTTAAAGAAAGAAACAGCCTACATGGCAGCTTTGTGTGATTAGAGTAAACATTGCTACATTTTCTTGTTACATTTCACCTGTTTGCTCTTTAAATAACACTTTTAATGTTTTTTATTTATTTCCATCGTATTTTTTAAAAATGTGCCCTGGGGCCGTTAAAAAATGACCTGCAGGCCGCAAACTGTGAACCCACACCAAAAAAGAATGACAAATGCATTTCTGGAGAACCTCCGCACCGTAACACAACATAAACACAACACAACAAATACCCAGAATCCCATGCAGCCCTAACTCTCCCAGTCTACACGCCCCGCTAGCACCAAAACCCCCCACACATCACCCCCCCCCTTCCCTCCGTGCGTCGGTTGAGGTTGGAGAGTTAGGGCTGCATGGGATTCTGGGTATTTGTTGTGTTGTGTTTATGTTGTGTTACGGTGCGGAGGTTCTCCAGAAATGTATTTGTCATTCTTTTTTGGTGTGGGTTCACAGTGTGGCGCATATTTGTAACGTAACAGTGTTAAAGTTGTTTTATACGGGCACCGTCAGTGTAAGCTGTGTGGCTGTTGACCAAGTATGCCTTGCTGTCTCCCACGTGTGCAAGTTAAAGCTTCATGCAACATGAGACCGGGCTGGCATGCTGTTTGTGCAAGTAATAGAGAGGACGATATATGCAGTGCCATCACGGCACACCCTTAATTTAGTTGTTATGGGTTGCCGATCCCTGCCCAAGACGTACATTGAAATTACACGCAACCCTAACTCAAAATGGCGGACATTTGAGGCATTTAAGAAACCCCGCCTGGACGCCCCGGACACACCCGCAAAAGAGGACATGTCCGGGAAAAGAGGACATATGGTCAGCCTACTTCAATGAGCGGTTTGTCATTTAATGTTGTGCGGTAGTTTAATCTGTGTAGGCTTGGACACAGTTTGACATTTTGGTCAACACAAAGATAAACAACACTAGTAGCAGTGGCTTTAAAGCCTATCTTTGCTTTGCATGAACAATGGATCAATAAATAATCTGTACATCTCAGATTTTACATTCATTTTTAGTGGGTTAAAGAATAGAAAAAACATTGTTGAACGGAGAAAAAATATTTTATATTTAATGTCACAATAACACAGCTGCAAAAAAAAAAAGTTAAACTGTTATCAAACAATGATGAAAAAACGGAATAGCCTTGTATGTTTATAATTAGGTAGCACAAGTACATCTTGAGCTTTGTGGTTGCTTAACTATTTAAGTAAAACAAAATTTAACGAAGTAATTGAAAAATAATCCCTTATTGGAGCAGGGAAGGTCGCAGCCCTGGTATAAAAGATACAAATCCTCCAACCTCGCTACTGCTGAATGAAATGTGTATAAATACAGTTCTCTTCAGGAGTGAAAAAAAAAACAACCAAGCTTTATCCGTCAGGTTTAGTACCGTGTGTTTCCTTTGGGGGCACATTGGACACCCCCGCCTGACTCTTTCCTGTCATGTTAGGTCTGCAATCACAGCCAAGGTAGTAATAACAGCAAGAGTTTCTTGTTGTTTTCACCCCTCCCTGGAGGGATGAGAGTTAAACAGTGTAACAACCTACCTTGCCAGGGCTCTGCGATGCTCGTGGTCTCTGTGGAGATGCTTGTCTCTGCAGTGCAGATTGAGTTCAAGTCCTTGGACTGCAAGACTATGCTCTCTGTAGTTTTCCTCAAATGAAGAGTTTGGATGATTGACAAGCTGTTAATGGTAAATGGAGAGACTCAAAGGTGGCGTTTGATCCGAAAACAGGAAACCTGGTTCAATATGTAGATCTAGCCTGACTTAAAACAACAACACATCTTCCTGGGTTAATTTGAAACTCTTGCTCAGAGTTTCCGCTTATGATGCAGCCAATTAGATGTATTAACAGTATTTTTTAAATGTATTCACAGTGTTAAAGTTAAAGTACCAATGATTGTCACACACACACGAGGTGTGGCGAAATGATTTTCTGCATTTGACCCATCACCCTTGATCACCCCCTGGGAGGTGAGCAGTGAGCAGCAGCGGTGGCCGCGCCCGGGAATATTTTTTGGTGATTTCACGCCCAATTCCAATCCTTGATGCTGAGTGTCAAGCAGGGAGGTAATGGGTCCAATTTTTATAGTCTTTGGTATGACTCGGCCGGGGTTTGAACTCACAACCTACCAAACAATACCAACACAAAATTTAAATTAGTTATTTATTTATTTATTATTACATACAATTGTTAGATCAATACAAAATCAATAGTACACAATAATTAAACAAAAGTAAAACTACTATCTATTACTCCTTTGACTGTTGCCCTCTAAGTCCTCGTGTGTCCAGGTAATTATTCCCTGAGTTTGTAGACATGAACAAAAACAATGCTTCCCGCCTTCTTTACATAATCTCAGGTTAAAAAAATCAGCAGCCCCCAATTCCCCCCAAAAAAACCATTTCCCTCCACCACACACTTACACACATAATAAAAGTCATACCAAAAAAACGAATGAATGAGCACAAAGGAAACTCTTACCCAGGGCACGCAGCGAGGGAACAAGGAGTCATCTCCCCGAGGAACCCAGCACAACAGAGCCCCCAGTGCAGAAGGCTCCTGCTGAGTAAACGTTGGAAATAATTCTATACAACTAAAATATAGTAAAAACAAAATGTATAAAATATAATATGATGCAATATAATTAGTAAAAAGTATCAATATTACATAAATAAGTAGTTAAAAACTAAATAAAATTAATTAAATTGATAGTAAGAGCCAATAAAAACTAGATTAACAGAGTTAAAAAGATTTTACAATTATAAAAAAATAAGAATATTAATTTTATAGTCCATCCATCCATCCATTTTCTACCGCTTGTCCCTTTTGGGATCGTGGCGGGTGCTGGAGCCTATCTCAGCTGCATTCGGGCAGAAGGCGGGGTACACCATGGACAAGTCGCCACCTCGTCGCAGGGCCAACACAGATAGACAGACAACATTCACACTCGCATTCACACACTAGGGCCAATCAACCTATCCCCAGGTGCATGTCTTTGGAGGTGGGAGGAAGTCGGAGTACCTGGAGGGAACCCACACAGTCACAGGGAGAACATGCAAACTCCACACAGAAAGATCCAAAGCCCAGGATTGAACTCAGGACCTTCATATTGTCAGGCACATGCACTAACCCCTGTACCACCGTGCTGCCTTAATTTTATAGTAGTATAGTTGAATACAAAAATGATGATTTGTTGCTGCGACCCAACTCTACCCTGTTTGTGGACAAGGAGAATACAGCCATTGACGCACATTCAATCAAATTCTCTTATTCATTTTAATAGCAGTAGCTTGAACGCAAATTACAACATGAAAAACTTTTAGAATGATTCAACAAACCCTTCAAAGTGATCGCTGTCACAGAAATATGGATTGATGATTAAAAAAGGATTTTGACTTGGAAAGATATGAAATAAATTACATCAACTGAACCAATAAGAACAGAGGAGGAGTAGCGATGTACATGACGAAGAACCTGAACTACAAAGTGATAAAAAACGGTCATTTGTTGTTGATAATATCTTAGAATGTATACCCATAGACATATGACATGAAAAAAGCAAAATTATATTAATCAATTGTATATATGGATCACTTAAGTCAAGTATTCAAACATTTGAAGATTGGATCAAGGCAACTTTTATTGACATCGGTCAAAAAGTATAATTTTCTTTTGTGGTGACTTTAATATTGACCTATGGAACCCTAATAAGCAAAAGTCCTTTGATGACTTCATTGATACAATGTACAGCATCAGTTTATATCCTAAAATCACAAAGCCAAGCAGAATTTAAGGACACTGTGCCACGCTTATTGATAATATTTTTTTTAGCAATGATTAATACTACATGTGGTCTACTTATAACCGACATTAGTGATCATGTGCCAGTTTTTTAAAATACATTACGAAGACTATGCACAGAGAAGAGTATGATTGCTTTCAAAATGAGCTAAAAAAAAAAAAGCACAATTGGGACAATATGTACAATAAAAATGATGATGATGATGCTTTATGACAAACATTGTACATGGAAACAACTCAGTAGAAAGCAGAGAAAGAACAATCAACCATGGATGACAAAATTATTAAGAAAATGCATGGAATAAGAAAAATACATTATACAGAAAATGTATAATACAAAGAACTACAGAAGCAGAAAATAAGTACAACAACAATAATAATAATAATAATAATAAGTATAAAAACAAGCTAACTAACATACTACGGACATGTAGAAAAAAATATTTAGGAACAAAAACAATATTAGAGCAACATGGGGCATCCTTAATAGCATTATTAAAAATGGCACTAACATGGATTACCCCCAATAATTCTCAGAGGGAAAGGTAAATAATGACAATATGAAGGAAGCAGTTGAAAGCTTTAATAATTACAATGTAAATATTGGAGAAAAGGATTCCAGACACAGTGTCAATTGAGGACTTTAATGACACCATAGATGAAATCCCAACTTAATGTTCCTCACAAACGTAACACAAAAGGAAATGGTCAAAATTGTGAATAATTGTAAATCCAAGACCTCACTTGATTGTAATGGAATTAACATGGAAACGATAAAAAGTGTTATTGAAGTGATCTCAGGACTATTAATGTATATTAGTAACCTATCATTTCAAACAGGCAAAATCCCGACAAACACCAATTCACAAATTATACACCTGTTTCTTTACTTTCACAATTTTCTAAAATCATTGAAAACCTGTTTACTAACAGATTGGACAAATGAATGAACAAATACAGAATACTTACAGAGAACTAGTATGGGAACAGACCTAATATTTCCACATTGATGGCTTTAATCGAAACAACGAAAGAGATTACCAATGCAATAGATGTGCAGTGTGCAGCGGCAGTATTACAGGATTTAACTAAAGCATTTGACACCTTTACTCAAAATATTTTAATCAAAAAATGACAAGAGGGTTGGTCTTGAACTGGATAAGAAGCTACTTCACAATAAGTGAAGAAAGGCGAACACAGGTCTACAACGCTAAATATATCATGTGGCGTACCTCAGGTATCAATACCAAAATCGTTCAATCTTTATATGAAATACATTTGTAAAGTTACAAAAGACTTAAAATTAATATTATTTGCAGACGATAAAACTATATATACAACTCAAATGTTATTTGGTAGAAGTAGAAGAGAATATCAAACACACACAACAAAAACATTACAAAAGAATGTTGCCTTGCAGGGTTTCATGCTGAGAAAACGTGTTCTTCTGTGCCTCACAGGGAGATGTATTGACTGCTCTTAGAGTGTGTGTATTATTCTTTCACACCTTTCTTCACTAAGGGGTCACTGACAGCCACTCCTGTATGATGGAAGCGTCACAGGGACACCCTATATAGTGGAAACACATTCGTTTTTCTCCGCCGCCATGGCGTCCAATCAAATAAACCCCTGAGACGACGTGATTCATCAAAATGCAATCACTGGTCTTGTCTACATTTACAAACAATCAGACCTGCCAACAATAACTCATGAAGAAGATCTTTCTAATCATATGAGCATAAACTGTGTGCATTTTAGCTCTTTAGGCAGCCTCCATAATTGCAATATGGAGGTGAGACTCTTGTTTCCTTTTCAGATTAGCAGGCCAGAAGAAAGCACACTGTGAATAAACTGCAACTAGCTGATAGAGTATCAACACCGGCGCAAGCACAGCTGTGTAATTTCATTTGGCACAGTAGCGCTTATTTGTTTCTCTGGAAAGAAAAGATTAGAGATTTCTGGAAGACCTCGGCTGGAAATCCACCGCACAAATCGACCAGAATCAGTGCGCTAGAATGGGTTCATTTTGGAACCTTAAAGCAGTGTTTTTCAACCTTTTCTGAGCAAAGGCACATTTTTTTCATTGAAAAAATCCAGAGGCACACAACCAGTAGAAGTCATTGAAAAATAAAACTCAGCAGCCGATATTGACAGTAAAAAGTCGTTCCTCGCAATTGTTGGATATGAATTCAAACCATAACCAAGCATGCATCACAATAGCTCTTGTCTCAAAGTAGGTGTACTGTCATGACCTGTCACATCACGATGTGACTTATTTGGAGGTTTTTGGTGTTTTCCTGTGTGTAGTGTTTTACTTCTTGTCTTGCGCTCCCATTTTGGTGGCTTTTCCTGTTTTGTTGGTATTTTCCTGTTGCAGTTTCATGTCTTCCTTGAACGCTATCCCCCGCACCTGCTTTGTTTTCGCAATCAAGACGATTTAAGTTGTGCGGACGCTATCCTTCTTTCTGTGAACATTGTTGACTGTCATGTACGGATGTACTTTGTGGACGCCGTCTGCTCCACACGCTGTAAGTCTTTGCTGTCGTCCAGCATTCAGGTTTTGTTTACTTTGCAGCCAGTTCAGTTCTAATTTAGTTTTGCATAGCCATCCCTAAGCTTCAATGCCTTTTCTTAGCGGCACTCGCCTTTTGTTTATTTTTGGTTTAAGCGTTAGATACCTTTTTACCTACACGCTGCCTCCTACATATTGTGTTCACGACCAACCATGTTCCTGACATCTACAAAGAAATTAGCTACCTGCCGCCACCTACTGATATGGAAGAGAATAACATGGCTACTCTGCCGAGCTCTAGACAGCACCGACACTCAACAACGGCACATTATTTGCGTATTATAATTACTGGTTTGCAAAAAATATTTTTAACTCAAATAGGTGAAACTACATAATCTCCTACGGCACACCAGACTGTATATCATGGCACACTAGTGTGCCGCGGCACAGTGGTTGAAAAACACAGCCTTAAAGCGTCCACTTGGGACAGAATGGCCTCTCTTGGGCCGCACGGTGACTGGGCGGTTAGGATTTTGGCTGCACAGTGAGTAGATTGAAAGTTTGAATCTCAGTTTAAGCATATCTGCGGGGAGTTTGCATGCACTCTCCATGCTTGTGTGCAGTGTCTCATCAGAGACTCTTCCATAGGTGTGAACATGAGTGTTCTCATCCTCCTTGAGACCAAGATGCTTGCCACTAAGTCACCATGTGGCCATAATCATGTTTCTCAGTCAATTAAATTATCTTAACAGGCATGTTTTGTGTTGGGAAGCTGTCTGCAAACTACAAGGCCACCATGCGGCCTTGTTGACATTCTAATTTTATGCAAATATATACAACTATTGCTGCGTGGTTCTGCCTCTAAATAGCTTCCCTGTGAAAATGTTAGGGTGATGCAAAATGTCATAAAGTTGACTGTTTTCCTGTTATAATGTAATACTTTAGGAAAAGTTTGGCTCTTTATTTACATTTTGTTTACATTTGGTAATGCTGTATGTGAGCTAGCAGGCGCTTACCATACCATCTTTTTTTTCTCCAGATGAAGCTAGTGTACATTAAGAATAACGTTGCTCACACAAATAAAATAATTATGATGTGCCAAATGAATGAATTAATAAATATGACTTTTTTTTTTTTTTTAAATTAATTAATCCAACAAAATAATACACAATAATACCATAATAATACAATACCAATTCCAAAACTAAACCCGTCCCAACAACACTCAGAATAGCAATCAACAGAGAAATTGAGAGGACACACAAACATGACACAAAACAATCCAAAAGTGGTCAAACAGAAATGTAAATGAAAAATGAATAATTATGACTACTTTGATGCAGGGTTATACAAGCTTAAAAATGTCTCCAAACTGGACTTTTAGACCAAAATAAAGTTATTATCTTTAAAGATAGGTGCATGTATTTCACAAATACATAAAAGGTAAAACCACAAATTGTTTTATTTAAATGAATGTGACTAGGAAGTATTTGATAACATTTTTATGAATGTCAATTATTATTTTATTTTTCTTGTTATCCTCTTAATGAGCAGCTTGTATTAACATTGATGATAGCGTATGAATGTTTTTGCGGGGTTTTTAAACTCCAAAGTGCCTCACCTGCCTTGAACCTCACCGCACAAATTTTACTGTAAATTGTATTTATTAGCAAAGTTATTAAACTTGCTGTAATTTGCAATATGCCAAGAAAACAAATACTTGTAACATTCAAACACCAAAACATATTTAATATTATATAGTATTATATTTCTGCTGAAAGTTGAAAATGTTTTTGACCTTCCATAGAAATGATAGTCTTTAAATACGGTGGTACCTCAACTTAAGAGTTCCTCAACTTAAGAGTGTTTTGAGATAAAAGAGCTGTCTCTCGGCTAATTGTTCAGCTTTAGCTACAATTTGAATTAGAAGCATCCCTGCCATTAGTTGACAATGCTGAGAAGAAGCGGATGATATTTATTGAGTTCAAGAAAGGAATAATCAAAAACATGATTAAGCGTGTCGCCAACTTGGCACAGCAGTTGGAGTGTATCACCGCTTGTTTGCAACATACTAAAGCAGAGTCTAACACCAACCAAGAATGATAAAATAAAATCCAAACAGATGACATTCATCCATGGAAATATGGAAAAGCTGCTGATGATATGTTTGACGGAGAAGCAGCTGGAAGGAGATTCCGTACAAGTCTACTCTGTGCATTATTATTACATTACTTCATAAAACTACTGTTGTTGTCACTAGCATTCAATTGTATTGTTTTCATACAATATTTATTATTTAAAAGATTGTTTTCCCGTTTAAAAGGCATGTTGCATTTAAAAAAGTTGTGTTTGGGACATTAATTGCAAGCAGCAATTAATTGATGACAAAAGTTTTGAGTTAAAATCAGAACCGATTAAAGGCCTACTGAAACCCACTACTACCAACCACGCAGTCTGATAGTTTATATATCAATGATGAAATCTTAACATTGCGACACATGCCAATACGGCCGGGTTAACTTATAAAGTGCAATTTTAAATTTCCCGCTAAACTTCCGGTTGAAAACGTCTATATATGATGATGTATGCGCGTGACGTCAATCGTTGAAACGAAGGTATTGGTACCCCATTGAATCCAATACAAAAAAACTCTGTTTTCATCTCAAAATTCCACAGTATTCTGGACATCTGTGTTGGAGAATCTTTTGCAATTTGTTTAATGAACAATGAAGACTGCAAAGAAGAAAGTTGTAGGTGGGATCGGTGTATTAGCGGCTGGCTGTAGCAACACAACCAGGAGGACTTTGAGGTGGATAGCAGACGCGCTACCGTGAGTACAGCTTTGGCTTCCAAACATTTGATCGCTTGCCCGTACGTGCGTGTCGCTATGTGCATGTCACGTACGTAACTTAACTAGCCGACGCTAGCCGCCGACCGCACGGATGATCGGGTGAAGTCCTTCGTCCTTCCGTCGATCGCTGAAACGCAGGTGAGCACGGGTGTTGATGAGCAGATGAGGGCTGGCTGGCTCAGGTGGAGCGCTAATGTTTTTATCATAGCTCTGCAAGGTCCCTTTGCTAAGTTAGCTTCAGTGGCGTCGTTAGCAACAGCATTGTTAAGCTTCGCCAAGCTGGGAATTATTAACCGTGTAGTTACATGTCCATGGTTTAATAGTATTGTTCATCTTCTGTCTATCCTTCCAGTCAGGAATTTATTTATTTTGTTTCTATCTGCATTTGAGCCCGATGCTATCACGTTAGCTCAGTAGCTAAAGAGCTTCGCCGATGTATTGTCGTGGAGATAAAAGTCACTGTGAATGTCCATTTTGCGTTCTCGACTCTCATTTTCTAGAGGATATAGTATCCGAGGTGGTTTAAAATACAAATCCGTGATCCACAATAGAAAAAGGAGAAAGTGTGGAATCCAATGAGCCAGCTTGTACCTAAGTTACGGTCAGAGCGAAAAAAGATACGTCCTGCACTGCACTGTAGTCCTTCACTCTCACTTTCCTCATCCACAAATCTTTCATCCTCGCTCAAATTAATGGGGTAATCGTCACTTTCTCGGTTCGAATCTCTCTCGCTGCTGGTGTAAACAATGGGAAAATGTGAGGAGTCCTTCCTCCGGTGACGTCACGCTACTTCCGGTATAGGCAAGGCTTTTTCTTATCAGCAACCAAATTTGCGACCTTTATCGTCGTTGTTCTCTACTAAATCCTTTCAGCAAAAATATGGCAATATCGCGAAATGATCAAGTTTGACACATAGAATGGATCTGCTATCCCCGTTTGAATAAAAAAATGTCATTTCAGTAGGCCTTTAGGTTTGTAAGTTGAGTACTACTGTACATCGTTAATTGTATTTGTATTAATTATATCATCCATGCAAGGAATCATTTAAAAGCTGTTGACAGTACACAAACAAACCAACCAAAATTGATGGAAACATAAAGCAGTCTAAAAGACTTCTGAAAGATAGAAAACAATATATATACTGTTCTTCCATTTGCTCCCGGAATCAATGAACTACTGAATAATTTCACCATATTTCACATAATAACTCGCACTATATGGAACTTCATTATTCTAACCAAATGGATTGGTTAGAATAATGACATGTGGATAGTGCCGAAAATCAATAGCAAAGTAGAAATTGCATATAAAATATAAGACAGCATGCTTTTAATAGATTATTTTCCAGTATTGATCAGCGCAGCTCGGACTTAAAAGTGTATTGGAATACTTCCATTTGGTCCAGTGTAGACAGTACCATAAAGTATCCCCTGTAGGAGGAGGACTTAACTGTGAACATAAATAATTTGCAAAGAGCGAGGCAGACGTGTGTAGAAGATAACACTCCGGCCTTGTGGTTCATATTTGTGTATTTGTTTACTCTGCTTCTATATGCTTGCAAGGCTATGGCAGGTATAACATGGCTGCATGTCGTTTACACAAATGTGCACATTAGTGACACGCTCTGGAGCTCACGTGGGATCTTACAGGTCTAAATTGTATTTTTTTTGGTTCATATTTATTATTTCGAAAGCTTTCGTGACTGTAAATGCAGTGTGATATATTTATGCTGCTATTCAAAAATGATGATTGATAATGCTGTGTGTTGGGCAGGAAGCAAGCTGATGGAAAACCGAAGTGACAATAATGCATAATAACAATGTACTTTTTACATGCTCATGTTGCCTGCACAACAGTGTATCGTCGAGCGGGGGCATGATTGGTTCTTACGAGGTCTCAAAAGCACAAACACACTGATTCGCAGCTCCACCAGAGAAAGCCATTACTGTGTTCCTTCCAAATGCAACGGGAGGGAGAGCGCTAGGACACCAGGCCCGAGATAAATCCGACTCATTTCCTGTGTTGACAGTCTCAGGCTGGTTCCTTGACTTGGTGAAATTAACGGTCCAGAACGTTATTTTCCCATCCAACACGCCTCCATCAATCTTCCTGTGTGAGCTTCATCACCTTCAAAAATGATGTGTCACTACTTTCTACAAAAGGCAAAACAACCATTTTTAGCCCCCCGGAGCAAAGAAGCGCCTGGTGATGATGAGATAATGTTTCAGGGCAAAGGGGAAGAGGAAAACAAAAAACTTCTGAATGTAAAGTTTGAGGATGCCCGGCAAGTCAAATTGAGAGTGTCAGGATGCGTTTCTGGAAGTAATGTACCTGTAGGAGACAGAATTCAGGTTTTGTGGAGCGGTGAGTGTGTGAATGTATGTGTGTGTGTGTGTGTGTGTTTACGCGCGCGCGCGTGTGTGTGCGTGTGTTCTTGTATTTCTACCTTTCTTGAGACAGCAAGGAAAAGTACCTTACATATGAGGACCGGTGAACAAGTTAGGGACCGAAATCATGGTCCCAATAAGGAAAACAATTGCATCTAATGTCTCATTTGCACCCCCTGATGGTAAAATCTATCAAAATTAGGGTGGTCCCAAAAAGGAGGGATTTTTCAAATTGACTGTGTGTCAGTTTTAAAAGTGCTTCCCCTCTGGTCAACATATGTAAATAACAAGTGTGTGTAAGGAATTGAAATGCACTCCTTTTGGACAAAAGCAATTTAAAAAATAAATAAATAAATATATATATATATATATATATATATATATATATATATATATATATATATATATATATATATATATATATATATATATATATATATATAGATATATATATATATATATATATATATATATATATATTGAGACATACTGTAATAACTTGAAGTAAATAATGAAGATTAAAAAACAATTACAAACAATAAATTTAACAAAAAAAATGTACTAAAAGCTTACCTTTTTATATTTGCATAGTATGTACAGTATATATTACTATTGTTGTAAATACAAATCTTTATATAGCTAGAAAGGGTGGTCCTAAAGAGGTAGGCACTTTTCGGAGGTTTCAAGAAGATAACAAATACAAGAATGTGTGTGTGTGTGCGTGTGGGCCGACTTCTCATGCGGCCTGCTTCTCTGCAAACACACCATCAGCAGCTTCTCCATATTTTCATGGACAGATGTCCACGTTTACAAATCATTATAACCTTATTGCTTCAGTATGCTGCAGAATATTGTAGCAGTCCTATTATCTAACTGCTTCATCACACTTTTCCATGATTTATTTTGTTAACTCAATGAATATCATCAGCTTTTTCTTCTCACTACACTCAGTTCCTTCGTCCTCATTGTTGGAAAAAACACATTTTGTCCACCTAGGTAGCCATCTAATAGCTGTTAGTTTATATAGCGAGTAAGGTACCGGATATTGTCATCAACTTAAGGTAAAAATAAGCCAAAAGAGCGCTTTTATCTGCAAAAATGTGTATGATTCATTCCAACCTGGATTGTTTTCCCTGGCTGGAAGGACCTGGCAAGGTTGTTGATTTGAGATTCCCCCAAAAGGACATTCTTTCCCTGCCCCCAATGGACACACACCTGTTGGTTGTTGACTTTTGTTGGACTGACTGACTGTGTTGTCGCTATTGCTCAGCAAGGTGGAGGAACAAAGCCCCCCCCCCCCCCCCTGCCGCCGCCCCATAGACGTTTAGTTAGCCACCCAGGGGCGTCACTACCTTTTAAGGACAGGGGGGGCTTAGCCCCCAGGAAATGCGCAGGATGCGAGCGAACGTAGCGCACAAGCACAAAACTTCACAAACGGCTAACAAAGACTTAGAAATTATTTATCGTTATTATTATTAGTTTAAAAAATGCATGGGACGAAAATAAATGCTATATCCTCTTGAAAATGAGAGTCGAGAACGCGAAATGGACATTCACAGTGAGCTAACGTGATAGCATCGGGCTTAACTGCAGATAGAAACAAAATAAATAAACCCCTGACTGGAAGGATAGACAGAAAATCAACAATACTATTAAACCATGGACCTGTAACTACATGGTTAATGCTTTCCAGCCTGGCGAAGCTTAACAATGCTGTTGCTAACAACGCCATTGAAGCTAACTTAGCTACGGGACCTCACAGAGCTATGCTAAAAACATTAGCTATCCACCTACGCCAGCCAGCCCTCATCTGCTCATCAACACCCGTGCTCACCTGCGTTCATATATAAACTATCAGACTGCATGGTCGGTAGTAGTGGGTTTCAGTAGGCCTTTAAATTCAGAACGTGAAATGGACATTCACAGTGACTTTTATCTCCACGACAATATATCGGCGAAGCTCTTTAGCTACTGAGCTAACGTGATAGCATCTGGCTTAAATGCAGATAGAAACAAAATAAATATATCCCTGACTGGAAGGATAGACAGAAGATCAACAATACTATTAAACCATGGACAGGTAACTACACGGTTAATAATTCTCAGCCTGGCAAAGCTTAACAATGCTGTTGCTAATGACGCTGAAGCTAACTTAGCAACTTAGCAACCGGACCTCACAGAGCTATGATAAAAACATTAGCGCTCCACCTACGTCAGCCAGCCCTCATCTGCTCATCAACACCCGTGCTCACCTGCGTTCCAGCGATCGACGGCGCGACGAAGGACTTCACCCGATCACAGATGCGGTTGGCGGCTAGCATCGGCTAGCATCGGATAGCATCGGCTAGCGCGTCTGCTATCCAAGTAAGTCCTCTTTGTTGAGTTGCTATAGCCAGCCGCTAGTACACCGATCCCACCTACAACGTTCTTCTTTGCAATCTCCATTGTTCATTAAAAAATTGCAAAAGATTCACCAACACAGATGTCCACAATACTGTGGAATTGTTCGATGAAAACAGAGCAGTTTGTATGGTGACACATTGGGTACGAATACTTCCGTTGCCGTCGTGACGTCACGCGCATACGTTTTCATACATAGACGTTTCCAAGCGGGAAATTTAAAATTGCACTTTATAAGTTAACCCGGCCGTATTGGCATGTGTTGCAATGTTAAGATTTCATCATTGATGTATAAACTATCAGACTGCGTGGTCGGTAGTAGTGGGTTTCAGTAGGCCTTTAAATGTCTTGGTTTTTCCTCCCTCTGAAAATCCTATGAAACGCTTAACAAGCCATCCTATAATAATACAACAGCTATTAATGTAACAATACAATAAAACAAATATATTTAATGATGTTTTTTTAATTATTTTAACAATAGGCTAATGTGTATTACTTTATATAGATTCTACAAGAAACACAAAACTTAAAAACTAAATTATTTACAATTGCAGACACAAGGTTTTGTGCAGCTTCACTCATTGTAAAGGAAAACGGAAGTCCACGCAGGAGAAAAATGACTACAAAGATGGTGTCTGGGTTTTTCTTATATATACTGTATATATACATATTAATATTATATTAAGTCTTTCATACATATATATATGAATATATATATATATATATATATATATATATATATATATATATATATATATATATATATATATATATATATATATATATATATATATATATATATATATATATATATATATATATATATATATGAAAGACTTAAAGGTATACTAGAGGATGTTTTGGATCATGTTGACTATTGGTCCTCCTAATTGTCAATCATTCTGGTGATATTACATAAGGACATATATATATATATATATATATATATATATATATATATATATATATATATATATATATATATATATATATATATATATATATATATATTTTTTTTTTATTTTTATATATATATATATATATATATATATATATATACATACGTATATATGTATATATATATATATATAAAATAAAACAAATGGCTTATCGATAAGCCATTTTTTATTTTTGTATTTATTACAACGCCAAAATAGGCCTAACAACGCCAATGGTTATAATTCTGTAGCACTTTGAGATTTGGAATCAAATGTAAAGTAAATTAAAAATACAATCTATTATATAAATCAATTATATATATATACACTACCGTTCAAAAGTTTGGGGTCACCCAAAGAATTTTGTGGAATAGCCTTCATTTCTAAGAACAAGAATAGACTTTTGAGTTTCAGATGAAAGTTCTCTTTTTCTGGACATTTTGAGCGTTTAATTGACCCCACAAATGTGATGCTCCAGAAACTCAATCTGCTCAAAGGAAGGTCAGTTTTGTAGCTTCTGTAACGAGCTAAACTGTTTTCAGATGTGTGAACAGGATTGCACAAGGGTTTTCTAATCATCAATTAGCCTTCTGAGCCAATGAGCAAACACATTGTACTATTAGAACACTGGAGTGATAGTTGCTGGAAATGGGCCTCTATACACATATGTAGATATTGCACCAAAAAACAGACATTTGCATCTAGAATAGTCATTTACCACATTAGCAATGTATAGAGTGTATTTCTTTAAAGTTAAGACTAGTTTAAAGTTATCTTCATTGAAAAGTACAGTGCTTTTCCTTCAAAAATAAGGACATTTCAATGTGACCCCAAACTTTTGAACGGTAGTGTATATATATATATATATATATATGTCCTCACGTAACATCACCAGAATGATTGACAATTAGGAGGACCAATAGTCAACATGATCCACCCAGAAATAAATAAAACAAATGGCTTATCGATAAGCCATTTAAAAAAAAAATGGTTTTAATATTTATTTATATGTATCATTATTCTCCTACTCACCTTTCCAGTAGAGGCCTCTCCCCTCTCACTTTCTGTGCTCCTCTGCCCTGACTCCTACAGGTCAATGGGGGTTTTGAAGTGATTATTATTATTATCTAGTGATGATAGTCATACGTGAATGAGCTCAGCTCCTGTTCTCTTCCATGTGTAAAGTGAGAAACACAGCTGATGCTCCAGAAGGAAGTAACCCCAAAGATAGCAAATGGTAAAAAAGAGTGCACATTTAACTTTATAAATAACCAGGACCTTCGTGATGCATTTCAGGCTAACTAGCTAACTAAGTAGCAGCATTGTTTTAGAGCGGGAATGTAACTTTTTGTCAAACACAGACCTGGTGTAAAGTGGAGCTATTACATTTTACTACAAGCATTGATGAATACCTACTTTCTTGAAAAAGTTTCTTATGTCCATTTTGCATCCGTTCACGTTCTTGTTCTGCGGTGCTGTGTGCTAATGTGCTTCGTACACCTGCAGGACCGCAAGCAAGGTCGCAGAGAAAATGCGGACTGGATTTTGAGTGATGTGAGCATTTTCTATATGAACAAGTCCAAGGACCACAAGCAAGGTCGCAGAGAAAATGCGGACTGGATTTTGAGTGATGTGGGCATTTTTTATATGAACAAGTGGAATGGATTGGATACAGATGCACTAAAGGGGCTCTCTACCTTACGCTATGAAGTGAGGGGAAACTGAGTGAATAATGACAGGTTATAAGATTATTTATTTAAACTCATATTCGGGCTACTTTATAATGAATATGTCGGCATGTATTTGTAAAATAACATTAAAAAAAATAAATATAACACCAAATTATTTAGGGGGGCTTAAGAATATTTTAGGGGAGCTTGAGCCCCCCTAAAATAGGCCTAACAAAGCCAATGGCGCCACCCCTGTGGCGACCCGATCAGTCGTCCCCTTCTATCTACCCTTTAACGGTATGTCTGATCTTGGACGGGTTTGTACTGAACTTTTACTTTCATTGTACTTTTTAAGTGTAATGACAGTAACGTTCTCTCCACCCATGATGAGGCTCCAGATGTAAAAACAAACATTTCTTACTTAGTGTGGAGGATAAAAACCACAACTTTGTGACTCAAAAATATTATTTCAGGAGACGTTTGTTTTCTATTGATTTGCAGTCAAGGCTGACTGAACACCAGCCACAAGATGGCAATGCTCAACCCCACTGAGTGGTGTTTCAGTGTAGTATTTGTCAGAGACGATACCTCTAGAATTTAGGAGTAGAAAGAATGAAATTGTCTGTCAACAGCCATGACTTCAGCGAAACTGAACATTTGTAGGAGAAACTTGGGTGACCAACACAATCAAATTGATAGACTTGGGGTGAGGACTAAAGGAAATGCACTTTTTTGGGGATGTTGCCTATCGTTCACAATCCTTATGAGAGACAAGAACGCACATCTTTCTTCTTTTTTTTTTAAAGATGATAAAAAACACTTGGAAGATGTGTGTATTGGCAGTCATTACTGTAGCCTTCAAAGCCCTCTAAAACAACTTAAAAAAAAACCTTCATCATCATTTTATATACACACTGCAAGTATATACATAATGTAGTAACAGACACATAAAAATAACTGTATTTCGGTCATTTTAATCATTGTCAGAACTAATTCTTCGGCGCATTTATTTCCGTTTCCATAGCAGCGCAAGTCTGACTTCTGGCAACAACCCCTTCCGGATACAGAACGCTTGTGTGTGTTTTAATCATGGCATGTTCGCCAAAAAACGAAGATGACAATTTTTGGATAAATGAGGATTCACAACCTTATCTTTTTTAATCTGAATTCATGGAGGATGAACGACTGCTTCTAAAAGCGAGCACAAAGGAAGAGTGAGACGTAGGAGCAGACGGAAGCCGAGAGAGTGAGGTGAAAGTGAATCGAAGCTGCAAAATGTGGAACTTGAAGCCAAGCTATTTCGACATAAATGGAGCGCTTACCCATAATTAACCAGAAAAAACATCCCTGGCCAGCTGGACCAAACAGAGTGAGTCACACTTTATATTGATCATGATACACAGGATTTGCAGAACAATTTGCTTTTACTTGCGAATTAAGTTAAACCGGGCACAAAAACATAACATATAGATGGAACACTTTTGAAAATATAATAAAATAAAAATACAAAATCATTTAGTCAGTGTCAATGTTCTTCTAGTGTCAAGTGTGTACATGTGACCGGTCGGGTCACAATCGCTGGTTTGTTTAGGCTCGGGTTGCAATCCATGATCTTCTGGAATACAGTCAGCGAAAAAATACAATTCAAGAAAAGAATCCATGTCAAAAAACCTGACTGTCTCATAATAAGTATAATGGCTACGAGTAAAGCATGTATAATCACATTAAGTATGTTGCAACAGGCACAGGTCATGCCCAGACAGGGGTGGGGACACTTGATCTTATTGGCTTACACTGACCCCAACACTATGACACGATTTGTTACTCAGTGTGTCAACAAAAATGCTTCCTGAGTGATGCAGTACTTTTTAAAATATTCTTAACAATACTAAAAGTATATTAATGAACTCTTATTTATACAGTTTACTTTTTTACCAATACTTACTACCATCAAGAAATGTGGGTTTTCCATAGTAGTGCTATCTGTATTCAGATTTTTAATCATATTTCAACACCGTGTTACAAACAGCACTGCAATGCTGACACAATAGTTGTGCTGCCGGGCACAAAATGGTTACACTGCGGGCAACACAATGGATGGATAAAACAATCCTGCACTGAGACAATGTTGGCACACCAGAACATATTTTTATTGGGCCTCTGTTTTGTAAATCGAAAAGTTTGTACAATGAGGAGTTCGGATTGCACTGTACCTACAAAATCCATTAAATTAGTGCTCAAAGATTTGAAAAAGTAAAAAGTTATTATCAAGAGAAGTTAATCACACTTGGATTGTTTTCTGTGACTAGTCTTGTGTTAATTACAGAGATCCTTTGCCAAGTGGGAGATTGCAAGTGCCAATGAAGAGACGCGAATGACACCAAGGAGGACGGTACTGTAAGGGAGTATGTGAAGTACACACACTCCCCATTTCACTTCCCTGCCGACACTCTCCCGCGCCCGCATCACAAAGCAGCGGGGTGGATGGGAGAGCGGAAGGCAGTCGGAATGTGATTTGAGGGCATCAAGCAGCGGAACCGACAGAGACGAATTCACTGTGGCCCAAGCATGGAATTGCTTTTCCTTTCCCCTGGAAGTGAGTTGCAAGTGTAACACGGCGGCTGCAAACAATCTCTAAACAGCAGCCTTCACAAAGCCCAAGGGCCAAAAATGAAAGCTCACAGGCAGGTGAGAAAAACACCAAACTATGATGGGACAATAACGGTGCCGAATTACAGAACATTAAGTACATTTCACACTAGGCTTACTGTGTGTAATTATTTTAGCTGAAATCAAGAATTAAGAATAATGTATGGCCACAATTGGCCTCTTGGCCACTGTCCCGTTTGAATATAGAAACCAGTGTTATAAATCTAGAACAGGGGTTTCTCAACTTCCGCAAGTAGGAACACACATTTTTTACCAGACGTCGGGGGTGCTATTGGAACGTAAATAATTGCACCGAGGACATAACTTTCGGTAATGCTTAAAATGACCAAAATATGGGAAATATTGTACATATGACATATTATGAACTTGCCTGTTATTACATTGTATATATTAGGGTTGTACGGTATACCGGTATTAGTATAGTACCGCGATGCTAATGAATCATATTCGGAACTATACTGCCTCTGAAAAATCTTCTTTAGTTGTTTTTTTTATTTATATTATGTTTATAAACTCAGGAAATACTGTACGTCCCTGGACACATGAGGACTTTGAATATTACCATTGTATGATCCTGTAATGAATTGGTATCGGATTGATACCCAAATTTGTGATATCATCCAAAACTAAAGTAAAGTATCAAACAACAGAAGAATAAGTGATTATTACATTTTAACAGAAATGTAGATAGAACATGTTAAAAGAAAAAGTAAGCAGATATTAAATGAACAAGTAGATTAATCATTTCTACCACTTGTCCTTAATAATTTTGACAAAATAATAGAATGATAAGTGGCACAATATGTTACTGCATATGTCAGCAAACTAAATTAGGAGCTTTTGTTCGTTTACTAACTACTAAAAGACAAGTTGTCTTGTATGTTCACTATTTTATTTAAGGACAAACTTGCAATAAAAAACATATGTTTATTGTAACCTAAGATATTTTTGTTAAAATAAAGCCAATAATGCAATTTTTTGTATATATATATATATACTGTATGTGTGTGTGTATAAAACATTGATAGAGGATTTTGAAGTTGTTATAGAGGGTTTTGAAGGCTATAATGGTGACTCCCATTAGCCGCATTTTGTATGCGTTTTTATCATCTTTAGAATCCTAAAAACAGACAAGTGTGTTCTTGTCTCTCATGATGATAGCTATGTAGAACACTAGGCAACATTTTTTTTTTTTTTTAAATGGTTCGCCTTTAAGTCTCCATCTAAATGTAATACCAAATTGAAGAGGGAAGTTTGCCCAACATGATAAACATGTAAAAATACAGTACAACCTGCAAAAAAGCCCTATTTTTGGGAAAAATTGACAATACGTATCATATGGACCTGGGCATTCCAACACACACACAAAACACACGCACGCAGACAAGCACACACAATGACCTTTTTTTCGTGACACAGTACAGCGCTGATTATAATGAAACTGTAATATTTTGTGTGGGGTTCTTATCCTTTTTCTGGCTGGTAAGTACAGCAGACATAGACATCAGCGTGGATCTACACGGTTTTATTTTCAACAACTCCTACGTAAACAACTTACGCAATGTACTGTACATAACCGCGCCTTAGCTTTAACATCATTCCTAGTCCTTCAACAATCGCTGTTTCTCAATAATGAAAGTGTATACAAATATATATTAAGTAAAATATGAAAGCAACAACAATCATTTTGTACAAAAATAAAATATGTAGGTTTTACAATATTATCAGAAACAATTAGAGACAAGTCCGTTTGCTAAAGCATTAATTACAACAAGCTTTAGTTAACAGACCAACAACACATTGACACCCTCATCACTACAATATAAAGTATTAACCATAAAACATTGAATATTGTTTAGTTTTCTGGCGACCTCCTTAAAGTTTTGTAATCCATCAAAAATATCAGTTAGCGAAAATGCATCAAACATGTCGAAGTGTGGATAGTGTTGTGAATTTTACCCATAATGCTTGGTATTGGATTTAAATATAATTTCAAATTGTGTAAACCGCTTTGACATTTTATAATGTCTTCCTAGTTCAGTGGGCAAGTTGTGGGTTTTGTACCACATGTATTCACTTTCTGTGGTAGTTTTTAAATGATCAGACCATGGGTGGGAACGGCTGGCTGAATGGTACTTATATGTTGCTTCTACAGAAGGTAATGTTGTATTTTTGCATCATTCCTGTGAGAATCCTGCGTGTGACTGAAGCATTAAGATATGGGACTATCCAGGGCTAGCTGCAGTTTGCTCAAACGACCACCAGGTAGCTTCTGTGAGCAGATTATATTGCATAATCTATTTATCTTTCTAATTTATCAGGTTTTATCAGGTCTGTAATGCAGTCTTCACGCATTCTTCACTCATGCTCAAAGTGAAGGCAAAAATACAACCTCACAGAATGTATGCACTTTGACAGTGATGTAAAACACATGTTCAGCAATTTACAATACGTATCTACTCTATTAGTTGGCAGCACATTGTCAACAGCTAACGTTTAATGTTGTCTAATACTAACATGGAGACCTGCCGCAGGCCTTATTGTAAATGCTGGCGAGCCGTAGTTTGGGGGCCCTTGATCTAGAACAGACCTGGGCATTCTGCGGCCCGCGGGCCACATCCGGCCCTTTGTGCGTCCCTGTCCGGCCCGCGTGAGGCCAATCATAAATTACAAAATACATTTTAAAAAGTATCTATGTCGAGTGTGCAATACAACGGTGCTGCTTTTGTTTTGAAAAGCGTTATTTGTATTACTTCCGTGTGGACGTATGCGCGTGAGTGAATGTGAACAGCGGCAATCACAAATTACAAAATAAAGTTTAAAAAACATCTATGTCCTGCACACAATACAACTGTGCTGCTTTTATTTTGAAAAGTGTTATTTATGGGTGTATGTCCGTGTGTAACCTGTGAGTGAAGGTGCACGCGACAAGTGATGCACGGTGTGACAGTCCTAACTGCCGTGCGGGTTCTCAGGACCATCCAGGGAAGACATTGTCGTGAGACGGTTTAGACTTCTTTATTATTTCAATAACAGTCTTTTGCGTGCTTTTCAGCAGCTGCCTTTTCTTACGTGAGCACAGGAATGGTTTTCCTTCCGTCCGCCGTCTGCTTTTCACCAGCACGTCGCCGTCGTTCGCCGTCTGCTTTTCAGCAGCACGTCGCCTTCGTTCGCGTGGTAGCAGAGGATGGTTTCCTCCCGTCCGCCGTCTTTCTCCGTGTCTCTCTCTTGATGTTCACATCTCTCGCCCTCTTATACGGTCCGAGAAGGTGATTGCACTGTCCACAGCTGCGCGCTCCACGCACCTTATGCTGATTGCGGCGTCGCTCCCAGCGCGCCCCGTCTTGCCGCTCCCTCGTCCACGCCTCCTCGCCGCCATCTTGGAGCGGGCGCCGTCGGTCCGCCGTCGGTCCGCCGTCGGTCCGCCGTCGGTCCGCCGGCCCCGCCTCCCCACACACGGTTACCCCTGAGACGCTAAAAAGAGAAAAGTTGATGACGAATGCCGTGTTCCCAACAAGACATGGACTGCCAAGTATTTCTTTACAGAAATTAAAGGTAAAGTCGTGTGCTTAATGTGTGGTACACAGCTTGCTGTGTTTAAAGAATATAATTTGAATCGCCACTACATGACGAAGCACGAGGAAAAATAACGGAATCTGTCCGATGAAGAGCGTGCAAATGAGGCTGATGCGTTGATGGTAAAACTGCAAACCCAACAAGGACTTTTTGCCATATTTCACACCCCCAGAATGCAGCTGTCAGGACAAGTTTCGTCATTTCTCACAAAATCGCCAGAAAAAGTAAGGCGTTTTCTGACGGAAAGTTTATTAAGGAGTGCTTATTGGACTCTGTTGCGCTGATATGAAAATAAATAAAAACTTGGAGCTTCAGCTGAAGAACAGAACGGCCGACTTTGACTGTTTTTCGCTGGCTTTGGATGAGAGCTGCAATGTACGTGACACCGCCCAGCTGCTCATCTTCTTACGTGGGATAACTGCTGACTTTCAAATCACGGAGTAGCTGGCAGCCATGCAGTCAATTAAAAGGGACAACCACAGGTAATGACTTGTTTACATAGGTAAATGCGTGTTTGGACATGTTAGGACTGAAATGGGACAAGCTGGCAGATGTGACAACAGATGGTTGTCCAAATCTGACGGGGAAAAATGTTGGACTTTTAAAGAGGATGCAGGATAAACTTTAAATTAACCCTGTGCAGAAATTGACATTTTTGCATTGTATAATGCATCAGGAAGTGTAGTGTAAGACAGTGTTAAAAATAAAACCATCAAATGCAATCTGCTTTTGTATAAAGTAAAGTTAGGTTAAATGAAAGTATCATTTTTATTATTATTATTATTATTATTATTATTATTATTATTATTATTATTATTATTATTATTATTATTATTATTTATCTTACGGTATATCAAAAATAATATTGAGCAAAATTTAATTGAAATATTGTCGATGTGGCCCTCCAGCAGTGCTCGGGTTGCTCATGCTGCCCCCGGTAAAAATTAATTGCCCACCCCTGATCTAGAATGTACATATATCTCACATAGCTGTCTTTCTTTGTGTGTTAGCTTGAACAATTACAAATGTTTTCTTTTGGTTTGTCAAGTTGTTAATAGCTGAACAGTGTGACAAGGACACCAATTGAAGTGCACTGTACATGTATCTTAGCTTATTTAATTGGCGGACAAGCTCACCCATGGTGTACAGCAAAAGTAATGGTAGAGGAGGCACTCTCGCTCTGGCTCTCGCGCTACTGTCTTTAATATTGTCAGTAATTCAGTTCAGTATGAGTAATTTCTTCAAATTAGCTTTGGCCTACTTACTGTTGCGTAGGTGTCTGAATGATTAGCCTGCAGACAGCGCTTCAAGTTGGTTATATTTTTACCGGAGAAAATCGAGCCACCGGGTTTACAACGTCTATTGTTGTCTACGGCGGCAAAGGTAAAGTGTGTCCTTAGGTCTTCTCTTCTCTTTCTTCCAGGTTATAACGAGGTGTGTGAAAATTCAGTCTTGTTTTCCCAGTGAAAAATCCAAACCCTGTGGCTTACAAAGACAGTAGTTCTGATTGGACCCCTTTGTGATTTATTCCCCGCCCCTCTTCCACATGCAACTGTCATTGGATATATTCCTAACATGTTCCACCCACCTAAAGACAAAATTAAATATGATTGTATTTTGTCTTTGACAACATTTTCATATCAATTGTATTCGTTGACAAAATGTTCAATTCATTTTGTCATTATTTTAGTCAACCTGCATTTGTTGTGATAAATTATCATCCTATTTCAGTCATGGAAAATTAGGTCGTTGAGACAACAGATTTTTGTCAACAAAATTAACACTGGTGTACTGAAAGATATAATTTAAGTATGCTACTTTTTATTAGAAATGGCAACAGCGAAGGATTTTAGTATGCATGTGCATATACGAGCCAGTCTGCCCCACAACTAGAAGATAGAGGAAAATAAGGATTTTATTGAATACAGCATCAGACTACAATGACAGACTCGCTCAAAGCTCTTCGGGTAAACCTCTATCATATATGAAGATAACATTTTCTATCCAGTCGGTCTACAACGTGCTGCCAAGTCTATCCAACTTCTTCATCTGGGGGAAGGTGGAGAGACCAGCGTGCCCCCTCTGCCAGAGGAGAGGAACCTTGGAGCACATCCTGAGCTGTTGTCCAAAAGCCCTGGGTGAAGAGCAGTACCGCTGGCGACATGACGAGGTCCTGAAAACCATAGCCGATTCCATCTGCAGGGGAGTCAGTCACAGCAAGAGCCTCTGCCCAGTAAAGAGCTGGGGAGAAGTCAACACCAGCTGGCCGGAACACCTCCTCTGGCCTGTTGGCAACATCATGCAACTGGGAGCTGTCAGTTGATCCCCCCGCAGTTGAAGTTCCCTGACGTGGTTGCCAAAACTCTGGTGTATCGTCAAATTCGGAAGACGATGGCAGCCACTCAAGGAGCCCAAAGGCTGTTCGTCGCAATGGAAGGTTTGGGCAGGGCTGTGGGATCACAGACTGTGGCGATTTCTGATCTGAAACGCAAGATGGATCACATCATGGAGAAGTTTGCTGAGAAGGAAAATGTAATTGAATTTGAGAAAAACCAGCATGGACAAATAGAGCAGGCGAGTCATTGTTTTTTTTTTTTCTGACTGCTCGCGGAAAACAACATCCTAATCTACGATTTGACTCCCTCGAATGACCTTGACGCTGTGTTATCAGGAACAGGCTGTTCTGAAAAAACACCCCCGAGGACACCTCAACGATGGACGCTTTTGACCTCCCTTTCTCTCAACAACACCTGGTGTCGAACTCAGATCGGCCCCAGTCCACAAAAACATTTCAACATCACATCCAGGACAATTGGGCATACATGCATGCACCTCCCCTCTCCCAACCACGCCTTCAACACCGCTTGTTTGCTCCAACTCCCCCTCCCTCTGTTGCGAGTTTGTTGTGATTAAATGTAACTTGTTTATATGTGCATTGCAAATGAGGTTTTTTCCCTTGGTACTCAGTCTGGACCTCTCCCGTGAGTCCAGCCTTTGACTGATATTTTTTTACTCTTCCCCCCTTACCCAATATCCCCTTTTTTCCACCTTTTTTAAGGAGCGCTGTAAAAATGGCTGCTCCGTCGGCGGTCTCGTCGTGTCTCCCTGTAACGTATGTCTGCTCTTAGTGGGACTGTGCCGAAAATGTACTTTTCAGTTCTTATGTGTCTTGTGCATGTTAAGAATTGACAATAAATCATCTGGAATCTTGAATCTTACCTCAGTGGCCTCCAAGCAGGTAATCCTCTTGTAGCTCACAGTGCCTTGGGAGGAGCGTATGGAGGAGGCCAATGAGAGGAAGAGCGCAAAGCACTCTCAGCTTGTGGAGGAGTGTCAGAGCAATTGGTGGCGAGCGATATGCCGACCCATTGAAGTGGGATGTCGAGGGTTTGTGGGCCTACAGAATGCTTGGCATCCCAGGGGCCAGCCAGCGAAGGACCATCAAGTTAGCCACTGATGCAGCAGAAGTGGCATCAAGGTAGCTGTGGATCAGGAGGGGAGAGGTGTGTAGCACTACCTGGACAACCCTGGCTGGGTCGCCAAGGGGAGGGGGTCTGATTGTTGAAAGACCCGAAACCCAGTGTGATCCTAGGTTACACCACTGATGATGTGTCCAGTTGCACCATTGGTGTATTTAAAAAGCTGCCGTCTAAAGGAAAAATACATCACAATCGTCCCAAATTCCAAACAGAATGTTTGGAAGAAGGCAAGATTGTTTTGAAAATATTTCCACCATGCTTTCATGCTTTGACTTCACATTTTTGGCACTTATGGGGATGACAAATACAAAAAAACAGGTACCAATAGATTACAAAAGGTGTTGTTGCATAACAGGACACCTTTAAAAGATTGTTTTGGATAAATGGTACTCTCAGAGTAGTTTTACTTTTACTTGAGTACTTTTGTGACAAAAAAACATTACTTTTACTCCGTTATATTGACTTTCATTCCGATCGCTACGTTTATTTATCTCATCATCGTATTTATTCATACTCCATTGATTACTGCTTGCGTAGATGCATTCGTTTAGCTCGTTATAATGACTTCTTTCAACAGGCACTGTCACATGAATATTTCACCAATGAAACGGAGCCTTGCAGTCACATGAGTGCACTTAAACCACACACTTTAAAAGTGACATTACGTCAGCCAAGGTGATGCCAAAGTTGACCTACAAATCACATAAAAGAACATTTGTGTCAGTGGAAATGTTTCAGCCCCGTACAAATGGCCTTAAAAGAATGATTGTTACTGTCAATAAAGGGGACATGCTATAGCTTGACTTCAATACTGTGAAGATTTATTTAGGAAGAAAGTGTTTGAAATGAACTTAGAACACTTTGGGAGTTCTACGCACACCCTTGCCTTCTACTTGATTTTTAACCTTCCACATCACATACTGAATAATTCCAAACTCTCACATTCGTTCTCACAAGTGATGTTCTTTGTGAAAAGATAAAGGTGGCGGCGCTATCACATCCGCATATTGATCTCTCCTCAGTCTGAACTTGCAAAGAGACTTCCGGCCGGTCACACTGTAGCGCTTTTTCCTTCTATAGCCGGGATGTGGACGTGCAGTCATGTGTGAAATAGAGCGACACACACACCCACGCACACACACACACACACACACACAGAAAGCATTATCCTGTGTTGTCAGACAGGATCCAGTGAATTTGTGCAGAGAGGAGCCTCCTCGTTTGTCCGTGTGCATTTCATTTGAATGTGAAGCCGACCCATTGGTCGCAACTACTGAAGCCTGCAGGGGAGAATCCAATTGAAAGTAAGACAAACATTAGTGATGAAGTAGCAGAAAATGCACATAGATAGATGAATAGATGGATAGATAGACCTTAAATGATTTTAAAAAATACTGTTATCACGGAGGGAGGCTAAGAACATCACATAACTAGCATTCTCCCCCCGGCCACAGTTTACTCATGTGTTGTAATTACTGTCAGTTGGAAAAGTAAATAAAATAAAAATAATAACACTTCAAGCTCAATAACATTTGCAGCACGGTTCAACATTGTGAAACTACTTCTCATTCCGACAGATTAGCATCAAACATGGAGGAGCTGCAGTAGAGGCGCTGCACTGAATCAGTGAAGAAAGCCTTTAATAAACAATACTTTGCCCACGAGAAACTGGAAATTGTGATGTATCATGTTGAATCCTTGCATGTTCGAAATAAACTCAAACTCAACTCAACTTAACTCTGGGCTTCACACCAAGGAGTGTATTTTTGCAGCGCTCACTCCAATCAGGCTCCAATCAGGGCTTGTATTGTTTGTTCATAAATATACTTGTCGGTCCTGAAAATCTGCGTGCTGTGCATTATTCTGTTTACCGTAAGTCTGCAGTACATCGATGGATTAGAAGGGGAAAATAATTGTGGTTTAGCAACACAGTGTACATTGAAGTGGGGCATCGGGTTGTGGACACTAATTCAGGGCAGATGTAGTATGGGCGTAGGAGCCCCGTTTGGCGTGAAGAAGTGCATGTAAAATGTCAATTAATGACTGACAGGGCGATTCATATGACATTTTACCACAAACGTATTACTAGCCCCGTCCTGCTCCATTGCTGATAAAAATATCTCCCGTGGCACGCAGGGTTGGTACTGCATGGTTTTATAATTAGTTGTACTGGGTTTGAATTTTGAGATGTGTCTATTTTGGTGAATAATGACGACGCTTATGGTATGCCTCATCATTATTCGCCATTAAAGGCCTACTGAAATGATTTTTTTAAATTTAAACGGGGATAGCAGATCCATTCTATGTGTCATACTTGATCATTTCGCGATATTGCCATATTTTTGCTGAAAGTATTTAGTATAGAACATCGACGATAAAGTTCGCAACTTTTAGTCGCTGATAAAGAAAGCCTTGCCTGTACCGGAAGTAGCGTGACGTCAAAGGTTGAAAGGCTCCTCACATTTTCCCATTGTTTTCAATGCAGCGAGAGCGATTCGGACCGAGAAAGTGACGATTACCCCATTATTTGAGCGAGGATGAAAGATTAGTGGATGAGGAACGTGAGAGTGAAGGACTAGTGCAGGACGTGTCTTTTTTCGCTATGGGGTTCATTGGATTCCACACTATCTCCTTTTTCTATTGTGGATCACGGATTTGTATTTTAAACAACCTCGGATACTATATCCTCTTGAAAATGAGAGTCGAGAACGCGAAATGGACATTCACAGTGACTTTTATCTCCACGACAATACATCGGCGAAGCTCTTTAGCTATGGAGCTAACGTGATAGCACATCGGGCTTAAATGCAGATAGAAACAAAAGAAATAAACCCCTGACTGGAAGGATAGACAGAAAATCAACAATACTATTAAACCATGGACCTGTAAATACACGGTTAATGCTTTCCAGGCTGGCGAAGCTTAACAATGCTGTTGCTAACGACGCCATTGAAGCTAACTTAGCAACGGGACCTCACAGAGCTATGCTAAAAACATTAGCTATCCACCTACGCCAGCCCTCATCTGCTCATCAACACCCGTGCTCACCTGCGTTCCAGCGATCGACGGAGCGACGATCATAGATGAGGTCAGCGGCCCGGAGACGGAGGAAGTCAAGGTGAGGTCGGCAGCTATCGCGTCTGCTATCCATCTCCAAGTCCTCCTGGTTGTGTTGCTGTAGTCCGCCGCTAATACACCGATCCCACCTACAACTTTCTTCTTTGCAGTCTTCATTGTTCATTAAACAAATTGCAAAAGATTCACCAACACAGATGTCCACAATACTATGGAATTTTGAGATGAAAACAGAGCTTTTTGTATTGGATCCAATGGGTCCGAATACTTCCGTTTCAACGATTGACGTCACGCGCATACGTCATCATACATAGACGTTTTCAACCGGAAGTTTAGCGGGAAATTTAAAATTTCACTTTATAAGTTAACCCGGCCGTATTGGCATGTGTTGCAATGTTAGGATTTCATCATTGATATATAAACTATCAGACTGCGTGGTCGGTAGTAGTGGGTTTCAGTAGGCCTTTAAGTGACTGGAGCGCGGGAGAGCTCACACTTAAGTCGCATCACTTTCTATATGTAATATGACACTCATAATGATAATGTCTGTAATATTGCTGACAGAAAAATAACTTCCTTACCGTATGATAAGCAAATCACACTACTACAGCCTTACAGTATAGGTGTGCTACTTAAACCTAATTGATGTAGTTGAAAAGCCTTAGTGTTATTGTAGAGTAGTGTTTTGGGGCTCTGAAGACTGGATGCACTGACAGACTCAGTCAAAAAGGTGAAGTTCTATGAGTGTTTTTTATCTTCACTTTTATCGTTTTCACCGTAAATTTCAGGTTAATGTAATAGTCCATATCACCTATCCCTACGGGTCAGGTGTGGCCTTGAATTTGACCCCTGTGGACAAATGCCTTAAATTATCATTGCAGTAATAAAAGGTGATGAAAAATATTGCTTTTCAACCATTTCGATTTCTTCAGTATTGATGTGCAATTCTAATACACTAACAACAAGTTGTAAGCAAAAAATCTAGCAAGTGAAAAAAATCTCATTCAAAGAGGTTGTGCACAGACATATAACAACATATCTTTGGGTGGACATCCAGCACCTGTTTTCCAGGAAAGAAAGTTTCTTTCCACCACAAACTCCTTTGTTTTCAGGTCAACTCTGTAGTGCTGTTTACACTGTTATCATCTGTGCAACGTTTCCCTGTTTGCAAGTTGCCTGCCAGCTCTTCCATGCAACAACACTGTCCTTGTGTGTTTGGGCCATCTCATGCTTACTAAAGATGACTAAAGCTTTTTTACACCACCACTTTCAACTATTTAGATGTATTCAGTGTTTCTTGTGTAATTCTAATACACTGCCAAAAAGTTCTGAGCGAAAAGGTCTTGTAAGTGCAAAAATGTCCGCATGCATCGGGCTCGCATCACATGAACCTCCTGGGGCTAAGCCCCTCCCTGTTCTTCAAACCTAGTGACGCCCCTGCTTATTACTGCTTATGCACTAAAATAAAATAAATGACTAAATGTGTGTTTATTGGAGGACATTTAGATGTTACCAAAGACATGCACCTGGTGTGAATGTGAGTGTGAATGTTGTTTGTCTATCTGTGTTGGCCCTGTGATGAGGTGGCGACGTGTCCAGGGTGTACTGCCCGAATGCAGCGGAGATAGGCTCCAGCACCCCTCGCCATCCCAAAAGGGACAAGCGGTAAAACATGGATGGATGGATTTAGATGTTAACTGGCTGTCCAGTTTTGCACAATTAAGCATCCTGCAAAATTACTTGTATCGGAGCTTTTAGCAAATATGTTTTGTACTTTGTTTTTTGGTGATATCAGACCGATACCCCAAATCAGCCCCCCGAATTACAAACATAGTTGGAATCACACAGTCCATACCAGTGGTTCTTAACCTTGTTGGAGGTACCGAACCCCACCAGTTTCATATGTGCATTCACCGAACCCTTCTTTAGTGAAAAATAAAATGTTTTTTTTTTCAAATTCAAGAAAAAGTTATATGTTTTTTACTTGTGCACAAAATGAACCGTGCATGAACCCTTGTTCAAAGAACAAAACCAACACCGTGCATGAACTCACAACAAATTACACCCTTTACACACATTACCACAAATTGATTAAAGTGGACCCCGACTTAAACAAGTTGAAAAACTTATTCAGGTGTTACCATTTAGTGGTCAATTGTACGGAATATGTACTGTACTGTGTTAACTGTACTGTTTCATATAATGTATTCTCTTCCTTTGCAATCTGCTAGTAAAAGTTTCAACCGATCAATCAAACAACCTGCAAATCAGTTGGAAAATTAGAGGGAACATTGTTTGGGGGAATCCATAATACGCTGATAGGGAGAAGTGTTAATTTACACGATAAGTCGGATATGTCTTTACCTCCGTGGCGGAGGCTCCGCCGAACCCCTGAGGCCGACTCACCGAACCCCTAGGGTTCGATCGAACCCAGGTTAAGAACCACTGGTCTATATGTAACAGATAGAAAAAGGAAACAGCATATTTTGGTATTTTTTATTGTATATTATTGTTATTAATTTCACCAAAATCCATCACATGATGTGTTTTAGTTTCTTTTTACTTTAAATACGGATTATTAGTAATATAATTCACGTTTTTGTGGATTTATTTTTGTATTTCTTCTATTTCTACAAATCTGAGCTTTTATTTTGAAAGTTTGAGGATATGAGGGTGCGTAGCTTCCTTTCCCCCCAGTCTGCACTGTTCCTCACTGGGAGAGGAGTTATGTGGAAAGGAGATGACCATTGCACTCACATTGTGTTTCATGTCACCGTCATGCAGGAATAAAGTTGAATGTGAGAAGTGACCCAGCCCCGTGTCCCATGTCATTGAATGAACGCAGAGTACTACACACGAACAGCGTAGTCGGGACCCTGCAGACCCGTCCCGGCTACATATACACAACGCTATCATTCTGCAGTGGAAAAAATGGTTATTTGTTGTAAAAGCCCTCCTTATCTTCTATCAGTTTGTTCTCACAGAAACGGTTTCCAGTCCTTATATTATGACACACACTTCTCATAGTGCAGTGGTTGGAAATCATATCTTGTAATACTAAACAGGTGAGAAGAAGAGTTTAAAAAGCAAAGGGGAAGTCAAGAATGATAAAGCAGAAGAAAGCACTATGGATAAGAAAAGCGATGCAAAAGTGAGAAGAAAGTGAGTGAGTTGTCATAAGTGCTGAACAGAACTTTTATTCTCCTTCAAAGATCTGAATAGACATGATGTAAAAAGCACAGGTGAGCAACCTGACGTGAAGGAAGTACGTCGCCTGTGCTTACCCTACAACATTATTTTCAAAGATGTGTGCGCTGTGTCTTGAAAGGAAAAGCCACAGCGAGAAATTAAGACAAATTGTTCTGGCTTGACTGTAATTAGTTTCAAGGTTGTGAAGCCTAGACCTCGATACTGATCTAAGCTCTCTTGGGACAAGGCTCGCAAGCCCGCAGACTCATTTGTAGCTAAATTCAGTTCACATTTCTCACTACGAAAAGACAAGGGAAAAATGCTATTACTGTATAGTTGTACCTCAATTTACAAGGTTAATTGATTCTGTGACCGGGCTCTTAACTTAGAACACTTGTATCTCAAACCAGAGTCTGCCATTTAAATGAATTGCATTAAATGTAATTATTGCTTGGCCCCCCAAAACAGCAACATTTTGGTTATGGTTGGTTATGGTTATGGTGTTAGTTTATTTCAAACATGCATAAAGTTACAATATGATACATCACATATTTCCAGTTTCTTTTTATAAAATGTCCGAGAAGGACTAGGAAGAAGCAGAGCCTTTTTAATCTGCCCCCTTTTTCGTATCATTGCAGATTTAACACATTTGTTTGTACTCAGTTTGTGATACAACAGCGAATATACAAATAAATGAGTAAATAAAATAGATAAATAAATAGTTAAGTAATTTATGGTTCACATTATGAAAATAATACTTTTTAAATGCATTTTTTTAAAAAGAAAAACTAACTTTTGGATAAGAAATATTGTATAAAATAAATAAAATAGAATGTACTGGAAACAACTGCAGTAGTTTTATGAAGTAATGAAATAATAATGTACAGCATTTACCTTGAAAAATGGACATTTACAGTGTCTCCTTCCGCCATCAAACAGACCATCAGCAGCTTTTTCATATTTTCATGGATACATGTCTGTCATTTAAATATTATTTTATATTCTTTTAGCTAGCCTTGTTTAATCATTAAGCTTCACGAGCTAAATTAATGCATATTTGCAAGCAGTAATCAATACATTATAATTACATATAATGAGTATAACTACTTCGCCAAATCTGCTACATGCTTAATCATGTTTTTGATGTTTATGTCATTAACTACTTTCTTCGTTCCAATGGTGAGAAGACAAAGTTATTTCGCTCTCTAGCTATAAGATAATGCTAGCGAGTAAAACCGGATGTTTTGGTCGGATCTTACGGGTTTCATTGTGACATTTGCTACGCCAACTCGCGGTAGAGAGTCTTGTATTCAAATATTTGCTCGCAACTTAAAGCATATTAATTAGCTCAAACACTCGTGAGTCGAGGTACCGCTGCATTAGTTAATGTGTGTCAAATCAACATTAATATAAACAAATAAATGTTGCTGCTGCAGGCTGTAAATGCAGACAGATTGCATTGATGTCGTTTCCCCCGTGTTTTGACTTTTATTTGGCTTTTTTGCAACAATTATTCCAAAGAACAGACCTAACTCAACATTTGTTGAAAGACTAGGAACAGAATAAAAAATAAAAAATAAATAAAAACAAATAAAATTAACAAAATTAATACAAAAGGTTGATTGGCAACACTAAATGGTCCCTAGTGTGTGAATGTGAGTATGAATGTTGTCTGTCTATCTGTGTTGGCCCTGTGATGAGGGGGCGACTTGTCCAGGGTGTACAGTACAGCTGGGATAGGCTCCAGCGACCCCGAGAGGGACAAGCGGTAGAACATGGATGGATGGCTGGAAGATAGATGTTTTTTAAATATATAGATAAATTAATAAACATTTTACAAAAAAGAAAGGATGAGAAATATACACAGAATGCTTATTTTAAATAGCTAGCCACTGACGGACTAATTCTCATATGTGTTTCACTTGTATGCAACTGTAATAGGCTTTGTATGTGTAATGGCGGTTAGCTTATCACTTGAAACATTAGGCCTTCTTCCACCAAAGAAACTTTTACAGAAACATTTTCATTTATCAGGATTTCCACCAAAAACTACTAGACTTATTTCTTCAGGAATCTTTCAGAGTTCCTGCCAGCGAGGTGGGACTTTTGGAGGGTTCCCGGAACCTTATCGGTGGCGGGCTGTGCTGTCGACCGCTGATTGGTTTAACAAATTTGAAGGCGTTCCTAAAAAAAATGTTTTACGCACAGCACCGCCATTTGCAGAATGCAAGACAACCTGTTTATTTTTTTTTATTTCTCGTGTATTTCTATTACGACAAGCTTGACAACAGAGAGAAGGAAGAACGAAATAAACTTTCTTGCTTTGTGGGGCATCTTTGTGCTGAAGAACGCTGATCAGTGGAAGTATCTTGCACTGTTTTTACTCAATCGTAATCTTTAAAATATATGCAGTTTTTTGTTGTGTATTATGTTTTAAAAACAAATTTTTGAGACGCAAAGCTACGAGACGCGAACATACTCTTTAAAAAGTATTTACAGTGGAGTATGAAGCCGGACTCAAAGCAATGACCTCAGCAGCTTACTACAATGACTTTGTTGGATAAATGTGGGAGAAATGGGGCAGCACACAGGTGGAACAAAGGCAATTAACATCAAATAAGAACTATATACTTTATTACATGTTGTAAAAGTAGTCAGTGACACTCCATTATTAGCCTCAACCCGATTCAACAGAATGCTAATGCTAACAAGCTAACGCTAAAGCGAATGTGTTAAAGACCTACTGAAACCCACTACTACCGACCACGCAGTCTGATAGTTTATATATCAATGATGAAATCTTAACATTGCAACACATGTCAATACGGCCGGGTTAACTTATAAAGTGCAATTTTAAATTTCCCGCGAAACTTCCGGTTGAAAACGTCTATGTATGATGACGTATGCGCGTGACGTCAATGGTTGAAACGGAAGTATTCGGACACCATTGTATCCAATACAAAAAGCTCTGTTTTCATCGCAAAATTCCACAGTATTCTGGACATCTGTGTTGGTGAATCTTTTGCAATTTGTTTAATGAACAATGGAGACTGCAAAGAAGAAAGCTATAGGTGGGATCGCTGTATTAGCGGCTGGCTGCAGCAACACAACCAGGAGGACTTTGAGTTGGATAGCAGACGCGCTATCCGACGCTAGCCGCCGACCGCATCGATGATCGGGTGAAGTCCTTCGTCGTGCCGTCGATCGCTGGAACGCAGGTGAGCACGGGTGTTGATGAGCAGATGAGGGCTGGCGTAGGTGGAGCGCTAATGTTTTTATCATAGCTCTGACGAGGTCCCGTAGCTAAGTTAGCTTCAATGGCGTCGTTAGCAACAGCATTGCTAGGCTTAGACAGGCGGCACAGCATTAACCGTGTAGTTACAGGTCCAGTGTTTGGTTCGGTGTCTCCTGATAGTAGTATTATTGATCTTCTGTCTATCCTTCCAGTCAGGGGCTTATTTATTTTGTTTCTATCTGCATTTAAGCACGATGCTATCACGTTAGCTCCGTAGCTAAAGTGCTTCACCGATGTATTGTCGTGGAGATAAAAGTCACTGTGAATGTCCATTTCGCGTTCTCGACTCTCATTTTCAAGAGGATATAGTATCCGAGGTGGTTTAAAATACAAATCTGTGATCCACAATAGAAAAAGGAGAAATTGTGGAATCCAATGAGCCCTTGTACCTAAGTTACGGTCAGAGCGAAAAAACATATGTCCTGCACTGCACTCTAGTCCTTCACTCTCACGTTCCTCATCCACAAATCTTTCATCCTCGCTCAAATTAATGGGGTAATCGTCGCTTTCTCGGTTCGAATCGCTCTCGCTGCTGGTGTAAACAATGGGGAAATGTGAGGAGCTCTTCAACCTGCGACGTCACGCTACTTCCGGTACAGGCAAGGCTTTTTTTATCCGCGAACAAAAGTTGCGAACTTTATCGTCAATTTTTTTTACTAAATCCTTTCAGCAAAAATATGGCAATATCTCGAAATGATCAAGTATGACACATAGAATGGATCTGCTATCCCCGTTTAAATAAAACAATCACATTTCAGTAGGCCTTTAATTTTGTCGGCAACACTGACATTTATTATTTATATATTGTTATTTACAGCTGAAAAATGAACCAAAAGTAATCGCCTGACCCTCATGAATTCATATTTTACTGAGAGGACGACTTTCTGACTGTTAGACATTGCGGACAAAAGCCTGACTTTGTTACGTCGTCGTGGCATCGTGAACGTCAGGAAGCAGCTTGCAGGTACGAAGAAGAATTTATTGTCAAATGCAGACAAAAATATGCTGCGCGGTGCCCACGGCACGGGAAACAAGAATGGCTTAGCTAAAAGGAGGCTAGTGAAAAGCACGGACTAGGAGCAGGAACGAGGACGTAACTTGTTGCATGTAAGCAAACAGAAGCACCAGACCGAGTGAGGCGAGAGGATGGAATAAATAGCTCTCTGATTAGTGCCCAGGAGCAGGTGAGCGTCCCAAACACTAATCAGAGGCAGGTGAAAACAATCTGTTGTCATGGCAACTAAAACACAAACCAGGGGGGCTGAAACAGAACTTAAACAACAAGTGAAACAAAACGTAAACAAAATATGATCCGGGCAGCGGATCATCACAGACTTTTTATGAACAATTCGGGACACTTTGTTTTTTTTAAATCATATTGTACTGTAAATGGCTGCTTTGTATTCTGATTATTTACTTTTTAGTAAAACAACTCTAACCTAATAGTGTCTGTTTATTAACATGGAATACAGTAAACCACTCCTCCATACGTCCTTAGCCTGATTTGTATAAACTACCCTGAACTGTGAAATGCGGTGGAAACACAAACCACACACTTCTACAGGAACCTATAGTTCCATGAACCAAAAGTTCCTGAAATTTGGTGGAAAAAAGGCCTGTTGTCTGTTCATTTGATAACTGTTGTATGATGGCAACAGCTTGACTCTGGAACAGAACATTTCTATTTCCATACTTTTCTTTGGATATCTGGTTTGAAATCTAAATAAATATGACCAAAGTGTCAGGCTTAGAGCAACATGTATTATTAGGAACAGTCTTCAACTGTTCAAGGTGGTATGTTAGAAGCTTTTGATGCCAATCAGTTCCTGGCTCTACAAAACAAGCAACGTGCTAAATGAGGACACTGGGAAAATCATGCTTTGCAGGTTCTTATCAGTGCATGTCTCCTTTGAGCATGCAGTGTTAGTGCAGCATTACTCAACAACGCCAGGGGGAGAGCTCGGTCGGCGCCATGGAGCTGCAGGAAGTCAGGACACAGGCCAGCCGTCCTGCACTCCGGGACATCCAGCGTGGAAGAGCGATGAGGGAGTAAAGGACAACTGTGGGTCTCCCCTGTAGGTTAATGTGGCTTGATCTGTTACACAACTGTCCTCTTGTGGGCGCATCCATCTCCAAACAGCTGGAGGACGAATACAAGTGAGAGAATGAGGGCTGAATGGAAATAAAGCCACCATGGAAAATATGGAGTCTGAGCTGATTATACAAAGAAATCAGTATTAGCTCACTAAGACTTTGTGTAATGTATTGAATATTACCAATGGTATAATGAGTACTGGGGTCACTTCAACTGTGCTGGACTTTTACTTTTTGGACATATAAAAATGTATCTAATATTAAATAATAATATATACCCATTTGGACTTGGATTTCAGACTTTGATATCAGATTTGGCAACGTGTGTCTATGGGTATCATCACACCTCTTATCTCAGCTATAATTGGCACCCAAGTTGTGGGTCACAACAAAGCCAAAAAGAGGCAAACGCACTCAATTATTTTTTAAGAAAGCTCACTAAGCTTAAACCTCAAGTGAAAATGAAGATATTTTGGCTAATTCTAAGGAATATTTCCCGCGAAAATGTTCAGTTCAACTTTTTATTGTATTACTTTAGAGCAGGGGTGTCAAACACATTTTAGCTTAGGGGCCGCATGGAGGAACATCTTTTCCCAAGTGGGCCGGAATAGTAAAATCATGGCATGATAACTTAAAAACAAAGACAACTTCAGGTTGTTTTCTTTGTTATACTTTGGCCAAAAATAGAACAAGCACATTCTGAAAACGTACAAATAATCGTCCGGACAAAACACTTCAAATTTGTTGAAAATTCTGAGGAAATTGGTGCAGTTTCAAAAACACAATGAGTTTAGACTTTGTCTCAGTGTATCTACAAAGCCAGGATTAAACTTTAAGTCACAGTCTTTCTGGGATTGAACAAAAACACAACATGTAAACTCTTCGAGGTATCAAATACCTCCTTTGTCATGTCCACGTACCAATCCAAAGCTAACTGAACAAACCGTAAGAAACGGAGGTAAAAACTATTCAAAGGGGTTAAGTTCACTTTGCTCGTGTTTGACAGAGACATTTTGGGGCAACGAGGGTGCCACATGACCATGTGTTCGAAGCAGAAGACGTATAACGGCAGGTTTTAAGTTTCATGTGGGTCGAGGAGGAGGAGCCACAGTCCCCCTTTACTGTGTACCTCTTGCTTGGCCCCGGTATAAACCGTTTGCTTGCCTAATAGAATTGCTATTGTGACATCCAGTGGACACATTTAGAACAGCAGTTTCTTTCATTAAAAAAAAAAAGCAGCTAATTTTTATACTTGGCAAACTCATCACACGGGGCCGGATAAAACCTGTTCGAGGGGCCGTACGTTTGACACCCCTGCTTTAGAGGCATTATACGTTGGGGTATCTCCGGTTTATTGTCCTTGTTAATGCAACATAGAATCAGCCAGTGTTTACGTTTTAGTCGTGGCCCGCCACAAATACATTTAGTATAGATTTGGCGCTACCAATTTCCCTTGCTCATTAACACATTATAATGGGACTGTATGAGTGTGTGTGTGGTTTTAGTTTGTTGCTACAACGCCATACCGTACATGTCAACATAACACCCTTTTATGCAAAAGTCTGATAGTGAATATGTTGCTAATTTACAAAAAAAGACAACTGGCGACATATCTAGACATTTTTTTTGGTGTTTTGGACACATTTGTCGACTCTAACATGAAAGGGAGTGCAGCTGTACACCCCCTCACCATCTCACAGGCAGTTTTGTCTTGCTTGGGACAGGAAAAGAAAAAAACTCTTGAAAGTTGCGACATATGACATTTAATTTGTATTTCTATACATGTATTTTCAAATGGCCAGTTATGGCGAATTATGCACATTAGACACTGGCATCATCACCCTCTATCCGCAACACCACAGATACATTCAAGCTCTGTGGGAAACACGGTCATCTAAATGCAAATATATTTTTGTGATGCAACAAAGTGAAGTGCCGCAAACGTTTGCTCACCAGCCGGAAAAAGGAATAAAAATCGCTTTTTCCTTGCTGAAGTTTGTCAAGGAGCCCCGTGAAAGATGATTGATGTCACTCATTGCTTGAAGCCTAGTTTTTCTGCTCTAAATAAAGCGAAGGATAAACCAGTCCCTCAAACGGCTGACCTATGTGATAGGCCCATCTCTCAAATGGATGGCAGCTATATGTGACGCTTTGCTGCCACAAGCTAAACATGGATCATGGTGACATGCTTTCCACCAACATCTCCATGTATAAATATATATATATATGTAATATATATATATATATATATATATATATATATATATATATATATATATATATATATATATATATATATATATATATATATATATATATATATATAAATATAATATTTTATATTTAAATATAATATTTTTATAGATGTGTGGATATATGTATGTATAAATATGATATATGTATGCATATACAAAAATGTGTATACATATATATATATATATATATATATATATATATATATATATATATATATATATATATATATATATATATATATATATATATATATATATATATATATATACATATATATATATAAATACATATATATTTGTATAGATGTGTGGATATACTGTATGTATGTATAAATATAATATATGTATGCATATACAAAAATGTGTATATATATATATATATATATATATATATATATATATATATATATATATATATATATACATTTTTATGTTTGTGTAATTTATATATATATATATATATATACATTTTTATGTTTGTGTAATTTATATATATATATATATATATATATATATATATATATATATATATATGTATATATATATATATATATATATATATATATATATATATGCATATATGTATGTATAATTGTAATATATACAGTATGTTTATACAAAAATGTGTGTGTGTATATATGTATATAAATACATATATATATATATATATATATATATATATATATATGTGTATAAACATATATATAACATATATGTAATATATATAATATACATATACGTATAAATACATATTTATGAATATATATGTATGTATAAATGTACTATATATATGTTTATATGTGTATGTGTATATATATATATATAAATACATATATATATTAGGGGTGTGCATCTCTACCTTAAATGGCGATCCGATATGAATGATACATGGTTTACGGTTCGAGTCACAAACAATACTTTTTAAAACATTACGATTATATGCAATAAGATTCGGTACGATTCAATGCAGATGTAAGATTTGCTCGAAAAGAAAATGTAATCTATCATGTATCATGTCAGAACGATGTCATGTGTTAGTTTTTTTTAAATAGACATACAAAACAGGCGGATCTTGTATTGTTAGCAAATAGTAGAACTATCAACTTCAAGGCATTGTAATCCATAAACTTAAATCAAAGAAAAGATATGCGAGTTAAAAAATGCAAATCATGATTACAGCTGTGAATTAATTTTCTTCCTTTGATTCTTAGTTTAGTTGTACTTTTCTTTGTTCTACATATTAAACTTGACCAAAAGACTGAAGGGTTTTGTTATTTACAAACGAACCAAATCTATTGACTGGCTCTTTGACTTGAACGATAGGTTTATTTTCATTTGAAGCGTGACGTAACATTTACATCTCAACCAAGGCAGAAATATTCAGATGTATTCAAGAGTGCACACTCACTAATCCAAGCACATTTCTTTGTTACAGCCCAATCAATGTGGAATTGATCGCATTATAAATATGCAAATCATATTAAAATGTGCAATGTGCATGAGATCTGCACCCTCTGCCCAATCAGAATTCAGTAGGAGCCAGTCGGAGGTGCTTCATTCTCTGATTCCAGTGAGCGAACAAGGTTTGAGATTATGAACCTGTCCATGCTGTGGGCTCCGAGAACCGCATACAGGCTGAAATAAAAAATAAATGGTCGGACATCTGAAAGAAGGGGAAGAAGAAGATGGATGTGGCAAGGGGACTGGAGATGAAGTAGTGCTGCACCCCGTTTGAAAATGCAGCGATACTTAAAACTTTAAAAGAGGCGTGCTACTCTAACTACACCCAATATAAATATAATCTGTGTAATTTACAACAAAATGTGTTCATACAGTAGCCTGCTCACAGCCAGATTAGATATTCAGTTTGCAATATTTTAAATTTAAACATGCCAACATCAAAAAGGATACAAAGGACTGACTCTGTTTGATTACACAATTTATTATTACAACACAGGAGCGATACTTGCGGTTGCAGCCGTACATGACACAAAGTCGGGTCATTACTCCACCGTCTGCGGTGCCGATGTGCTGCAAACACAAACAGCTGCTGTCCGCCTGACTGGCCATGAAGCTATGCTGGAGTCACAGCAACACATTGTGGAAGCAATAGCGGGCAAAATGATCGCCTAGATAAATTAATAGACGTCCTCACAAATATTGGTATGAACATGAAGCATTAAATGCATTAGCAAAAAAATTTATTTTGTGTCCTTGCCTCGACATTTTTTACATTGTTGAAATCGAATGTTTGCACAGCTCAAACGACCACTATCCACAGCCTGTAGAAATGTATGTATGTGAAGCATGAAGTTGGTGTGAGGCACCGCATATTTCCACTTCAAGTGCGTAAACAAGGTTTTTGTGCGTACGCACGTTTATTACATGAGTCCCCTGTTCTTTGGCTATTGTGTGTTTGACATTTTCTAGTGTTTCTGTGTGCACCTCCATGTTGCATTCTTTATGTGTCTTTTGTCATACATTTTTACTTGCACATTGCCTTTAGTCTCTGCATTTTGGGGTCACGTTGCAAGCAACAGTGCCAGAGCGTCACAGATATACAGAAAGCAAACACACCTAAAATAGCCATTTAAAAGTCACTCATAACCTGTGCATGGCATTAGAAAAATATCAAAACTGTTGAGGAAAATGTAAAAAAATGACCCTTAAAAGATATATTTTACTCTTATGACTTCTCCAAATGTGTTGGCAATCTCTTGTTGGAATGATGGGTTCTTACGAAGCCCCTAAAGGGACATGGATGTTTTTCGAGATTTCGCAATAATTTTGCGAGATCTTCCAATACTTTTGCGAGATCTCGCAAAATATTTTTTTTCCTATGTCAGTGAACCGGAAGTGAAACAGACAGCGATGGAGGAACGGGACGATGCGGTAGCCTACCCATCATCTTTGCTCTGTTGCGGGACCATAATACAATTTGATGTCTTTATATGTTAGGCTACTACTAAAATAGAAATCAATAAACTTCTCCCACGGATGATGGCTAGGCTCCTCCATCGCTGTGTCTGTTTTACTTCCGGTTCACTGACATAGGGAAAAAAAACTTTTGCGAGATCTTGCAAAAAGTATTGCGAGATCTCGCAAAAGTATTGCGAAATCTCGCAAAATATTTTTTTTCCTCCATGTCCCTTTAGGGCAGGGGTGGTCATTACGTCGATCGCGATCTACCGGTCGATCACGGAGGGTGTGTCAGTCGATCCCCAGCCAGGCATTAAAAAAATAGTCCTAAAAATGAGCGATCATAAATCTTCACTATGAGGTCACTTTTGTCACTTGATTGACATTCACGGCACCCGAGGGTCTTCTGAGATGACGCTTGCTGCTGCCAGCTCATTATTAAGAAAAAATTACCGACAGGTAGGCGAGAAACTCTTTTTATTTCAAGAGACTCTGGCGCCGTACCTGTCATCAAAACTCCAAAGACCGACTGCACAGTTGCACAATAAAAGCGCTGCTTCATCCTGCCTGCACTGACAAAATAAGAGTCTCAGAAAGCTGGCGTGCACAAGCTAGCAAGCTACGGAGTTTGCCGCCAATGTATTTCTTGTAAAGTGTATACGAAGGAGTACGGAAGCTGGACAAATAAGATGCCAAAAACCAACCACTTTCATGTGGTATTGGACAGAAAGGAGGACTTTTTTCTCTTCCATTTGAAAATGCGGACGTTATCAGCACCACTGTCTGATTCCTATCAATGCAATTCATCAGAATCAGGTAATACACCAACTTATATTCTTGTCTTCATGAAAGAAAGGAATCTATACTGTATGTGTTAAACATGCTTGCATTATCTTTAAACACCTTTAACTTGTTAACAATACTAACTATATGTGTTAAACATGCTTGTATTATCTTTAAACACCTTTAACTTGTTAACAATATTAATTATATGTGTTAAACATGCTTGCATTATCTTTAAACACCTTTAACTTGTTAACAATATTAACTATATGTGTTAAACATGCTTGCATTATCTTTAAACACCTTTAATTTATTAACAATATTAACTATATGTGTTAAATGATAAATGATAAATGATAAATGGGTTATACTTGTATAGCGCTTTTCTACCTTCAAGGTACTCAAAGCGCTTTTGACAGTATTTCCACATTCACTCATTCACACACACATTCACACACTGATGGCGGGAGCTGCCATGCAAGGTGCTAACCAGCACCCATCAGGAGCAAGGGTGAAGTGTCTTGCCCAAGGACACAACGGACGTGACTAGGATGGTAGAAGGTGGGGATTGAACCCCAGTAACCAGCAACCATATCGATTGCTGGCACGGCCACTCTACCAACATGCTTGCATTATCATTAAACACCTTTAACTTGTTAACAAAAACATATGTTTCATAAATAAGTAAATATAAATTATATTTATAAATGAGGTAGATCCCCGCGACTTGATCAATTGAAAAGTAGCTCGCCTGCAGAAAAAGTGTGAGCACCCCTGCTTTAGGGGCTCCGTACGTTCTATATAACCCTGAAGTAGGAAGTCGGAGATGGAAATGACGTCACAGCCTGTAGTGAGCGTTCCAGTTGCAAAGTCGGAAATCAAAACGGTGACATCCCCGAAGGCTATTCTTGTACTTGCCTTATCTGAGTGTAAACAACTAATGGAAAAATACGGTGGATGAAGATAAAACACAGACGCTATTGGTATATAGAACATATAAAACACATGAAGTAAATGTAGTTGACACTACAGTAACACTACCATATGTAAAAGTTCATCTATACATCGTATATGGTTAATTTAGTGTGTCAAAATAAATATTTAGAAGTGCTAATAACATATATTATAGAAGCTTGTAATATTTTTTTACATTCAGAGCAGCAATTTTTGAAGCCAACTCAGAGTTGGTGAGAAATCTCTGACTTTGCAAGTAGGAAGTTAGAACTTGAGGGGTGTTCCAGTTGAAACTGCAGACTACAAAGTCGGAAGTTCCGACTTCCCAGTACAAATTGAACGCACCGGAAGCTGCCCTACAGATTTTTGTATCACCTCATTATCCATTTATTTTAAACATGCTACAGCTATAGTTCAATCAGTCGTAAAATAAAACAAATCAAATTAAATCCAAGACACACATTGCCAGATCTTACTGGATGTTAAAATAAAACATTTTTGTCTTAGGTCTGGGTTCTGTCTGGACTAATTTGTACAAACTTCAACTTCAAGCTGAGTTTTATTGCAATTTTTCATGTCAAATATTTACATGTTCTTATTAGAAAGGTTTCATTCTTAATCTTCATTGTCCTTCAGAACTTTTTTGATTCACTGTGGCGGTGAAACAAACTGATACATGTGAAAGTGTTTTTAAAAGTAGAATTGTTATATATATATATATATATATATATATATATATATATATATATATATATATATATATATATATATATATATATATATATATATATATATATACGTATATACGTATATATATATATATATATATATATATATATATATATATATATATATATATATATATATATATATATATAGTGTCCAGATAAGAGCTTTCTGTGGCAATAGCAGCAGCGAGGAAGCGCGGTGGACGGCGCCATCTGGCCAGTGCCACTTTCGGCTTCGCTCGGCAGGCCGCAAAGCTGGAGCCACCTATGTGGTCTGCCAGCGTATCACAGAGCAACAGCACTGTAACGCAACATTGTGAGTCTGTGTTTACACTCTCTGTTCGTGTGTGTGTCTGTGCGTGCGTGTACGTGTCTGTGTATTTGTGTGTGTGTTATGAAAATCATCACAAACTGAGTCTTCTTCATAGAACAGCTGTCGTGTGTATGAAACACTATGACAGTGCTTAAAAAGGAACAGGAAGATAATGATGCACCAAGAGCAGCTAATTAACGAATGCTGCATTCAAGAACACTGGAAAGACTGAGACTGGGATAAGTCAAAGTTCTTACCTGCAAAGTTATGATAAATGAACACACACCAACTATATATATATATATATATATATATATATATATATATATATATATATATATATATATATATATATATATATATATATATATATATATTTTATATATATATATATATATATATATATATATATATATATATATATATATATATATATATATATATATATATATATATATATATATATCAGTGGCGGGCTGTGCGTTTCCCACCTAGGCCTTCAGTGATCTCCGACTTCAATGATTACCTCTCAAAATACCATAATTGATGTCACCACATGACCATTGCTGGATAAATACTATACAGGAACACATTTATACCATACTGGGCATTGAAACACATCAACAGTATACAAAACGGGTTATTTTCTGGCGCATTTAAAAATGTATTAAAACGCATCAGCAATTAAAACACAATAATGTACATTTCTCTTCTTGGCTTATGCAACTTCCGGTCAATAAAGTTTGATTCAAAGTACACACTTCTCAAAGATATATTAACTGCCCTGACCACATGATGGCGACAAATATACATGTAACAATGTTAATTTAAAGACAAGCATGACACACTTTAACAACAAGAGTTTACAACTTTTAGTTGTAACACAACAGCTACTGTCAACAACTTGTGATCTGATTGGCTATTGCAACTGTCTCTCAACTCTATGTGTTCTCAAATTCATCCGCTAACGGTCCCGGTAAGTCTCCAATCACAAGACGCCTAAAAGTCATGTTCAACGTGAGGCCATCTAGAAGGTCTTACTGACAACAACGCGTGATCTGATTGGCTATCACAACTGTCTATCACCTGTATGTGTCTGATCACTGACAGTGCACGGACGGCTGTATTGTTGATTCTGAAGGCGTCTGGCAGATTTGGTACAGCATGGCAACATAAGCTAGCTGAATTCTGATTGGATACAAACTAAAACTAAAAACAACAGCGCTGGAAGGAGCATAATATGACATGAAGAGAATATATACATATATACTGTATATACAGTATATATATATACATACATACATACATACATACATACATATATACATATATATATATATATATATATATATATATATATATATATATATATATATATATATATATATATATATATATATATATATATATATATATATATATCAATCAATCAATCAATCAATGTTTATTTATATAGCCCTAAATCACAAGTGTCTCAAAGGGCTGTACAAGCCACAACGACATCCTCGGTACAGAGCCCACATACGGGCAAGGAAAACTCACCCCAGTGGGACGTCAATGTGAATGACTATGAGAAACCTTGGAGAGGACCGCATATGTGGGTAACCCCCCCCTCTAGGGGAGACCGAAAGCAATGGATGTCGAGTGGGTCTGACATAATATTGTGAAAGCCCAACACATCAGCGAAAGTCCAGTCCATAGTGGGGCCAGCAGGAACCATCCCAAGCGGAGACGGGTCAGCAGCGTAAAGATGTCCCCATCCGATGGACAGGCTAGCGGTCCACCCCGGGTTGGGAGCAGAGTAGAAAAGAAAAGAAAAGAAACGGCAGATCAACTGGTCTAAAAAGGGAGTCTATTTAAAGGCTAGAGTATACAAATGAGTTTTAAGATGAGACTTAAATGCTTCTACTGAGGTAGCATCTCTAACTTTTACCGGGAGGGCATTCCATAGTATTGGAGCCCAAATAGAAAACGCTCTATAGCCCGCAGACTTTTTTTGGGCTCTGGGAATCACTAATAAGCCGGAGTTCTTTGAACGCAGATTTCTTGCCGGGACATATGGTACAATACAATCGGCAAGATAGGCAGGAGCTTGACCGTGTAGTATTTTATACGTAAGTAGTAAAACCTTAAAGTCGCATCTTAGGTGCACAGGAAGCCAGTGCAAGTGAGCCAGTATAGGCGTAATATGATCAAACTTTCTTGTTTTTGTCAAAAGTCTAGCAGCCGCATTTTGTACCATCTGTAATCTTTTAATGCTAGACATAGGGAGGCCCGAAAATAAAACGTTACAGTAATCGAGACGAGATGTAACGAACGCATGGATAATGATCTCAGCATCGCTTGTGGACAAAATGGAACGAATTTTAGCGATATTACGGAGATGAAAGAAGGCCGTTTTAGTAACACTCTTAATGTGTGACTCAAACGAGAGAGTTGGGTCGAAGATAATACCCAGATTCTTTACCGAGTCGCCTTGTTTAATTGTTTGGTTGTCAAATGTTAAGGTGGTATTATTAAATAGATGTCGGTGTTGAGCAGGACCGATAATCAGCATTTCCGTTTTCTTAGCGTTGAGTTGCAAAAAGTTAGCGGACATCCATTGTTTAATTTCATTAAGACACGCCTCCAGCTGACTACAATCCGGCGTGTTGGTCAGCTTTAGGGGCATGTAGAGTTGAGTGTCATCAGCATAACAGTGAAAGCTAACACCGTATTTGCGTATGATGTCACCTAGTGGCAGCATGTAAATACTAAATGGTGCAGGGCCAAGAACCGAACCCTGGGGAACTCCGCACGTTACCTTAACATAGTCCGAGGTCACATTGTTATGGGAGACACACTGCATCCTGTCAGTAAGATAAGAGTTAAACCAAGACAAGGCTAAGTCTGACATCCCAATATGCGTTTTGATACGCTCTAATAAATTATTATGATCAACAGTATCGAAAGCGGCGCTAAGATCAAGAAGCAGCAACATAGATGACGCATCAGAATCCATCGTTAGCAATAGATCATTAGTCATTTTTGCGAGGGCTGTCTCCGTAGAGTGATTTGCCCTGAAACCGGATTGAAAAGGTTCACAGAGATTGTTAGACGCTAAGTGTTCATTTAGCTGCTGTGCGAAAACAATTTTGAGGATTTTCGAGATAAACGGAAGGTGGGACACCGGCCAGTAGTTTACCATGAGGTCAGGATCGAGGTTAGGTCTTTTGAGTAGAGGATGAATAACCACTTTTTTGAATGCTAGGGGAACAGTGCCAGAGGAAAGTGATAAGTTTATAATATTTAACACTGATGGACCTAATAATACAAAAAGCTCCTTGATAAGTTTCCCAGGAATTGGGTCAAGTAAACATGTTGTTTGTTTTGTCCCATTTACACATTTTAACAATTCCTCCTATGTTATTTCATCAAAGAGAGAGAAACTATTTTGGAGGGCAGTGTCCGTCGTATATACAGTCGTATCTGTGTTAATAGAACCCAGTTGTAGCTGGGATGCATTGTCTTTAATCTCTTTTCTAATGACTTCAATTTTCTTATTAAAGAAATTCATAAAGTCATCTGCTGAGTGGGTGGAGCTACTGGGAGGAGTCCCTTGTTCGGTTAGCGATGCTACTGTACTAAACAAAAATTTAGGATCATTTTTGTTGAGGTGGATGAGATTTGAGTAATATTTAGCTTTAGCTGAGGTAAGCATGCGTTTATAAGTTATTAAACTATCACTCCATGCTTGATGGAAAACCTCAAGTTTAGTCGCACGCCATTTGCGTTCCAGCTTTCTACATGATAATTTATGGGCTTTAGTTTCTTCTGCAAACCATGGGGTACGCCTTTTAGGGGCCCTTTTTAGCTTTAGCGGTGCTACACTATCAATGGTGTCGCGCAGGGCGTCGTTAAAGTTGTTAGTGAGGTTATCAATAGAGCCCACATAATTTGGGAATGGTGCCATTACCGAAGGCAGTAGGTCAGTAAGAGTCGTCGTTGTGGCAGCATTAATGTTGCGGCTGCTATAGTAGTTATTATTATTATTATTAGTTTGTTGAAAATGAGTCAGAACTTCGAATTTTATAAGGTAATGATCGGACATTACTTTAGTGTACGGGAGTATCGTAATTTTAGAGGTGGTGACACCCCTGACAAGCACTAGATCTATCGTATTACCGTTGCGATGCGTGGGTTCATTTATTATTTGTGTAAGACCACAGCTATCAATTATAGTCTGGAGCGCCACGCATGGAGGGTCCGATGGGGTATTCATATGGATATTAAAGTCCCCCATTATGATTATATTGTCGGCGTGCGTCACTAGATCAGCAACAAACTCTGAGAATTCACTGATGAAGTCCGAATATGGCCCAGGGGGGCGGTAGATAACAGCCAGGTGGAGAGGCAGCGGTGTGACAAACCTCATAGTGAGCACCTCAAACGAGTTATATTTATTATTTAGGTTAGGTGTAAAATTATAGTTTTCATTGTATATTAGTGTGACACCCCCTCCCCTTTTAAGAGGACGGGCAACATGCGCATTGGTATAGTTAGGAGGAGATGCCTCATTTAGCGCAAAAAAATCGTCTGGTTTGAGCCAGGTCTCGGCGAGACCAACGACGTCAAGTTTGTTGTCTCTAATAACCTCATTAACTAATAACCTCATTAACTAATAACGTTTTGGAAGATAATGATCTTATGTTTAAAAAGCCCATATTATAGGTAGTGGGCTGTTTTGAGGATTGTTTGTTGAAATTATCCGAAGTAGCAATATTAATAATGTTGCGTTTATAATGCATAGTGCACTTTAAATAGTTTCGACCATATCTAGGAATTGATACGACGGGAATTTTCAGATTGTTTGCTTGATGCTGCGATAAACTGAACGCATCATAGTTAGCCACCTCAATACAATGTATGTCTGCCTCTGACACCGTCACAAAAGAAAAAACATTATGTGAGTTGTGTTTTATTCTAAGAGAATTGCTATGTATGCAGGGATTATCCAGCCTGGCGCCGGCTAGTTCTAGTTTAAAAGACTTCTTACCCGGACACTCCACGCTTCTTTGGTTAGCTTTTCCCTTTGTTGTTAGCCCCGCTCGGCATCCCCGCTTCTGCTTCCGCTCACACCGCTTACGTCGCCTCCATTGGCGGTCTCCGCTAGTATTTGACTCCGCTGCTACAAAGGCCGCTCGATGTAGCCCGCAAAGTATTCCCATGCGAGCGAGGAGGTCAACCGTACATGCATCTTTCAGTCTATAACGACCCGATCCATCCACATCCAGAATTGTCTGTCGGTCGTATGTCGTATATATATATATATATATATATATATATATATATATATATATATATATATATATATATATATATATATATATATATATATATATATATATATGTATATATATATATATATATATATATATATATATATATATATACATATGTATATATTTATAGAACATGTATTAATCTTTTATTATTAAAATATGTATTTTAATATATTTATTATTACAATGGAGCCAACTTAAATCGACGTGTTAATGTCAAAAAGACGTAGAAGTCAACATACTAATCAAGTCCACCGTGTTTTTGTTACAAAAAAGTAAAGCCGCTGTTTAAATGGCCCCACTAATGACAACAACATTGGCTTTTATTTCAAAGTTTCATAGTTCTGGACCTAGAAATGATGTCTACAGGCAAAATTCCCACCCAAATTGATGTAGTATTAATTTTAGGATTGTTTCTAACCTTTTTCAGCACAATTTGGATTGTTTTTAGTTTCAAAATTTGGGCGGTCCTGCATCAGCCTGCAGAAGACTGGAGACAATTTTGTATTGCATAGTATTTTTTTTGGTAGCATCTTCAACCCGAAGATTGTTGTTTTCACACAGTATTTGAAGGAATTATATGTCCTCCAGATACTTTGTTGCAAATTGAACTAAAGAAGGGGTCAGCCTGCACACATTTCCAAATGATGGGAAAATAAGGAAAGTATGGACAAATTGACTCACGCAAACCTTTGCTGAAAAGGACTCGTTTAACACTTGTATCTTCTCAAAATACCGGCCAAATTTAAGGCTCCCATTTATATTGAAGATTTTGAAAAACATCCTTTTTTTTTAAATTCCGGCAGCATTTTAGAACTTTCCAGTCAGGTTACAAAGCCTTCCATAGCACCGAGACTGCACTTTAGCGGCTTTTGATGATTGATTCTGGTGATTCAGCCATTTTAGTGCTTTTACACCTGACTGCTACTTTTGACACAGTTGACAACTCTTTTATCTGGATTTGAAGACTGTGCAGGTGTCAGAGCACTGCCCTGAAATGTGGTTTGGATCACACAAGGGAGATGCCGTCTTGTAAGATTGCGATAATCTGTTTCGTCCATTGACATATTTGGCTGTGGAGTCTCACAGGGATAAATTCTTGGACCCATTCTGTTTGCTCTTTATATTACCCGTACTCAATACTTTTCAAATTAAAGTGGACTTTTTTTTTAAGTCGACAAAGAACGCAATAGATGTGATAACATGAATCCAAAAAGCTTCCTGCTTGATGATTACTCACTAAGGTTCCATGCACTAAATAAGTCTGATTTCTCATTTAGTTCGGTTTTCTGTATTTGCACACCTACACGTGAAGTCCAAGTGTCCTTGCACTCTCTATTGTGCTTTTCCAGTGCCCTATGACATCACACCAAAACAGGATATCATTACCACTAAAGCCCAGTTCTTTTTGTGCTTGATATCCCCTGTAATATTGGCACAAATGACAAATATTTTATGTCCAATGGCGATGCTGATGTTAAATAGCAGACTGCATCAAGAAATGATATAAGACTGTGCTACGAACATGACACTACTACCAAGAAGGTCTCGGAGTTGCTGGATTGGAGGACGCTGGCCTATAGCTGGTTGTTTTGAAGGAATTTTTGTACGTAGAATGGAAAGAAAACTTTGGACTGTCTCAAGGTTATTCAAAAAGCTCTGTGGGACTGATGGAAGCAGTTTTAAGTTCGAAGGAAACGGCTGCTCGTGCCCGCTTCAGGTGGAGGTTGCTAACTTCAAATTTGCTATTTGTTGTGTACAAGCTTGGCAGTTGTGTGGAATACAGAGTTATTGCTAACCAGTTTTGAGTACACAAATGCAGCTTTAAAAGGATTATGTACGCTTTTTTTCTTTGCCTTGTATTGTATACTGACTGTTAGTATGTAACACTAACAGTCATCCTCCTATTTCACCTTATCTATGTAATCACGAGAGCCGAGTCGGGAGCTGGTGTAGACGTTAGACAGCTTTATTGTCACACACCGAACGGAAGTTCAACCCAACATATATGAACCCACCTGGCACTCCCCCTGGTGGTCACTGGGTGTAACCATGCAGACAAAACATACAGCTCAATACACAACATCCCTCCCCACTTATTCAGATTCGCACCCACCTAAAACCACCCCTATTAACCCCAGCCTATAAAAACAGACTAGGCCATAAGCACTTAGAACGTGTGTTATGTGCAAAATGATGCTTTGTGCGAATCGGCGGTGTAACCATAAAATACATTGAAATACCCACTTAGGGGGCTATTGTAAATAGGGAACTCAAACTTAAACACATACATGCTTACTGAGGCCGGGGGGTAGACTACCCCCGAACCTCGGAGTCAGTCAACGGGGATTATTCTGCCCCAAAACGTGACATGACTCTCTAACAACCCACGCCCCCAGTTCAGAGATTAAGGCGGTCTGGAGCTCTGGTAACCCGGAGTGGATACCTCCGGCCTGGCGCGCCAACATCCGCTCTCCGTCTGGGTGACCCTCCTGGCTCGGGGGCGACTGTCCCGGTTCCCAGAGCATCCCCTCTTGCCGGAGAAGGGGGGGGAGCAACCGGCTGGGCCCCAATTGTCAGTTCACTCGGCACAGCTGGTTGCTCTGGACCAGTGGGAACCAAAAGCGCACGGTCACCGGCTCTCATCTGCTCTGTGTGACGTCTCCAGAGTGCGCCTGCCCCCACATCCACGGAGTAGGATACCGGTCCCTCTTGTGATGCCACCAGTCCAGGCATCCACTTCTCCTCCCCCCGTCGATAATCACGCACCAGCACGGCCTCCCCCACTGCAAACCGTCTGTCCTTAGCCACCAGATCTCTGCGTTCTCGTTGGCCCTCCTGCGCCAGCTCCACCGTAGCCGACACGTTCGGCTTCACAAGGTCCAAGCGAGAGCGGAGCCGACGGCGCAGGAAGAGCATAGCCGGAGACTCACTCGTCGTCATGTGAGGCGCATTCCTGTAGCTGAGTAAAAATGCCTCCACTCGATGTTGCAGCGTAAATGTTCCCCTAGACGCTTTCAATGAACGCTTCAGCGTCTGCACAAAACGCTCTGCTTGACCGTTCGTGGCGGGGTGAAACGGCGCTGACCTTTTGTGCTTCACTCCGTTTGCCCGGAGAAATGCCCCGAACTCTGCCGCTGTGAATTGTGGCCCATTGTCACTAACCAGTGTCTCTGGTACTCCGTTGCGGGCAAACATACTCCTCAGGGCCTGTACAGTCTTCTCCGTCGTCGTCGTTTTCATCACCTGTACTTCCGGCCACTTAGAGTACGCATCTACCACCACCAAGAACATGTGTCCTTCGAACGGCCCCGCAAAGTCCACATGGATCCGTTGCCATGGAGATCCCGGCCACGGCCAGGTGTGTAGTGGGGAGAGCGCCGGGTTCTTTTGGTTCCGTTGACACGTAGAGCATGTCCTGGCCTGCTGTTCAATCTGGGCGTCTAACCCCGGCCACCAGACATGGCTCCGTGCAATGGCCTTCATCTTGACCATGCCTGGGTGCCCGGCATGTAGTTCCTTCAGAAGCTGCGGTCTCAACGCTGGAGGCACCACCACTCTACTGCCCCATAGCAAACACCCCTGGATCACCGTCAGTTCGTCTCGTCGCATGTAGAAGGGTGCCAACGCGTCATTCTGCCCAACTGTTCCAACAAACTGGCCTGAAACTACCATATCTACTACCCTAGAGAGCACTGGGTCATATTTAGTTCCCTTCCTAATATCTTCACTGTCCACTGGGAGTGTCTCAAGGTGATGTACTGTCACCCTATCTACTGCGTCTGGCTTTTCCCCATGCGCTACCTGCAGTGGCAACCGTGAGAGACCATCTGCATTCCCATGATCTGCTGCTTTCCTGTATTGGATTGTGTAGTTGTGTGCCGCTAACACTAACGCCCACCGCTGCAGTCGTGCGGCCGCCATAGGTGGCGTCGCCTTACTGGGACTCAATATACTTGTCAGCGGTCTGTGATCTGTGAGTAGTGTAAAATGGCACCCGTACAAATAGGCGTGGAATTTACGTACCCCAAAAATAATTCCCAGCGCCTCCCTTTCAATCTGAGCATAATTTTGCTCTGCCTTGCTCAGTGTCCTAGAGGCAAAGGCTATGGGTCTCTCCTCACCACCGGGCATCACGTGCGAAAGTACCGCGCCCACCCCATACGGCGACGCGTCACACGCTATCCGCAGGGGCAACCTGGGGTCATAATGCGTTAGCACCTGTTCTGATTGCAAATGGTCTTTTGCTGCCTTAAAGGCTTTCTCGCACTCTGGTGACCACTTCCATGCCACTCCGGTGTGCAACAGCTCATGTAACGGGCTGAGCATGGTTGCCATGTTTTTAACAAAACGCCCATAATAGTTTATCAGGCCCAAAAAAGAACGGAGCTGACTCACATTAATGGGGGCTGGGGCCTCCGCTATGGCCTTAAGCTTCTCTGGGGACTTATGTAGCCCTTTTTTATCAATGACATGCCCCAAATATTCTAATGAACTCTTGAAGAATTCACATTTCTCCTTCTGTACTCGCAAACCGAATTTTCCCAATCGGCCCAACACTGCATCTAAGTTTTTTAGGTGATCTGCATCGTTCTCCCCAGTCACCAAAATGTCGTCCAGGAAACAATGGACGTTGGGGAGGCCCTGCAACACTTGGTCCATGACTCGCTGAAAGATTGACGGCGCAGAGGTGATCCCGAAGGGAAGACGGTTATAGCAAAACATTCCCTTCTGCGTGGTAATGGTCAGATATTTACGGGAGTTTTCCTGAACCGGCACCTGTAAATATGCGTTCGCCAGATCTAATTTGCTGAAACGCTGCCCCCCTGCTAGCGATGCGAAAAGATCTTCTATCCTCGGAATGGGGTAGTGTTCAGCACAAAGCGCGGGATTTAAGGTCACTTTAAAATCTCCGCATATACGTACTTTCCCATTTTTTTTTAAAATGGGTACAATTGGAGTAGCCCATTCACTAAACTGTACTGGAGACAGTACGCCCCCCTGTTCCAAACGCTCTAATTCCTCCTCCACCTTCGGCCGAAGTGCATACGGCACCGCCCGTGCTTGGAAGAACTTCGGTTGATGCACCGGCTTGAGGGTTAACGCCACCTCAAAGCCCTTTAGTGTACCTAGACCTTCTTGGAACACCCTGGCATGGCTGTCTAGTACTGTCGCCATTGTGCGGTCTTCCTGTATGGGATGTGTAGCTCGAATAGTTTTAATCATTGTCCAATCTAACTTTACTTTTCGCAACCATTCTCGTCCAAAAAGAGAGAGAGCGTCACCCTTAACCACATACAGGGGGAGACGTGCCCGTTGTTTGTTGAGACGCACGTCTACTTTTATTACCCCCAAGGGTGTCATAACCTGCCCTGTATACGATCTCAACAGTAGGTTGGTGGTACGGAGGCGTAACTGGCTAAATTTAGCATTGTATACTTTTTCTGAAATGATCGACACTGCCGCACCTGTGTCTAACTCCATTTCTATAGTTTGTCCCTCCACTTTGGGTCTAACCCAGATAATCGCTGACGCAGCGCTATCATGTTTAACGCTTTTTTCTACCTCCACTACATGTAAGCCTCCCACCCCATCTGAATCTGTTGTCTCTGGGTCGCTGGGCTTAGTCTCCGCCTCTACCTGATCGGCCCTCTTTTTGAATTTTCCTTTCATTTTCTGTCCCTTTTTAACCCCAAAAAAAATGTGTTGTCTTCGGTCCCCCTTTATCCTCCCTGCACATACGAGCTATGTGCCCCCTTTTTCCACAATTGTGGCAGGACTGGTCCTTGTAAAAACATTCCTCCATTTTGTGATTTACTCTACCACAACGAGTGCATTTACGGCCCGGTGGCAAGGAGAGAGAGACAGCGTTCACCTTCTGTGAGCTACTGAGCTGTTGAGATTCACGTGCCACTGTTTCTATTGAAACTGCTAGTTCAACTGCTCTTTGGTATGTTAAATCCTTCTCTGTTAACAGCCTCTTTTTAATCGACTCACTGTTCAACCCACACACTAACCTGTCTCTTAGTGCATCCTGCAGGTAAGCTCCAAATTCACAGTGCTCTGATAATTTTTTTAGATCTGTTACATACTGTGTAATAGTTTCCCCCTCCCCCTGATCTCTCTTATGAAATCTATATCTCTCCGCTATCACTATGGGCTTTGGGGAGAAATGTGCTTGCAACAATGTCACTACCTCATCATACGTTTTCGTGCCCGGCTTCTCTGGGGCGATGAGGCTGCGCAGTAGACCGTACGTCGCCGGTCCCATCACGCTGAAAAACACCGGCAGCTTCCTCCCCTCATTCAGTCCATTTGCTGCCACGAAGTGCTCAAACCTCTCCACGTATGTCGACCACTGCTCCGTCGACTCATCAAAGGCGTCCATCTGTCCCAGGATGCCCGCCATGCTCGCAGGTCGTCCCGACGTGAGTCGTACCCCCGCTGCTATGCGGAGCTAATGCTAACAAAGCTAAGCTAACGCTAGCCGTCGATGACTCCGCGGATTCGCCGCCACCCGCCTCTTAATCCGTCGGCAGGCGCATCCGTGCTCGTCGCCAATTATTGTATACTGACTGTTAGTATGTAACACTAACAGTCATCCTCCTATTTCACCTTATCTATGTAATCACGAGAGCCGAGTCGGGAGCTGGTGTAGACGTTAGACAGCTTTATTGTCACACACCGAACGGAAGTTCAACCCAACATATATGAACCCACCTGGCACTCCCCCTGGTGGTCACTGGGTGTAACCATGCAGACAAAACATACAGCTCAATACACAACACCTTGTACCATTCCAGTTTCATTATATAACGTCTCACTCGTTGGAAGTTCGAATGAAACCGATATCATACATTTTCCTACGCTACCCTTTCCTTCCATCGATGCACTTCCAAATGTTTTGTTCTTTTAATTTGTGAAGCAAATGTGTTTATTGAACGGGATCTGTTTTCTGGCTATATCTCACGTGGTAAGACTGGCGCATGAGCGATATGAAGGGTGCCCTGTGGTGGTACACACCCATTTGAGAGATCTGGTTTTCAATCGCATAATCCAGGTGTGTTAGTTCCACATTTCAAAAACCGACCATGATCGGATTAAGGTGTTTCTATGAGTTGTATTTAGAGTCGAACGATTTGATGAATTGGACTAATTTAGTGCATTGACAGGTACTGAATGACAATATTTGATGTATTAGGTAACACAGTATATGAGCTGTGGCGCATGACAGACAGAGTAGTCTGGTTTTGATCTGCAATACTTAATTTCTGTCTTTTTACTTGTCTATTGTATAACAAAATGTATTAATTATTTGTGTCAAGATAAACTCGACTCGTCTCAATAAGCTTTGAAGGTTCGCAAGCTAGCTTAGCTTGATAGTTAGCTCAGCTTGCTAGATGCCAACAAAGAACTGCGGCTGTTGAAAAAATGTTTGCAGTGTTCGAAAAAACAAGGAGGAACTTTCTTGCTGAGAGGCCCGGCGATTGAGTGAGCGGTGAATGCTAGCGGCGGTGGACTACAGCGGAGAGACTAGCGAGACTAGCAGAGGGCCCCAGGGCAAGCTGTGGAGGCGAGTTCGGTGAGCGAGCAACGGCGGACTACGGTAGTGAGGCTAGCAAGAGGCCCGCTAGCAGCAGAGGGTTCCGACGAGCAAGTAAGCAGTGGAGGCAAGGCGGTTGAGCGAACAGCAGCGGCGGAGATGAGGCTAGCGAGAGGTCGGCTTGCAGCAGAAGCTCCCAGCCCGAGCGGCGGAGGCCCGGCCAGTGAGCGGGCAGCAGCGGCGGCGCTAGAGGAGAGGCTAGCGAGATGCCGGCTAGCAGCAGAGGGTCCCGGTGAACGATAGCAGGGATCCACCACAAACAAACGACAAAACCGCAGTACACAGCCAGGACCTACATGGGGCCAAAGAAGGCGCTCACTGCTGAGTAAGGAGATAAAAAGAGCATTGGAGCCCCGCCCCCCTCAAATCCCCCCCAATCTCCCGAATTTGGAGGTCTCAAGGTTGGCAAGTATGAGCAGGTGGCTGAATTAATGCAGTCTTAAGCCTGGTATATACCGTATTTTTCGGACTATAAGTCGCAGTTTTTTTCATAGTTTGGCTGTGGGTGCGACGTATACTCCGGAGCGACTTATGTGTGAAATTATTAACATATTACCGTAAAATATCAAATAATATTATTTATCTCATTCGCGTGAGCAACGAAGCAAATGGCAGCCATCGTCACACACACGTCAGCAATCGTCACTCACACGCCAACCAATAAGAATTTGGCGGGGGCGGGTCATGGCAGAAGTGCATTGTGGGTTTTGGAATGCTAAGTGCTATATGCTATACGCTACTGCCGGAGCTATTAAAATGGATCACACCAACGTTGGCGGTAACTTATAAAAACTGAGAAGGACTGAACTAAAATGGCATCGAAAAGGAAATCATATACTGCAGATTACAAGCTGGACGTAGTGAAATATGAAGCAGAAAATGGCGATCAAGCATCAGAAAGAATGGACTCTAACGGGGCATACCAGGAGTGACACAGAGGAGGAAGATTTCATGTTATTTAGCGATCGGGAGTGACAGATTGTTTGGTAAACGTATAGCATGTTCTATATGTTAGTTATTTGAATGACTCTTACCATAATATGTTACGTTAACATACCAGGCGCGTTCTCAGTTGGTTATTTATGCGTAATATAACGTACACTTATTCAGCCTGTTGTTCACTATTCTTTATTTATTTTAAATTGCCTTTCAAATGTCTATTCTTGGTGTTGGATTTTATCAAATAAGTTTCCCCCAAAAATGCGACTTATACTCCAGTGCGACGTATATATGTTTTTTTTCTTCTTTATTGTGCATTTTCGGCCGGTGCGACGTATACTCCGGAGCGACTTATAGTCCGAAAAATACGGTACTCTCACGTCACGTAACTTGCATGTGCGACGCCGTCTTGTCCATGCATACGTTTCCGCAAGTGTTACGTGCACTTCCCAAAAATCCTAGGTTCGCATCGCCGGTGATGCAGAATGCAGAGCTGTGATTTGTCAGTTTTTTGCCAGGGAAGTTCCCTGAACACAGGCGAGCAGACTTTGTGCTTGAAATGCGGAAGAACTATAAATCAAACCAGACGCCGTTAGAGAGGAGGCAAGCTACGTGACACAAGAGTATATTCCAGTCGTAAGGGAGCGGAATTGAACATCGATAACTTTGAAACCTGCCATCCACTCAGCAAAACATAAGACGGATCTTCACCAGCAATAATTTTGAGGTTCATAAACAGAAAACACCAAACTGCTTTATTAAAACAGGGAAGGAAGCTAAAAGGAACACATGTGTATATCAATGAAGATTTAAAGAAAACAAACAGAAATAGCCAAGAAAGCATAGGACCTAATAAAACAATGTAAAATACAACAAACATGGCCAGCAAACTGCAAAAAATGTGGAACACCGGAACAAGCCAAAGTAACAGTCATCAAAAAATAGAGAGCTGGACAAATATCACTGACCATGACACATATAGGCAACATTCAATCCAATATTGAATTGGAAACCTTCAGCAGTGTAGACCATGGAAAGACACAATTTTAAAATAGATATCCAGACGCACATTTCTTTTCTCACTCTGAGAATAATTGTTTATATCATACAGAAGAACAGTACATTACCAACATTAAATCAGACACAAAACTGTCATTTATTCATATCAACTCAAGAAGCCTATATGCAAATTACAAAAATATTAAGCATTTTTTGGAACAATTTAACAAAGCTTTCAAAGTGATCACCGTATCAGGAACGTGAATTGATACGAAAAAAGGATAGATTTCGAACTGGAAGGATATGAACTAAACGACATAAACAGATCCAACAAGAATGGTGGCGGAGGTGCAGTTTATGCGATGAAGGACTTGCACTAAAAAAAGTGATAAAAGACATGTTATTTGCCATTGGAAATTATTTAGAACATATAACCATTAAAATACATCACAAAAAGAGCGAAAATGTGTTGATCAGCTGTATATACAGAGCACCTCTGTCAAGTATTGAAAGGATCAAGAGTAATTTACATATCTGGTGACTTTAACATCGGCCTTTTGAACCCTAACAAGCCAAAGATCATTGATGATTTCCTAGACAATGTACCTTATATCCTAAAATCACAAGGCCAAGCAGGATCTCAAGTCACTCTGCTACACTTATATATTTACCAATGATTTTGATAATACCACTGCAAGTGGTCTGTTAATAACCGATATCAGTGATCATCTACTGGTTTTGATCATCTATGACAGAAACTACAGGAAGAGAAAAATAGATAACAAAAAGACATTTCGAAGACTATGCACAGAGAAAAACATGATTGCGTTTAAGAATGATCTAAGGTAATGTCATGATCCGTGGTCCGGATCATGTTTTGTGTTTTCTGTTAGTTTTGGACTCCTTTAGTTCCTGTTTGTGCATCTCTGAGTTACCATGGCTACTTATTATTGTCACCTGCCTCCGGTGTTCGGGACGCTCACCTGTTTCTCATCAGAGGCATTATTTAAGCCTTTGCCAGTCAGTCGGCCTGGCTTCTTTGTTTGCTTCATACTCTCGTCACGTAAGTTTGGCTTGTCTCCTAGCCTATGCTAAGTTAGCTTCGAGTGCGATTGGCACGTGTTTTCTTTCGACTTGTTTTCTGTTCTTGGTGGTGCTTTGGTTTTTGTCAAGATTAAATCATGTTCCTACCTGCAATCCTGTCCGGGGTGTTCCGTTTGCATCCCGGGGGAACGAACCTCGCAGTAAGTTGCGACCCACACGTGACAGGTAACAGAGTTAGGACAGTGTACAGTGAAAATTATGTAAATGAGGCTCATGGCAATTTTTTTAAATACTTTCCTGATGCTTTATGACAACCATCGTCCATGGACACAATTAAGCAAGAAGCAAAGTAACAATCAACCATGGATGACAAAGGGATTACAAAATGCTTGCAACAAAAAAAATACATTATATAGAATATTTATAACACAAAGTACAAAAAGTATAAAAACAAGCTAACCAGCATACTACGCAAACGTAGAAAAAATACTAAAGTCAACTGTTGGACAAGAACACAAACTAAATGAGAGAAACATGGGAGAAACTAAATAATATAAACAAAATGGTGCTAAAAATATTACCCCCAAAACTTCTCAGAGGGAAAGGAAAGAAATTACAAAATGGACGAAGTAGCTGATTGCTTTAATAACTATTTTGTAAATATAGGAATAAAACTGGAGCAGACAAGTCCAGATATACATGATAGGTCAGTTGAGGACTCGAATGAAACCATAGACAGACATCCCAACTCAATGTTCCTCAAAAATGCAACGAAAGAAGAAATAATCAAAATTGTAAAGAAATGTAAATCCAAGACCTCAACTGACTGTCATGGAATGGATATGGAATTGATTTTTTTTTTTTTTTTAAGTTATTGAAGAAATTTCAGAACCTCTAATGTATGTCAGCAATCTGTCATTTCAAACAGGCACATCTCAGGTAAAATGAAAATAGCAACAGTTGTACCAATTAATAAGACTGGAGAAAAACACCAATTTATAAACTACAGACCTGTTTCCCTTTCCCTACAATTTTCTAAAATTATTGAAAAAATATTCAACAACAAATTTGACCAATTCATAAATAAAAGTGAAACACTAGCAGAGAACCAATACGGATTCCGGGCTAACATTTCAATATCGACGGCATTAATCAAAATAACAGAGGAAAATACCAATGCAATAGATAGTAAACAGTGTGCAGCTACAGTATTTATGGATCTAACAAAAGCATTTGACACAACTAATAATAATATATTCATCAACAAACTAGTAATGTATGGCATCAGGGGATTGGTCTTGAACTGGATTAGAAGCTACTTAACCAACTGCAAGCAATATGTGAAGTTAGGCAAACGTACATCAACAGAGCTAAATATATCTTGTGGTGTACCCCAGGGATCAATACTGCGACCAAAATTGTTCAATCATTACATAAACGATATCTGTAAAGTTACAAAAGACTTAAAGTTAGTATTATTTGCAGACGACCCAACTGCATTTTGTTCAGGAGAGAACACACAGAACCTAATAGAAATAATAACAAAAGAAATTAAAAAATTAAAAAGATAATTTGACAAAAACAGACTATCCTTGAATTTCAGTAAAACGAAAATGATGCTATTCGGTAACAGTAAAAGGGAAAGTCAAACACAAATACAAAATAGAAGGGGTAGACAAAGAAAAATAAATACATTTTGGGGGTTTAATAATAGATCAAATAAACTGGAAATCTCCTACACAAAAATATACAACACAAGGTGGCAGGAAATATTTCAATAATGAACAAAGCAAAATATGTACTGGACCAAAAATCACTTCATATCCTTTTACTGCTCGCTAGTGTTACCATATCTGAGTTATTCTGTTGAATAATGGGGAAATAATTACAAAAGTACACTTCATTCACTTACCATGTTAGAAAAAATAAAAGTTAAAATAATAAATCATGTTGCATATAGAGAACACAGACTCTTTATTTATTGAATCCAAAATATTGAAATTCAAGGACTGGGTGCATTTGCAAACAGCTAAAATTATGCACAAAGCAAACTATAACATGTTACCCAAGAATGTACAACAATTCTTCTCAACAAAAGAGGAGAAATATAAACTTAGAGGAAAATCTAATTTAAAACATCTGTATGCGCGTACAAACCCTAAAACCTTTTGTGGAATAAATTGTGGAATGGTTTAAGCATAGAAGTCAAACAATCTACTAGTCCAGTTTAATGGCCTACTGAAACCCACTACTACCGACCACGCAGTCTGATAGTTTATATATCAATGATGAAATCTTAACATTGCAACACATGCCAATACGGCCGGGTAGGATTAGTAAAGTGCAATTTTTAATTTCCCGCGAAATATCCTGCTGAAAAGGTCTCGGTATGATGACGTTTGCGCGTGACGTCACAGATTGTAGCGGACATTTTGGGACAGCATTGTGGCCAGCTATTAAGTCGTCTGTTTTCATCGCAAAATTCCACAGTATTCTGGACATCTGTGTTAGTGAATCTTTTGCAATTTGTTTAATGAACAATGGAGACAGCAAAGAAGAAAGCTGTAGGTGGGAAGCGGTGTATTAGCGGCCGGCTGCAGCAACACAAACACGTAGCCGGTGTTTCGTTGTTTACATTCCCGAAAGATGACAGTCAAGCTTTACCATTGGCCTGTGGAGAACTGGGACAACAGAGACTTTAACCAGGAGAACTTTGAGTTGGATACGCAGACACGGTACCGTGAGTACGCAGCTGCGGCTTCCAAACATTTGATCGCTTGCCCGTATGTGCGTGCCGCTATGTGCATGTCATGTACGGAACTTTGGGGACTTTGGGGAAATATATGTGCTGTATGAACTTTGCGGAGATGAACGGTACTTTGGGCTGTGGGATTGAGTGTGTTGTGCGGGTGTTTGATTTGTATTGGCGGGTTATATGGACGGGAGGGGGTAGGGGTTTGTTATGCGGGGATTAATTTGTGGCATATTAAATACAAGCCTGGTTGTGTTGTGGCTAATAGAGTATGTAATATTCCCATGTATGGAATAAACTGCAGGACGATTTCTTCAGGCTTTGAGTTGTGTTTTTATTCCAACAGGTCATCTCTATCCAACTTCTCTACCGTTAGCTGTGTTGTCTACTGACTTCCTCATTCCAAGCCAGGACCCCTACCGGGCCACCTTGAGCATGTAGTTGCCTAAACAGATGCCTGATTAAAATGCCACTCATCCAACATAGGGTATTCATTGGCTATGAATATTACATCCCCCTTTTTATGGAAACAAACAAAACGAAATAGTAAAGTGCTGCCTGTACCATGTATGCATAAAATAGCATCATATCAGGTAAGTAAACTGGGAACAAATATTAAATGAATAAACATGGCACAATAGACAGATTCTGTGTGAGGTACCTGGTTAGTGCAAAACGGTATTATAAAAGGACTGGAACGTAGTGAAGAACTTACACAGGTATCGGTCTAACGTGTCTCAATACCAGAATGCATCATTCAACATTTTAGCGCGGTAGTGAACCCATATGCAGTATGCATTGCACTGTAATAGAAGATATTGTATGAACATATCAAGCACATTTGTGAAAAGTCTTGACTGTAAATTCCCAACAAATAATCAGAATCACCGATAAATATGACGGTTTCAGCTTACACATATAAGGTTACATTCGGTTTTGTTTTTTTTTCCGTTTTTGTTTTTTTCCAGGGCAGCGTTCGGCGTACACCCTTTACAATTCACAGGTCCAAAATGGCTCGAGGCTTTACCTCTCTGCCTGACCTGGTGCGGTATGAAGCCTCTGCTTCTGAATCAGATGACAGTTCTGGTGCATTCGAAGCAGGCAAGTCCATTTCTTCGCTTGTGTGTGTGACAGGTGCGTGGTTTTCTTCCGGTGTGTTGTCGTCAGGTGAGTATGAGGTCGGTTCAGGTGGGTGAGAGTGGTGTACCTTGGTGCTTCGGAGGTGTCTCTGGTTACGGCGATACACCTGTCCCTCTGGAGTGCGGATGATGTATGATCGTTCGGTGTTAGCAGGCTGCACGACCACTGCTGGCTTCCAGTGCCCTTGTTCCTGGAGTCTGATGGGCTCTCCACTGTGTAGTGGTGGTAGTGGCCGGCTTGACCTGTCGAAGTATCTCTTTTGATGTTCTTGTCTCTTTACTCGCGTTGCATGTGCCTCTTGGTGACTGACGATCTCTGGTTGCAACTGCTGGTCTGTGATTGGCAGGATGGAGCGTAGCCTGCGGCTCATCAGCAACTGTGCTGGTGATTTGAAATTGTCGACTGGTGTGTTTCGATATTCTAAAAGACTGATATATGGGTCTCGTCCATCAGTTTTGGCCTTGTCCATGAGAGCTTTGGCGGTCTGTACTGATTTCTCTGAGAGGCCATTACTCTGTGGGAAAAATGGGCTCGATGTGACGTGCCTGAACTCCCATGACTTTGTGAAGGACTCAAACTCCTTGGACGTATACTGGGGGCCGTTATCTGAGACCAAGGTCTCTGGGATGCCGTGTCTGGCGAAACTTGCCTTGAGCTTGTGAATGACTGCGGTTGACGTGGTGCTGGTGAGTTTGTCTAGTTCAAAGAAACGACTGTAATAGTCGACAGTTACCAGGTAGTCCTGGTTGTTCCACATGAAGAGATCCGTTCCAACTACTTGCCAGGGCCGGTCCGGAATCCGGTGTGGTATCATGGGTTCCTTGGCATTTGCTGGGCGTCGTTCTTGGCAGACAGAGCATTGCTCCACAATGACCTCTATGTCTTTGCTCATCCCTGGCCAGAACATGATGTCCCTGGCTCTATGTTTGCATTTCTCCATTCCCATATGTCCAGCATGGATTTTTGACAGCATCTCCTCTCTGAGGCTGGCTGGAATGACGTTCTTCTCTCCCTTGAAAATAATTCCATTCGTTTTTGACAGCTCATCCCGGTGGTTCCAGAACGCAGACACACTCTGGGGACATTGTTTTCTTTTCTCCGGCCATCCGTCCAGTATCACCTGGCTCAGCTGCCTGAACTGTGTGTCATTCTCTGTAGCTGCTGCAATGTCTTTCAGTTTAGGGTCACTCACCGGCAAGCTGTGGTACACGATGTGCACCTGCAAGTCCATTCCTTCACTAAGGTTGTCGTTGCCGTGGGAGATTAGGGATTTTCTGGAGAGTGTGTCAGCGACCGGGATGTCCTTCCCAGGACGGTGTTCGATTGTGAAGCTATACTTTTGGAGCTGGAGTATCATACGTTGTAGCCTCGGAGGGGCTGCAGCAAGGGGTTTCTTCAAAATCGACTCGAGTGGCTTGTGATCCGATTCCACCAGGACGTGGCGTCCGTAGGCGTATTGGTGGAAACGTTTGAAACAGAAGAGTATTGCGTACATTTCTTTCTCTATTTGCGCATAGTTGATCTCACTGTCTGTAAGGGATTTGGACGCATAGCTGATGGGTCTGCCCTCTTGGAGCAGCACGGCTCCGAGCCCGTACTTCGAAGCACCCACCTGTAGACTGAGAGGTTTCTCCGGATCGAAATAGGCCAAGACTGGGCCCGGTTCTATGGTGAGCACGTCTTTCATCTTCTGGAACGCTGCGTCCTGTTGTTTGTCCCACAGGAACTCCCTGGATTGCTTCAGCAGCTGTCGCATGGGCGCGTTCACCTCGGAGAGGCAGGGGGCAAACTTGGCCAGGTAGTTGGCCATGCCTAGCACAGTCTCTAGCTCTGTCCGGTTCTTTGGCGGCTCCATGTTCTTGATGGCGGATACTTTGTCTGGATCTGGCTTGAGACCATCTGCTGAGAGCCGATGCCCGAAGTAACTTACTTCAGTGGCTCCGACGGTGCTCTTTTCCGGGTTGAGCCGGACTCCTCTCTCCCGTGACCTCTGCAGCATAGTACGGAGCCTTCTGTCATGCTCCTCCCTGGTCGCTCCGTAAATGAGGATGTCGTCAACGATTGCGAGTACGCCGTCAAGGCCCTCATAGGTTTCGTCTATTTTCCGCTGAAATTCGTCCTGTGCTGAGATGAGTCCAAATGGTAACCGCAGGAATCGGTAACGCCCGAACGGCGTGCAGAACGTTGTGAGTTTGGACGATTCCTCTGACAGTTTGATGGCCCAATATCCTGAGCGGGCGTCCATTACGCTGAAGTAGCGCGCTCCGGCTAGCTCAGACGTGATGTCCTCCAGTGTTGGTAGTGGGTAGTGCGGGCGCATAATGGCCTTGTTCAAGTCTCTAGGGTCCAGGCATACTCTGAGCTTGCCTGTCCGTGGTTTTTCGACGACCACTAGCCGATTTACCCACTCTGTTGGTTCAGTTATCTTGGCGATGATGTGTGTGTTTTCCATCTCTTGTAGCTCTACCTTTAGTTGACAGCGTAGCTTGTGTGGAAGTTTTCTTGGAGGGGCCGCCACGGGTATTGCGTTCGGGTCCAGGTGGATTTTGCATTCCCCGGGAAATAATCCGATCCCTTTGAACAAGTCACTAAACTCCTCCATCACTGTCTTTTTCTCAAGCGGCGGCGGCGCAGTGACTGACAGCACTAACTTGATGAGATCCATGTCCAGGCATCCTTGTAGACCTAGCACAGGGGGCGCTTGCGTTTCTACGATGTAAAAGTCCAACATCATGCAGCATGCTTTATATTTGCAATTTATTGTGCATGTGCCTTTTACTTTTAGCTGTTCTCAGTCTGCGTGTGGTGGGTTGAAGCTTAGACTCCTGTTTAAGGCTGTGGTACTCTCTCAGAGGAATTATGTTAACCTGGGCCCCAGTATCTAGCTTAAACCTCAGCTCTGTTCCCTGCTTGCCCATTTCAATACATGCAAAAGCCTGCTCTACTTCTGCAACACGCTCTCTATGAACTGCATCTACAAATAATTCGTCTGTGTCTGACTCAGGGCTTTGGCTTACTTCATGCACTGTCTTCCTGGTGTACTGGCTTGATTTACAAACGGCACTAAAATGATTTAGTTTTGAGCATTTAGCACACTGTCTTCCTTTAGCTGGGCAGTCGTCTTAAGTTCCTGTGCCATTTATTACCACAGTAGCTACAGTTCCTTGTCCGTTTTGCGCCTCTATCACTTACTCGCATGTTTTCCGTTTTCTCTGCGGCACCGTTTGATGCGCGCCAGTGTACCGCATGTACTAGCTGCTGTTCACGCGGGCTACTGGTGACTCCGCTGAGAGCCTTAGTCTGCGTCTGGGTTAACTCGTGTGATCTAGCTATATCTATGGCTTTGTCTAGCGTTAACTCGGATCCAACGTTTAAGAGCTTTTCTCTCACTTTAGCTGAATGTATCCCAAACACAACGCGGTCTCTGACCATCTCATCCCTGTTCGCATAATCACAATCCTTTGCTAGCAGCTTCAATCCGGTCACGAATTGCTCAAATGATTCACTAGGTCCCTGCACTCTTTCCTGGAACGTATATCTAGCAAATATTGTGTTCTTTTTGGGTGTTACATATGCTTCAAAACGGTCGTAGTACCCTGTCAGTACATTTACTTCCTCCGCAGTCAGGACCCACGTATTAAAAATGTCTCGCCCTTTCTCTCCTACCCACAGGAGTAAATAGCTGCATCTTTCCACTTCACCTTTGCTTTGTAGCGGGCCGGAAAACATCAGTCCAACATGCTGCTTGAACTTTCTCCATTCTCCCGGTAAATCGAGAGAGTCCCAATCCATGCGGGGCGACGGCACTCCTGTCGGTTCCATGTTAGTGTCGGTTCTGCTCCTCTATTCTGACACCATGTAATATTCCCATGTATGGAATAAACTGCAGGACGATTTCTTCAGGCTTTGAGTTGTGTTTTTATTCCAACAGGTCATCTCTATCCAACTTCTCTACCGTTAGCTGTGTTGTCTACTGACTTCCTCATTCCAAGCCAGGACCCCTACCGGGCCAGCTTGAGTATGTAGTTGCCTAAACAGATGCCTGATTAAAATGCCACTCATCCAACATAGGGTATTCATTGGCTATGAATATTACAGAGTATATATATGTCTTGTGTTTATTTACTGTTTTAGTCATTCCCAGCTGAATATCAGGTCCCACCCGCCTCTCACAGCATCTTCCCTATCTGAATCGCTTCCACTGCCCTCTAGTCCTTCACTCTCACTCATCCACAAATCTTTCATCCTCGCTCAAATTAATGGGGAAATCGTCGCTTTCTCGGTCCGAATCGCTCTCGCTGCTGGTGGCCATGATTGTAAACAATGTGCAGATGTGAGGAGCTCCACAACCTGTGACGTCACGCCACTTCCGGTACAGGCAAGGCTTTTTTATCAGCAACCAAAAGTTGCGAACTTTATCGTCGATGTTCTCTACTAAATCCTTTCAGCAAAAATATGGCAATATCGCGAAATGATCAAGTATGACACATAGAATGGACCTGCTATCCCCGTTTAAATAAGAAAATCGCATTTCAGTAGGCCTTTAAGAGGCTGTTCCAACTACAAGTGTTTACAACAGGGGTGTCCAAAGTGTGACCCGGGGACCATTTGCGGCCCGCAGCGCAATTTTTTTTGACCCGCGACACATTCTATAGACAAACTAAACAGGTCCTAAATTAGAACAAAAAACTCAATCAATCAAATGAGAACAAAAAACTATGAAAAATCCAACCGGGACCAATTCCCCCAAAAATGGGACCTGAAAACCAAAATGGCCGACAACCTGAGCGTCTTACTGTATAAGGTCTTTGATTATTTTCCGTGTCCTGTCATGAGTGTACAAACTTCTTGTGAGACATGATATGTTTTTGAGTGTAATAAAGCCCTCAAAAGCATTTCAGTTGACGGTATAATAGCAATATTAGTAAATACAGGCTTACTTTAGAGCACAGTTAACATAAATACAAATAAAATCATTATTAAAATAATCATGAATGATTTTATTGCTTTGTTATCTATAACACAAAGCTAAGATGTACAAGTGTTTTTCAAATGTTAGCATATGTTCACCTACATTGTTTTGGTTCGAGTGTTTTTCATAAACAAAATGTATAAAAGTGGCCCTCGCATCCTTCAATTTTTCTCTATGTGGCCCTCGCTGGAAAATGTTTGGACACCTCTGGTTTACTAAGTACAAGGAAGAAGAATTTTGATGAACATCTTGATCTTTATTGAAAATGAGTTATTAATCTCATATGTGAATCGTAGTACTTAGAATGTGTCGATTTAAACTGTGTTACAAATTGAGAAAAAGGAATGATTACATTAAAAATTTGCTATAAAGTGGAAAGGTGGTAGGATTGAATAAGCTGTGCTTCTTCCTACTCCTTTTCGGACATGTTGTAATGAGAAATGAAAATGTGCAACATGTGATGCAACATGCTGACATTTTATACTCTTTCAACATAAACAGAAACTGCATTTACAACCAAGGAATAAGTATTTCATAATTCTTGGTAATGTGACTAAAACATGAGTGTCATATTTTGGTGATTTCTTCAGAAAGTATCTGTTATGATCAGATGTTATTACAGGTATGACCGCTAGGGGGCAGTACTGGTTAGTATGCTGCTTACTGTGCCACATAAGGTGGTAGAACAAGACTGCATAAAAGACACATGTATGTTGTTGAGAACGTGAGTCATTAAAAGTTAAGTTACTTGCTATCAACAGCCTCATCCTTCAAACACGAACATAACATGGTACCAGGAGTAAACTCGACTTGACGACATGGATTTAAAATCACCGGAGAGTTTGAAACTAACGGGGAATGTCGACGAGAACTGGCGCACCTTCAAACAGCAGTTTCACCTGTACATTGCGGCTATGGGACACGAGACAAAGCCGGAGGCGAGAAAGGTAGCGCTACTGCTAACAATAGCAGGGCCACAGGCCATAGAAGTATTTAACACGTTTGTGTTTGACACTCCTGACGATAATGGAAAGTTGGATGTAGTGCTTAGCAAATTTGACGCTCACTGTTCTCCGAAGAAGAACGAGACGTACGAGAGGTATGTGTTTCGGTCTCGTACGCAGCGGCAGCATGAGCCATTTGATAGCTTCCTGACGGACTTGCGGCTAAAGGCGCAATCCTGCAACTTCGCGATGCTGAAGGACTCAATGATCCGGGACCAGATAGTCTTCGGCGTGGAGGATAAAAAGGTCAGAGAGAGGCTACTACGAGAGATGGAGCTGACGCTTGCGGGAGCCATTAAGATCTGCCAGGCGAGTGAGCTGTCCCAAAAGCACGTGAGGACGTTCAGCGAGATGTCTGCAGTCGCCTCGGCGCAGAGCGACAGCGCGGCAGCGGTAGGAGCAGTATCGTATCAGCGGAGACAGCGCACACAGACCCGGCCAACACGGCAGACGGAGGACGTGATGATAAGCTGCAAGCGCTGCGGCACAAAGCACAAGCCCCGACAATGTCCAGCGTTTGGTAAGCAATGCTCAAGTTGCCAAGGCAAGAATCATTTTGCTAAACAGTGCTTCTCCAAATGGAAAGAGGGGAAGAAAGGAAAAACTGTGAACATAGTAGATGAGCCTGATCTCAGTGACACGTTCTTTGTTGGCATGGTAAATTTGGAAAGTGAACAAATAAGTAAACCAGACAATGAAGAAGATAAGTGGATAGCTCCTCTAATGATAAATGGGACTGAAGTCACCATGAGATTGGACACGGGTGCAAAAGCAAATCTCATAAGCATGTGTGATGTAAAGGCAATGAAAAACAAGCCACAAATAAAAAGAAAATGATCTGGACTTAAAGACTACAATGGACAACCAATTAAATGTTTGGGCACATGCAGGTTGAGTGTCACAGTTAAAGGAAAAGTGCACCACCTATGCTTCTTTGTTGTGAATGAGGGACGTGAATCACTTCTGGGTGACAGAGCCTGTGAAGAACCAGCACTTGTGAAAAGAGTGTATAGCATTATCCCAACAAATGACTCTATGGAAACAATTGTTCAGAACTTTTCAGATGTTTTCAAGGGTTTTGGTGTTTTGCCCTTCACATATGAAATACAATTGAAAGAAGATGCCCAACCAGTTGTGCATGCAGCACGCAGAGTTCCAGCCCCACTGAAAGACAGCCTAAAGAAAGAACTCGACAGAATGATCATGCTGGGAGTGATCAAAAAGGTTAATGAGCCTACAGACTGGGTCAACTCAATGGTCATCACAAAGAAAAAGAATGGTGAGTTGAGAATAAAGATCTAAATGAGAGCATTAAGCGTGAACATTATCAAATACCTACACGTGAAGAGATCATCAGTGAAATGTCAGGTGCCAGCTACTTCACAAAGCTTGACGCCTCACAAGGTTTCTGGCAGCTGAAACTGAGTGAAAGCAGCACAATGTACTGTACCTTTAATACGCCCTTCGGCAGACACTGCTTTCTCAGACTGCCTTTTGGAATAAAGTCAGCACCTGAAATATTTCACAGAGCGATGGAGCAGATCATCGAGGGCTTGGATGGAGTTTGAGTCTACATTGATGACATCATCATATGGGGATCCACAGCCCAAGAGCACAATGAGAGACTAAACAGAGTTATGGAACGCATAAAAAAGTATGGACTAAAACTAAACAAGAGTAAATGTGAGTTTGGTGTTCAGGAGATCCTTTTCCTTGGAGACAAGCTGTCTGCACGTGGTGTCCAACCAGATCAAGAAAAAATACGTGCAATACAGAACATGCCAAGGCCCACAGACAAAACCGGTGTGCTACGCATCATGGGGATGGTCAATTTTATAGGTAAATTCATTCCCAATTTGACAGCAAAGACATCTTGCATACGAGAGCTTCTGCACAGGGACTGTGATTTTAAATGGACAGTGAAACATGAGCATGAGTGGCAAAAACTCAAGAACACACTGACTACAGCACCTGTGTTGTCATTTTATGGCCACACAAAGAGGATAAAAGTGTCAACCGATGCTTCCCAAGATGGTACTGGTGCCGTTCTACTCCAGGCTGAGGGTGAGCACTGGAAACCGGTAGCCTATGCATCTCGGGCTATGACAAAATCGGAATGTCGGTACGCTCAGATCGAAAAAGAATGTTTGGGACTGGCATATGGTTTGGAGCGGTTTCATAGCTATGTGTACGGCCTGCCGTCCTTCACAGTTGAAACTGATCACCGACCGCTGGTTGCCATCATCAAAAAGAATCTGAATGAAATGTCACCGCGGATTCAACGGTTGATGATGAAAATGCAAAGGTATGATTTTGAACTGATATATACTCCAGGTAAACACCTAATCCTTGCTGATGCCCTATCCAGAGCAACTACAGGCGACAGTGTGAGTGCAACAGATGAGGACATACAGTGTCATGTGAACATGGTGTCTGCTACACTGCCTGTGTCAGACACAAAGTCAAGACAAATCGCTGAGGCTACAGCAACGGATGCTGAGCTACAACATGTCATGAGGAACATGGATGAGGGATGGCCGGCTGCCTCATGTCCACAATTTTATCACGTCAGAGGTGAGCTCAGTACTGTGGATGGACTGCTGTTGAAAAAGGGCAGACTTGTTATTCCACAGGCTTTGAGAATGGACATTTTGCACAGGATACATGAAGGCCATCTCGGCATTGAAAAAATGCAAAAGGAGGGCGAGAGAGTCGGTTTTCTGGCCCGGACTGAACAAAGACATTGAAACACTCATAAATAAATGTGAAACATGTCAGAAACACAGGAACAAGCAGAGCAAAGAGCCTAAGGTGGTTGCTGAGGTGCCAACCGCACCATGGCACAAAGTAGGAATGGACTTGTTTCATCTCAGAGGTAAAGACTATTTAGTGGTAGTAGATTACTACTCAAACTTCCCTGAAATGGCGCTACTAGCAGGCTTAACGTCAACTTGTGTAATAACGCATGCTAAATCTATATTCGCCAGGCATGGCATTCCACACACTGTAGTGAGCGACAACGGCCCATGCTTCAGCAGCAAAGAATGGCAGAAGTTTGCAGTGCAATATGATTTCCAGCATGTGACGTCAAGCCCACATTATGCACAATCAAACGGGCAAGCGAAAAAAGGAGTTCACATTCTAAAGCAACTCCTAAAGAAAGCAGCTGACAGTGACTCGGATCCGTATCTGGCTTTATTGAGCTACAGAGCATCACCTCTTCAGTGCGGACTATCACCAGCTGAACTGCTGATGAAGAGGAAGCTACGAACAACCTTGCCGAGTCATTCAAACAATATAATAAAGCAAAATAATCCCTCAAAGATTGAACATAAACTACGACAACAGAAGATGATGCAAAAGTCATTTTATGACAAAACAACCAAGCGTTTTCCTCCACTGACTACCAACAACACAGTCAGGATTGAGGATACTGATGGATGGAGTACAAAAGCAACAGTCCTGCAAGAAGTTGCTCCACGATCCTACACGGTGAGAACTGATGATGGACAAATCCTCAGACGCAATCGTCGCAGTCTGTTAAAGACTCCTCAAGGGACTGTTGGTGAGCTCAGTGTAACTTGTGGTGAATCTCAGGTAATACCCACACCTGTTATGGACTGTAATGCTGACTGTAAAACGCCTACTCCAAATGAACCTGAGTTAAGAAGGTCCACAAGAGAAATCAAAAGGCCTGATAGATTGAACTTGTAAACAAAGAAAAGTCAATATGCATGTTAAATATGTTGAACAAAATGTATATTGATCGTTGTGAAAGTGTTATAAATAGTATTGGCTCAGATTTGAGATAGCCTATGCAATTTGAAATTGTTCATACTGCACATATGTGTCAGAGTTAGACTAAATGAGAATTTGTTAAAATAACTGACCCAGCTAATGTGATTAGTTAGGTCAATACATTTTGTCTTAGAAAAAGGGGGATGTTATGATCAGATGTTATTACAGGTATGACGGCGTGGCGAAGTTGGTAGAGTGGCTGTGCCCGCAATCGGAAGGTTGCTGGTTACTGGGGTTCAATCCCCACCTTCTACCATCCTAGTCACGTCCGTTGTGTCCTTGGGCAAGACACTTCACCCTTGCTCCTGATGGCTGCTGGTTAGCGCCTTGCATGGCAGCTCCCGCCATCAGTGTGTGAATGTGTGTGTGAATGGGTGAATGTGGAAATACTGTCAAAGCGCTTTGAGTACCTTGAAGGTAGAAAAGCGCCTTACAAGTATAACCCATTTATCATTTATGACCGCTAGGGGGCAGTACTGGTTAGTATGCTGCTTACTGTGCCACATAAGGTGGTAGAACAAGACTGCATAAAAGACACATGTATGTTGTTGAGAACGTGAGTCATTACAAGTTAAGTTACTTGCTATCAACAGCCTCATCCTTCAAACACGAACATAACAGTATCCACTATCAAGTCCCTCCAGATATTTTCCACAAGCCACCGGATCGGTTATCTCGCCAACCTTAGTAACAGCAGCTGGCGCCGTTAGCTGTCGGCCCTTCCTGCCATTTTAAGCCTGCGTCTCGTGAGAGAAGACGTGGCTCCAAAGTCAGCGGGGAGGCCGAGAGCGGCTGACATCCATCCTGCCCGTCAATCGAGGAACGTAAGACGGGCACAAACTCCCGCAGGAAATTGACAAAGCTCAGCCCGATCTCGGCCCCGAGATAACTTACCTTGCGACGGGACAATTCATTGCACCGTCAAAATGACACGATAAGATTCCAATTACGTGCTAATTTAAACCGAGAGGCAAGGAATGAGAGGTTAAGGATTTCATGTTCTAATAGCTTTCTTCAGGTGAAATAGGAAATGGGGGAAATTGTGCCGGCTTGAAATATATTTAAAAAAAAAAAAAAGAGTTAGCAAGGTCACATTGAATGATTTCTATATTCTTATTAGTAGATTCTTTCAGCAGACATTGGGTGGTCTTGTCCTCTAATTAACGTGTCTTGTCCCTCTGCTTAACACTTGGATCCGTCTGCATTATTCAACATGACGGTGGAGGAGAGAGGAAGTCTGTGGACGGGTGTCGCCTTACAAAGATGGGACAAGGATGAGCAGGAGAGGAAAAGAGATAAGTAATGGAGTACGATTTGATAGGGGACAGGCCTAAAATAGGACTGGACTTGAATATCCATGCAAGAAAAAAACAGGTTGCGGATGTGTTTCTTAGAGCAGGTTACGTCCTGGTTCATGCAGGACAATGTAAGCCAGGGCGACACTCAGCAGGCCCTCCATTTAAGTACAAAACTTAAGAGAGACTAACATTTTTGCAGAAAATTCCTAAAGCCACTAAGTCGTTTATCCCCTTAAATGAATAATTATTTAGCCTAAGCCCCGTTTCAGTAGTGGTGTGCCGTCAGGGCCAGCAAGGCCTTCTGCTGGCCTAACATAACCAGAAATCATGATCATAATTAATTTACTTTCCCAAATATCTAAAACTCTTCCTATTCTGTTCATGTCATATTATGCTCCTTCCAGTGCTGTTGTTTTTAGTTTATACAGTTTTTATCCAATCAGAATTCAGTTAGCTTATGTTGCCATGCTGTACCAAATCTGCCTAGAGCCTTTAGAATCAACAATGCTGGCGTCCGTGCACTGTAAGTGAACGGGGACATACAGTTGATAGACAGTTGCAATAGCCAATTAGATCACGCATTGTTGTCAGTAAGGCCTTCTAGATGGCCTAAGGCAGATATATAGTGATGTATGAGCCAGGTAACATAAGAACTACATTACCCAGCATTCCACAGTAGTGGAGAGCATGCGCAGTAGCCCTGTTTTGGTTTAATATAGACATGCCGGTGTGGAGTAAACTTTAAGAACTCAGCTAACACGCCTCGTCTGCATCTTTTCTGATTAGACAAGACAACACATACTGTATATTTGCAAGGTAATTTTCAAGAAGGAAATTTAAAGAGAAACTACAACTTGTGAGAACATCTCGGCCAACCCCGGAAGCTAGCTCAACTGTCAATGAAATGTGAGTTCAGATATTTTATTTCCTTATTTTTTCACGTTTAAAATGTTTTTTGCAATTTTAATTTTGACAGTACTACATAAGATATGTTTTAATTGTTGATGCGGGTTTATTGATTTTTAAGTGTGCCAGAAAATAACCAGTTTTGTACAATTTGTAAATGTGTTTCTGTATAGTATTTCTCCAGCAATGGTCAAGAGTGACATAAATGATGGTATTTTGAGAGGTAATCATTGAACTCGGACATCACTGAAGGCCTAGGTGGGAAACGCACGGCCCGCCACTGCGTTTCAGCCACACTAGAGCGTTTGAAGGCCTACTGAAACCCAGTACTACCGACCACGCAGTCTGATAGTTTATATATCAATGATGAAATCTTAACATTGCAACACATGCCAATACGGCCGGGTTTACTTATAAAGTGCAATTTTAAATTTCCCGGGAAACTTCCGGTTGAAAACGTCTATGTTTGATGACGTTTGCATGTGACGTCAATGGTTGAAGCGGAAGTATTGGGACACATTGTATCCCGATACAAACAGCTCTGTTTTCATCGCAAAATTCCACAGTAATCTGGACATCTGTGTTGGTGAATCTTTTGCAATTTGTTTAATGAACAATGGAGACTGCAAAGAAGAAAGTTGTAGGTGGGATCGGTGTATTAGCGGCTGGCTGCAGCAACACAACCAGGAGGACTTTGACTTGGATAGCAGACGCGCTATCCGACGCTAGCCGCCGACCGCATCGATGATCGGGTGAAGTCCTTCGTCGCGCCGTCGATCGCTGGAACGCAGGTGAGCATGGGTGTTGAGGAGCAGATGAGGGCTGGCGTAGGTGGATAGCTAATGTTTTTAGCATAGCTCTGTGAGGTTCCACAGCTAAGTTAGCTTCAATGGCGTCGTTAGCAACAGCATTGTTAAGCTTCGCCAGGCTGGAAAGCATTAACCGTGTAGTTACAGGTCCATGGTTTAATAGTATTGTTGATCTTCTGTCTATCCTTCCAGTCAGGGGCTTATTTCTTTTGTTTCTATCTGCAGTTAAGCACAATGCTATCACGTTAGCTCCGTAGCTAAAGTGCTTCACCAATGTATTGTCGTGGAGATAAAAGTCACTGTGAATGTCCATTTCGCGTTCTCGACTCTCATTTTCAAGAGGATATAGTATCCGAGGTGGTTTAAAATACAAATCCGTGATCCACAATAGAAAAAGGAGAAAGTGTGGAATCCAATGAGCCCTTGTACCTAAGTTACGGTCAGAGCGAAAAAAGATACGTCCTGCACTGCACTCTAGTCCTTGACTCTCACGTTCCTCATCCACAAATCTTTCATCCTCGCTCAAATTAATGGGGTAATCGTCGCTTTCTCGGTCCGAATCGCTCTCGCTGCTGGTGTAAACAATGGGGAACCTGGAATGGTGCTCAGGGCGTGCGCCCACCAGCTCGCTCCCCCCCTCAACAGGATCTTCAACCTCTCCCTGGCTCAGGCAGTCATCCCATCCTGCCTGAAGTCATCTACAATAATCCCGGTGCAGAAGAAGTCTCCCATCACCAGCCTGAATGATTACCGACCAGTGGCCCTCACTCCGGTAATCATGAAGTGCTTCGAGAGACTGGTTCTCCAGCACATCAAGGACCATATCCCTCCAGACTTTGACCCCCACCAGTTCGCATACCGGGCGAACAGATCCACAGAGGACGCCATCGCTGTTGCTCTCCACTCTGCTCTGAACCACCTGGAGCAGCAGCAGAGCTACGTCCGGATGCTCTCTGTGGATTATAGTTCTGCCTTCAATGCAATAATCCCGGACAGACTCTGCAATAAACTGGACACTCTTGGCCTCCCCCCTCTCACAAACGCCTGGATAAGGGACTTCCTAACGGACCGACCCCAGAATGTGAGACTTGGCCCCCACCTCTCATCCACCCGCACGCTGAGCATCGGCTCCCCACAGGGCTGTGTGCTGAGCCCCCTCCTCTACTGCCTCTACACCCATGACTGCAGTCCAGCCCACAGTGACAACCTTATCGTCAAGTTTGCTGACGATACCACAGTGGTCGGGCTCATCTCCAGGGGTGACGAGGCTGCCTACAGGGAGGAGGTCCTGAAGCTGACGGCCTGGTCTTCGGAGAACAACCTCGCTCTCAACACCAGCAAGACCAGAGAGATCATCGTCGACTTCAGGAGGACCCTGCCCCCCTCTACATCAACGGCAAGCGTGTGGAGGGGGTCCACACCTTCAGGTACCTTGGAGTCCACATCTCTAACGACTTTTCCTGGACAGTCAACACCACAGCAATCATCAAGAAGGCTCAGCAGCGGCTACACTTCCTGAGAGTCCTCGGGAAGTACAACCTGAAGCCTGACCTGCTGCTGACCTTCTACCGCTCGTCCATCGAGAGCCTGCTGACCTACTGTATTACAGTATGGTACGGCAGCTGCACTGCAGCAGACAGGGAGAGGCTGCAAAGAGTGGTCAAGACGGTTCAAAAGATCATCGGCCGCCCTCTCCCCTCTCTGATGGGCATCTACACCTCCCACTGCCTCAACAGAGCCAGTGCCATCATCAAGGACAGCACCCACCCTGGCTCTGACCTATTCCACCTGCTGCCCTCTGGGAAGCGCTACAGGTGCATTAAAACCAAGACGAACAGGCTAAAAAACAGCTTCTTCCCCAGGGCCATAACCACCCTGAACAGACTTCCCCATTGACCCTCATAACTGCCTTCTCTTCGGTGCAATAACCCATTCCACCAACCACCCTGTTTCATGTAGATATTCATGTGCATATTGATTTCACCCTCTGTATAGAGTGTACACAGGAATGGCCTCAATCTCGTTACCCTGCGTAATGACAATAAAGCTGATTCTGATTCTGATTCTGAAATGTGAGGAGCCCTTCAACCTGCGACGTCACGCTACTTCCGGTACAGGCAAGGCTTTTTTTATCAGCGACCAAAAGTTGCGAACTTTGTCGTCGATGTTCTCTACTAAGTCCTTTCAGCAAAAATATGGCAATATCGCGAAATGATCAAGTATGACACATAGAATAGATCTACTATCCCCGTTTAAATAAGAAAATTTCTATTCAGTAGGCCTTTAAGGTCCCCCTCCTCGGACACATTTTTACATGGATGTAATTCTTGAATCTCCGGCACTTAGCTTTGTTTGGACTCATTGATCATTTACAAAGTGAGTTCGGAGAGGAAGTGACGCCAGAAAGACCGCGCCCACACAGGAAGTGTGGTTAAATTAAGACAGAATAACCTTGTCACAAAAACGTACTTTTAGTTATGTCCTCCTTTTGGTATGGAAAATCTTTACTGCTCAAGCTGGCCTCCACCGGCGATGGGTAGCACTCCAAAAACCGCGACACAATGTCCCCGTATTTTGATGGCGAGGACTCACAATCAACATTCCTCGCAGCCATGGAGGTTTTATAGTCTTGAGTCACGTTTAAGACCTCGTCGTCAGACCACACAAAGAATTCTCTCTTCTTCACAACAGGAGCAGCCATTTTCTATACCGTCGCAGATAGAAAGAATACACTTCCAGGTGGACACAGGGAGGCGGAGTCTTGAATGGTGGCATTGTTGTGTGTGGACACGGATAAGGTTAGGTGTGATTTACCCTGGACAACCTTATCCGGCTTAGTGTAAATGGGGCCTAAAGTGCTCCTGTAGTATCAAGTAACTTCGACCAATGTAAACACATCGGTGGCGAAGACAATCGGCCACACTGACACAAAAGACAAGAAGTGAATAAAAAAAAAGCATGTTTACTCTGAAACAATTTTCCTAAAAGCCAATTTGTTTTGTGTGTCTTCGAAAAGTTCTGCATATGTTTTTTGTTTCCTCAAAGTTTAATGAATTAACAAAATCAAGGGAACAAACTGCACTAGTTTGTTGTCAAGTGAACTGTTATAGTGACTCCAAATTTCTTTGAACTGACACAATAGTGGAAGTGGGTGGATAACGAAAGGGCGGCCATAACTATTTTCATTCTAAGATTAAAGATTAAAGATTAAAGATACCAATGATTGTCACACACACACTAGATGTGGTGAAATTTGTCCTCTGCATTTGACCCATCCCCTTGGGGAGCAGTGGGCAGCAGCGGCGCCGCGCCCGGGAATCATTTTGGTGACTTAACCCCCAACTCCAACCCGTGTTGCTGAGTGCCAAGCAGGGAGGTTATGGATCCCATTTTTATAGTCTTTGGTATGACTCGGCTGGGATTTTGAACTCCAACCTACCGATCTCAGGGCGGTAGCACAGGGGAGTCAAATTCCTGGAGGCGCTCCTCCATTCAGATCAGTGTAAACATGGCGTGGGTTCTTCTTGCGCACACGCACCATCTTTCCACATAGTGACGTCAAGTCACCTTTGATGCTGCCTGCTGGAAGATGGTGTTGATGAACCAGCGAATGAGAAGAAATATTTAAAAACTGCGCCGGTGCCTGAACTGGTACTTAGGAAATGTAACAAAACAAAAAACAAACTGCATTTTTATAGTAGGGAATTTTGTGACATTTAAGCTAAACAGACCAGTAATTTATTTTAATGATCTAAATTAAATGATAAAGTAAAATATTAATATATATTATAATATATAATATCACTTTATACTAGGGCTGGGCGATACATCGATATATGCGATATATCGCGGGTTTGTCTCTGTGCGATATAGAACATGACTATATCGTGATATTCGAGTATACGTTCTCGCGCAGTTGCTTTTAGCTGCGGACATTATACTGCAAGCTCTTCCCACTCTTTCCTGTCTCTCCTTCTCACAGACAGCGAGCGCACCTTCTTACACACGTCACATACTGTCACGTCATACGTCACATACGTATACGCCCTCGCGCAGCAGAGAGGTAGCAGCATGGCTAAAGTTAGCTGTGGTGCGAGTGGTAATACGAGAGAAAGAAGGTGCGAATCTGGTAACAAATGTAGGAAGAATTAATTCCCAAGAAAAACAGCAAGGTGTCCATCGTCTGGCGGTGGTTTGGATTCAAGTGGGAATATGTCGAACAGACCACCGCAATTTGTCAAGTGTGGGGAAAAAGCATTGCTACAAAAAGTAGTATTACTGCTAATATGTAGCATCATTTGAAAAGTCACCTGCAAGAGAATGTAGAGTGTTTACTCCGCATGTCAACATCTCCGTTCGGTGCCACACGCCCACACCATCAAAATGCCGATGCAAACATTTCCAGATCAACACCGTATGAAAAAAATAGTCAACAACAAAAGAGATGATGTCCGCAGGAACCTACCACATAGCGAAGGATGTACACAATTTGATTTCCTATTAAGCAGCTAATTTTTATTTGACATTTATTGAAATATCTTGTGTGACATCATGTACAAAAGTGCACTTTATTTGTTTTAAACTATTGTAGTGGCGTTCTGTACAAAAAGTACACTTTAATTTAGTGTTGTTTTGATTTGTCATCTTAGAGACATCATGCACAAAAGTGCACTAATCTGAGGCCATGGTTCTCAGCAGGAAACCGATGGTTTGTACAGTCCAGGTAGGGGACGAGACTCTGTCCCAGGTGGAGGAGTTTAAGTGTCTCGGGGTCTTGTTCACGAGTGAGGGAAAGATGGAGAAAGAAATCAGCCGGAGAATCGGAGCAGCTGGGGCAGTATTGCAGTCTCTCTGCCGCACTGTTGTGACGAAACGAGAGCTGAGCCAAAAGGCAAAGCTCTCGGTCTACCGAGCTATCTACATTCCTACTCTCACCTATGGTCATGAAGTGTGGGTAATGACCGAAAGAATAAGATCGCGGATACAAGCGGCCGGAATGAGTTTCCTCAGAAGGGTGGCTGGCATCTCCCTTAGAGATAGGGTGAGAAGTTCAGTCACCCGAGAGAGACTCGGAGTAGAGCCGCTGCTCCTTCGCTTGGAAAGGAGCCAGCTTAGGTGGTTCGGGCATCTCGTGCGGATGCCTCACGAGCGTCTCCCTAGGGAGGTCCTCGTTGCTCGTCCCACTGGGAGGAGACCCCACGGCAGGCCAAGGACCAGATGGGGGAATTACATCTCCTCTCTGGCCTGGGAACGCTTCGGGATTCCCCAGGAGGAAGTCGCAAATGTTGCTCTGGAGAGGGAAGACTGGGGGTCTCTGTCAGGACTTGGTTCTCGGGTTTTGTTTCTCCAGAAGGCAACGGAAAATTGGCGCGGGCAAGGCGTGAATTTAAATACATTATTTATTTTAACACTAATACACTACAAAAAAGGGAAGCAAACAAAAGGCGCGCACAAAGGCAGAAATACAAAACTTGGGTATAAACACAAAACTTGCACAAAGGCAGAAACTATGAACAATAAAACAAAAACACAAACTGTGGCATTAATAAACAAAAACTTACTTGGCAAAGAACTGTGAACATGACATGAATCAGAGTGATGAAAAAGTGTGAGGTTGCCAGGACGAACAACAGAAACAGACAGATTTAAATAGTGACATGATCAGTGAAAACAGGTGCGTGACTCAAAACGTGAAACAGGTGCGTGACAAGACAGGTGAAAACGAATGAGTTGCTATGGAAACAAACAAACAAGGAAGTGCAACCAGGAACTAAAAAGAGTCCAAAAAACAAACAACACATGGCCAAAACAAAAACATGATCAACAGACATGACAGTCTCTGCTGGAGCTGTTGTCCCCGCAACCCGATTCCGGATAAGCGGTTGAAGATGGATGGATGGATAACCAGCATAATACGCAAACGTAGAAAAAATGGATGGATGGATGACAATTTTGCACTTTCTGTTTTGGAAATGACATGAATGTTTGTGCCACTGCTTAATAACTGTTTAATACATAAAGTGTTGGTCAATTGACTTAGTTGTGATTTCCCTCTCTGCATAAAGTTTAAAATGAGCATATATTAATGCAGTATGAACAAGAATGTTTTAATGTAGACACATAGAATCATCATACTGCTGTGATTATATGCATCAAGTGTTCATTAAAGGCTAAGGCAAAATATCAAGATATATAGCGCGATATGGCCTAAAAATATTGAGATATTTAAAAAAGGCCATATCGCCCAGCCCTACTTTATACCTCACAATACGAAGGTCCTGGGTTCGATCCTGGGTTCAGGGTCTTTCTGTGTGGAGTTTGCATGTTCTCCCCGTGACTGCGTACGTTCCCTCCGGGTACTCCGGCTTCCTCCCATCCCACCTCCAAAGACATGCACCTGGGGATAGGTTGATTGGCAACACTAAATGGTCCCTAGTGTGTGAATGTGAGTGTGAATGTTGTCTGTCTGACTTGTCAAGGGTGTACCCCGCCTCCTGCCCATGTGGAACTGGGATAGACTCCAGCACCCCCCGCGACCCCATTAGGGACAAGTGGTAGAAAATGGATGGAGGGATCATTTTATACTCATAATTCTGACGGTTCCTGAATACTACCTAACTCGCCATACCCCGTCATTGGTAGTGATGGGTCAAACGATACTGAAGCATCGATATCCATTACGAAGTGATGTGTTACTTCAAGGGAAAAAAAACATGTGACCGATACAGCTGCTGTGTCATTTGACTGCGATGTGCCAAACTGTGTTTATCAGGAAGCGCTTCTTTCGGCCTTACAAGTGACAGCTCGTACTGAAAGAAGTCGGTGGCTATTTCTATTTCTGACTCCATCATTAATCTCAATCAGACGTCTCAAACTCAAATTACCTGCAGGCTGCTGAATGCGGAGTCTGGGTGAGGCTGAGCCGCATCAGGTATTCTACAAGAAAAACATTCCATCCATCCATCTTCTACCGTTTGTCCCTCTTGGGGTGGGCGGGGGTGGATGGAGACTATCCCAGCTACCTTCCGGCGGAAGGCAGTGTTAAAAAATTCCCATCTTCTCAAATGTGTTTTTTTTTTTTTAACACAAGATGAAAAAATATATAACAAATAATTAAGAGTTATTAGGAAATTAAAAGTAAATAAATCAGTTACAAATAAATAAAAATAATAATAAAATAGTATTAGTTCCATTTCTCTCGTAAGCAACTGTGTAGTTTCTTCAGTCTTCTGTATCTGCTGTATTCAAATTGAAACGTCTTTATTAAGAGTTATTTTACCTCAATGGGTTCTTCTGAACATGAATTGTGCTGAACATGAATGGAACATTGAAGAACATGAACTCTTCTTCTGAAGATGGCTTCACTTGCTGCAAGAGACCCGGCAGCGCTTCCTCTCGTATAGCTGAGCCACATTTACCTTGAGGGAGGAGGCAGTTGAGACCCTCATTTTGGCTTTTGGTCAGCAAGTCTGGACTCTATACAAATGTTTGAAATTACATTTTTCTCTAGGATTATATTTCTCCTCTTTTTTTGAAAATAATGGTATATTCTTGGGCAGCAGATTATAGTCCGGTGGCCATGGATAAAGTGCTTGCTGTCCAGAGTCGGGACCCCGGGTGGACCGCTAGCCTGTGCATCGGTTGGGGACATCTCTGCGCTGCTGACCCGTCTCCGCTCGGGACGGTTTCCTGCTGGCCCCACTATGGACTGGACTCTCGCTGATGTGTTGGATCCACTGTGGACTGGACTTTCACAATATTATGTCAGACCCACTCGACATCCATTGCTTTCGGTCTCCCCTAGAGGTGGGGGGTTACCCACATATGCGGTCCTTTCCAAGGTTTCTCATAGTCATTCACATCGACGTCCCACTGGGGTGAGTTTTTCCTTGCCCGTATGTGGGCTCAGTACCGAGGATGTCGTTGAGCTTGTGCAGCCCTTTGAGACACTTGTGATTTAGGGCTATATAAATAAACATTGATTGACATTGATTGATTGATAGTTTGCTTTGTGTATAATTTTAGCTGTTTGCAAATGCACTATGTCGTGGAATTTCAGAATTTTCCATTCAATGAATAAAGAGTTTGAATGTTCTCTATATCTAACATTATGTATCATTCTAACTGATCTTTTTGTAACATGGTAAAATTGCCCAAGCTATGTGACTGCAGACTACATGAGGTTACATTATGTTACTTACTTTTCTTTTATCTCGCCGCGTACGCATCACTTTGATTTATTTTGTTGGGCAGCAACTTAAAACAGATTTTTTTGGAAGTGTTGTGAACGCAACGGCTGAGCATGAATGTCCGCGTGTGCCAGCCAGGCACGGACCAAAAATCTTCATGGCAACGCCGCTGTAACTTTCACTCAGTTAGAAATGTTTCTATGCTTGCGTTTAGCCATCTTGATGTTCCGCCCCCGAGCGCCATATACCCCACCGTCATTGGTGGGTTCGTGCAGCTCCGCACACAACACTGTAAGTGCCATTCATATAAGAGTTGCGGGCCGCACTGACATAACATTTTCATATTAAGGTGGGGGCCACAAAATATCGTCTTGGGGGCTGTGGCCCGCGTGTTTGAGACCCTGATCTAAATGGAACTAAGAAAAAGGGAAATGTTCTCTTCTTCTTTTCCTTACTATTTGGCTATTTTGCAAGATGACACCTAATGGACATAAGAGATAATCAAGTAAAAACCAATGTAAGAATTTTGCAAGATGACACCTGATGGCCATAAGATGTAACTGCACTTTTTGTCCATATAGATAAAAATAGCGTTCATATATGAGATCTAGTCCTACACAAAGAGGCTGCACTATAGCCAAAATAATAATAATCACAATTATTTTTGATCAATATTGAAATCACCAATATTAATCACGATTATTCATTATGGTAGGTAAAACAATGTTTGAGTGGGATGTAAACGTGACACCATCATGTAATTTGTAATGTCTAACAACAATGCTCTAGATCATAGGTGTCAAACTCTGGCCCGCGGTCCAAGATTGGCCCGCCGTGTAATTTCACTTGGCCCTTGAGGCGATATCAAATTAACACTAGAGCTGGCCTGCCGATTATATACAGCGGCGGTGCCGCGGTACACCGCATTCACCGCTAATTCTCATACTTGCCAACCCTCCCGGGAGACTCCCAAATTTCAGTGCCCCTCCCGAAAATCAACACGTCGCCTTTTCGTCCAGTCCAACAAGTGCTGGCCCAGTCATATAAAATGTGCAGCATTAGCACACACACACACAAGTGAATGCAACGCATACTTGATCTTCAGCGATACAGGTTACACTGAGGGTGGTCGTTTACTTTAACTTTAACTTAACTTTAACACTGTTAGAAATATACGCCACACTGTGAATCCACACCAAACAAGAATGACAAACACATTTCGGGAGAACATCCGCACTGTAACACAACATAAACACAACAGAACAAAAATACCCAGAACCCTTTGCAGCACTAACTCTTCCAGGACGCTACAATGTGTGTGTGTGTGTGTGTGGTAGCGGGGGTGTATTTTGTAGCGTCCCGGAAGAGTTAGTGCTGCAAAGGGTTCTGGGTATTTGTTCTGTTGTGTTTATGTTGTGTTACGGTGCGGATGTTCTCCCGAAATGTGTTTGTCATTCTTGTTTGGTGTGGATTCACAGTGTGGCGTATATTTCTAACAATGTTAAAGTTGCTTATACGGGCACCCTCAGTGTAAACTGTATCCTGTTGATGAAGTATGCGTTGCATTCGCGTATGTGTGCGTACAGAAGTCGCTCATATCTTGTGACTGGGCCGGCACGTTGTTAGAAGGGATGAAAAGCGGACGTGACGACAGCTCGTAGAGGACGTTAAAAGCAGTGCCTGTAAGGCACGCCCCCAAGACTGTGGAATACGAGATATAATGACGGATGAACACCATCGTTCGATAATGAAGGTTGCCTCAGCTCAAAGCCTGATCCCCGACATTAATGAACTAGCATCCAAGAAAAGATGGCAGGTATCTGGCTTGGGCACATCAGATTAGATCAGTGTGTCGCAAACTGAGCAGTTTAAAGTCCAGAATGGTTGGTTTTTTTTCATTATTTTATTTTCAAATTTATTAGCCTGTGGAAAAAGTTAATGTTGATATTTACCTCAGAAGGCTGCAAATAAAAAAGAGGCGTTACATTTTTATTTAAATTGTATTTGATATGCCATTGATATTTTTAATTATTATTATTATTATTTGAAACTCGATTTTGCATGTCACTATAAAGTTATATAAGCCTTGCTTGTTCAACATTCAATGCAAAACTTGTTTGGGTCCCTATTAAAAGGTTAATTTGTTCAACCTTGGCCCGCGGCTTTGTTCAGTTTTAAATTTTGGCCCACTCTGTATTTGAGTTTGACACCCCTGCTCTAGATAAACGATATCCATATATTTAAAGATAAACATTTGTCTTTCTGTTCAATAATAGTATTGTTTAGTATAGTATTTTTCAGGTTTTACATGATGCCTTTATCTCTCTGTTTACATTTTGATGAAGAGAGGTATTTTTTTTAAATTATGTACATTTTGTGTACATTTGCATGTACTAAATGTATGCACATGTACATGCTGTATCGGGATAGATCCACCAAGAGTTTGAGCAGAAAAATGTCATATAGGTTATTGAAAAACTGACAGTTAGCAATTAAATAAAGGACGAGTGACTATCCCAGTAAACAAAAAGCAAGACTTTATAAACAAGTTGTGGCAAGGTTCCCTACACATTGCCTGCTGCATGTTTCAACACGTCATTAACTCTCAGTCACATCAGCTGAGTGAAGGACGATGTGCTGCATTTCCAAAATGAAAGCAACATCAAATATTTTTCTTTTCCACGGTACACCTTTTGCATACTTGCCAACCCTCCCGGATTTTCCGGGAGACTCCCGGAATTCAGCGCCTCTCCCGAAAACCTCCCGGAAGAAATTTTCTCCCGAACATCTCCCGGAATTCAGCCGGAGCTGGAGGCCACGCCCCCTCCAGCTCCATGCGGACCTGAGTGGGGACAGCGGCGACAGTCTGTTTTCACGTCCGCTTTCCCACGATATAAACAGCGTGTCTGCCCAATCACGTTATAACTGTAGAATGATCGAAGGCGAGTTCTTGGTTTCTTATGTGGGTTTATTGTTAGGCAGTTTCATTAACATCCTCCCAGCGCGGTAACAACACACAACAACAGCAGTCACAATTTCGTCTACCGTAAAGCAGTTCGTCTGCCGTAAACAGTAATGCTGTGACACTCTTAAACAGGACAATACTGCCATCTACTGGAAAGCCTCCGGAACACTGAAATTCAAGTATTTCTTTTATTTATATGTATAATAAAATATATATATATATATATATATATATTTATACAGATTGAAGGATATATATATATATGTTCACATATCCAAATTTTGTTTTACGTCCATAGTCATATTACAAATAGCTAATGTTCCATATTGTACTCTTTTGCTTTCAAATCATCTAATGACAAAGTGCTCGCACTTGGGCCGGCCTTGAAGTAGAAGGCAGAGAGGAGGAATTCCTCCTTCCTGTGCTTCCCAGGCCGACTCAAGATAAGAGACAATGAGCATGTGTTTGAGGTGAGACAAGTGAGGGTGGGGGGAGATATTGAAGAGTAGAGTGCTTTCCGGGATGTTTTCAGATCAACTTGGGCTACGCATTGGCATATGTGTTGTTCGAGGCTGGTCTCTATTCTCAAATATTTTACAATAAATTACAAAATACCTATTCTGTCCCTGGTGGTACTTTTGAGTTCAGTTTATATGTCATCTAAAGAACTTGGGACTGACTAGCGTTCTGAGTTCTCCATGGAGGAACATCTGGTCAAACGCAACAATTTGGGGGCTTCGTCCGAGATGACACGCTGACAATTGGACCTTCTCTTGCAATCTTCTGGACAGACTCACATGGCCAAAACATAATTCAAGGTAAGCAGAACCTTTCTTTTTAGATAAAATCTGCATTAGGAGTCTGTCATGAGGTCTGTAAGTCAAACACAGAATTGTACCCCAGACACAGAGTGGTGATTTTGATAGATTGATTGCATTTTGATTGATTGATTGCATTTTGATAGATTGGTTGCATTTTGCCGTAGCCACCATTGCATAAAAGTTGTGAATACCACTCACGTCATTGTGTCAAGATTACTGTGACGGGCTGCTTCACTGACGAGTAAGCAAATAGTCGGGTGTGGCTCGCCCTGGGTGTTTGGTCTTCCCTAAAAAGAGTAACGGGATGGATGCCCATCATATGGTACAGTAAATACTCCCTGGTTGTGAGTTCCCTGTTGACATTTTTATGTGCACACAAACTAAGGATGGGTTGGAGGCCATTTGTAAAGTACAATAAATACTCCCTGGTTGCGAGATCCCTGTGGCATTAACGTGTGCGCTAAAATTAAGAATCGTACGGGAGGAGGCCCTTCTGTACCATATGATAAATTCCACGGCTGGAGGCCATTTGTAATAAATACAATAAAGATTCCCTGGTTGTGAGGTCCCGGCGACACTTTAGTGTGCGCTAAAATTAAGGAAAAATAGACACAATGGACAAGGAGTGTGACAGACAAGAATGTGATGACGGCTGGGGAAAATGTGATGAATCATTACTGTTTAATAATCAATTGAATGCACTGTTGTCGACAATGCAATTAGCAGGTAGAGTTTAAAAAGAAAAAAAAAACAAAAAGAGAATGTTCCTTGAAAGGGTTAAGAGGGAGTTTACAATACTCGAAAAGTTGTGAACTCAAACGTCTGGTAAAATAAAAAATAAAATAAAAAAGTAACTGGAAGTTTTATGGTAAAGTGAAACGCAGAGAGAGTGCTTACGTGTGCGTGCGTGTGTGTGCGTAGGGCCGTAGGCACTTGGTTGTGTGTCGTGAGTGCTTACACGTGCGTGTGTGTGTGTGTGTGTGTGTGTGTGTGTGTGTGTGTGTGTGTGTGTGTGTGTGTGTGTGTGTGTGTGTGTGTGTGTGTGTGTGTGTGTGTGTGTGTGCTGGATGCGCGTGCTCATGTGTGTGTGTGTGCGTGCGCTGGTGAAAATGGAACAGGCAGGTCGAGAGAAAAAGGAGCATGGTTGGTGCTCGAGAATTTAAGAGTTTGGCGTATGATAAAAGTAAACGGGGATTACGTGGAAAAACGAAATGCAGCAAAAGAACAGATGATTAATGAGACAAACATGACAGAATGGATTGATTGGTCTTTTGCCTGCCGCGCATGCGTAGGACAATTCAAACGACCCCCCCAGACTTTGACTAGGCCACCGCCCCCTACTCCTGTGACAAGTGAGGGCGCTGCTCACACAGCCTCTCTAAGATTGAACCCTCCTCCAAAACTAACGCTGTCTCCTGAGTGTAAATCACCTCTGGTGCCTAAGCCCCAAAATAACAGCCACCCAGCGGAAAACCTCCCGAATATGCCTAATCTTACTAGACAGCAGATAATGCATGAGTCAACGCAAAACTCCTCACTTTACACATCAGACCATTTTGTTGCCATAAACAAATGCCCTCCCCCAGTAGATGACAGCCTCTCACGTGCACATCAGACAGTCTTGAACAACACACAACAGAGCCAGACTTTGTGGTCTCCTGTAACTGTTAATGGCTCAATGGAAGGCTACATTGACCAACACCCACATGAACCACATGCATACAACACACGCTCAAAAAAGCTGGAGGGACACGCATATCCACTTTTTCCTGATAATAGCGGCAGATTTCAATATAAGCCTTTTGCTGTGGCAGACATGCAAGCCATTGTTGACAAACTTCCACCTGTGTCTGAAGGTGGGAGTCTTTGGCTCAACACATTAGACAAGCTAACAGCAGGATACACTCTCTCCATAGCAGACTTTAGAGGCATTTTGTATCGTTGTGTTTCCACACAAGATGGCAAAAATACAGAACAACAAGCAGGATTAATGGCTGAATCTTCGACCTCACCGATAACACCATACGTTACAAACATAGCTACTGCTATGCGCAGTCTCTTTCCTCAAGATGAGGATGATAAGGCTAATGACAGAGCAACAAGGAAGCAACTCCTTAATTTACAGATCGCTGAAGATAAAAGGTCAAAATAACTAATTAGTCAAAAATCAGCTAGGGTATATTCAGCACTGGGTGACCTTGCTTCTGAGTTCCAACAGGTGGAGGAAAGAATCCTCAACAGATGTGCGACCAGACGGTTGGACTCGGGTGGTGGACAACACGGTGCTTCAAAGTCAATCCGGGGAAGAAACTGTTTTGCCTGTGACCAGCCTGGTCACTGGGCTCGAGAATGTCCGAATATTTCTGAACAGGAAAGGTCCCGGTTTGCCGGCAAACGAACATTATACCGGCGTGGCAAAGGACGCCCACAGCAGGAGCCCCAGCAGGAAATACAGACTGTCCCCCTGCTGGACATGAGTGTCGACGGACAATGTTATCAGTTCGTGATTGACACTGGCGCCACCCATTCGATTCTGAATGCAGAGGTACCAAAGAAACTGTGTGCTTCCTCTTTAAAGGTCGAAAGCTTCGATGGGGTCACAAGAAGGTTACCTGTCACCAAACCACTTCCGGTTCAGATTGCGGGACACACACTAAAGCACCCCTTCGTGATTGACCTGCACACACCCTGCCAAATTGGTAATGACCTCCTTTACAGCCTGTACCCTGACATTCAATATCGCACAGAAGAAACCTTCCTGGTGTTACCTGACGGCTCAACCACCAAGCTGCGACACCACTACCAAGGCTCCTCCCTGAGCTCATACCACAGCCTGAAACAACAGGAATGGCTGACATCCAACTGCTCTAACAGTGAAAACCCTGGCTGGCTGAGATGCTTCTGTGTGTTCTGCCACCCGACTCGCCATATGTTATGATCACCAGTTAGACACTCATACCAGGAGACCTTTGACTCCTTTTTATATTTATATATGTTGGAACTCAAGGTGTGGCTGCTCATGTTGACCTATCTTTGAAACAACTAGCATGGAATAAGATGGACACAATTGTGTCCCACATTGTTCACTTGCTCTCTGTCTCGCCTACAAAACCAAAGAACTTAGGTGCAATGATAAGACACGCCGTAGCTGCCAAACATTACACCGACACCCAAATACTACATTTTCAATTGTTTAGGTTTAGCACATAGTTGTGTTAAACACATAACTATGGGCTGCACTTTAGACACCTGTAGGCTACGAGGAGCTAGAAGCTACACAACAGCTGAGCTAAAATGACACATTACACATTTAAGCATATCAAATAATTATAGTTGCTCATTACATACACATAGTCGTCAAGACAGAAGTCTGATAGAAAGTATTCAGTAACAAACGTGTCCGCATCATTGAACTTTCTACAACATGAGCTTGACTTAATGAATTATTGGGCCCACCAGTTGTGGTAAAAATTCAAAATACTATTGCTAAAGCATCCGCCATAAGGGTAGTATTTTTCTAGTATTGGTGACAATATAAATATAAGCATATTTTGCTACTTTCACCATATTGAATAAGTTACATAAAAGTTAGGGTTTAGTTGAGTTTGAGTTATTTGTGATATCGCTAAGGGGTTCCCTACCCTAACAACACCCCCCAGTGGACACTAGAGGCTAATGAGACAATAATTGACCTCAAACATGACCTGTCCTCCGCTACTTGACTACTAGCTGACCTTTTTCTTAGATGTTTCTGAAAGTGATAGTATGACTAACACAGTCCTTTTTTCAGAAACAGAAGGGGGTGAGTGAGGGTGGATTCCATAGTTTTAACATTTTTCCCGTGGGTAAGAAGTTATAACAAATTTTAATTGAAAATAATGATTTTATACATCGATAGTAGTTTAGTAGATCAAATTTAGAATATGGAGGAGGTGAGGGTGAACCAGGTATAGTCTTTGATTTCACTGATATGATCAATACGGTACAAGGGAAAAGGTACGTACTGACTTGTGTTGACAATCACAGTGGTTGGCCAGAGGCAACAACAACCTCAAAAGAGGATGCAATATCAGTAATTAAATGACTTGTGAATGACCTAGTACCCCGACATGGTTTCCCCAAAAAGATTAGGTCAGACAACGGCAACCATTTAAAAAAAAAAAAACTCACTTAGCCTTGGTCGAAAAGGCTTTCGGACTAGAACACAGGTTTGGGGTACCATCCTGAGTCCCAAGGTAAGGTTGGAAGGATGGACCAGAACATTAAAAACTAATTGGCTAAAATCTGTGCACAGACCAAATTTAATTGGATTGACATGTTGCAATTAGCGTTAATGATCATTCGAAGGTCCGTGAATAAAACTGGTTTACCGCCCTTTGAGTTTTTCACCCTATGAGCTGCATACAGGTCAGCCCAGGACCAGCAGCCGCCATGGAAGGAAGACTCAGCGTAAAACCAAAATGGTATTTTACACAAAAAAATTGCAGAATTTGTGTGCCAGTTCTTCTGTACAATACTTTCTACGAGGATGACAGCCCGCCACTCCAGATTCCCTCCCGCCCGCTGAGAGGGTCAAGATCTAGGTCATCAAATGCAAGTGGACGGAGCCCAGGTGGACTGGTCCCTTCAAGGTCGTGGAACGGACGTCCCACGCCCTTCGATTGGCTGGTTAAAGGGACACCTGGTACCACCTCTCCCTCTGCACTCCTGCTGAAGAACCTGACGGATCACCAGCGGAGGTCATTGCTGACATCGCCACAACATCTGCCCCACTCGACCCCCTAGCGGTGCCTTTTGAGCCTGAGGCATCTGAAGGAGAACGGGAGCAGAAAACGACTCATTTTTAGTGTGTGTGTTAACGAGGTAACACACATAAGGGGTGATTGTGCTAGTAACCTCTCCCCCTCTAGGTCATAGAAGAGTGAGGCTTTAATTACACACACATAATCCTACAGCCCAGAAGACGACGCTGAGAGAGAGATTTTCTACCTATATTACTCTTTTCAACTTCTATATTGTATATCCTTATTTGAGACCAGCCTTTATACTCGAAGTTATCCAATTTATCTTGCTTGTTTTCAGCACAACTATCTGTGTCATTACATTAAGTGAAAAGTTTGATGTTTATCCCCGTTTCATTACCTGAATTACTCTGATTTTGATAGACAAAAGGCAGGATGTTACACCCAGTAGTATTCCCTGACGGACTGGTGCTTGGGCGTGTTCTACTGTCTTTGTGTCTCAGTTCTTCCTTCCCGACAAAAGTGACTGACAAGTGTCTTAGAACATACAGCGGACTTTAAATAGACTGGGTCAAAGGGGATAGCAAGACTTATTTTTTGACCTGTGCAGTGTGATTAATTACGGGGGACACAATAGCTATTACCGTGGTAATAACCTCTATATTTGTAACGACTCAACCCTGAACCATTGGTGTCGGATGCAGACAACATACTCTGGTAAGTGGTGCCCATCGTCCCTTTTATGTTGTTTTGGGGGTTGACCTGACTGATACAGACTCTAAAGGAATTATTCAAATTAATGTCCTTGAGAGGGTGTTAACTACCTCTACACCCTCTGTAGCTCCTAAAGTACCACCCCACCTCGGTGGTGTTTCAAAGGCTCTCACATCTGTGCGTGCTAATGACATCACCACCGAAGGCCTGGTAACTTTGACCTTGGGAGCGGGTGCAGGCAACCTATGGCTCAGGTGGATGACTAGCGTGGCTAAGAGCCAAAACCTAGGTGACTGTGTTGCTTGTTCCGCTGGATGTCCCTTTCCCCACACTTATCCCGCCCCTTATAAGTTGACTGACACAAATAGCTCAAACTGTCTTATCTCCTTGTTTTCTGAACCCACGCCACCAGGGTGCGATTTGTTGGCTAGTGTGCCCTCCTGTTGACAATTCCACCCGACTTCTTCCATTTGTGGCCCAAAAGCTGAATTACACGTGTTTTCAATTCAAAGGACCCTCTTCGTCCCCCAACAAATTGGGTGACATTAACCCTTCCTGGTGCACCACACTGATAGATGGCTCAAGGATAGGCCCTTGGGCACGAGCTGACTTATTCTGGTATTGTGGGGAGCACAGATTGTACATTAGAACCCCAACATTATCCATAGGGCTTTGTGCTATGGTTAGACTGGTGACCCCACTCACCCTAGTGGGTACCACATTAACTCCCCTTGTAACTCCTGTCTCAGCAGCCTCTCTAACTCCCCGCCGCCGCCGCCGCCATGTTTTATCTCGGAGGAGCGTAACGGGCTCCTTTGGTTTGACGATAAATCTTGATGGTGTTTACTTTGATGCAATAGGCCAAACTAGGGGGGTCCTCTCACAACGTAAATTGTGGTATGAATCCTGTGCAGGTTTCGAAAACCTTCCTATCATTGGTGCTATTTTCCCTGTGACTGCTACTAAAAATGTAGAACGCATTAACTATGTTTTTTATAATCTGTTGAGACTGACCAACCTGACTCGTGGCGCCGTTGAGGGACTTGCTGAACAACTTGCCCCGACCTCCCTCATGGCCATCCAGAACCGCATAGCCCTTGACCGCATCCTAGCCAAGGAAGAAGGTGTGTGTGCAATGTTTGGTGACCAATGCTGTACCTTCATTCCTAACAACACTTCCCCCGACGGCTCAGTTCAAAGGGCCTTAGAGGGCCTCCAGGCCCTGTCTAAGGAACTTGCTGAAGTTTCAGGGGTATCTGACCCCTTCAAAGATTGGCTCCAAAGCACATTTGGCAGGTGGACTGACCTAATTAAGTCTGTCCTGGTCTCCATTGGAGTTTTTTTGGCCATCACATTCTCATGCGGTTGCTTTATCGCCCCTTGTGCTAAGTGTCACTGAAGGGGGTCTAGCAAAGTGGTAACTTTAAGACTTTCGAGAATTGTTGGCTTCCTTCCCTGGCCATGACGACATTGACGTAGACTCCCTCCATCTATCTCCCATGTAGCTAAGCTGTTGTTTTATTGCTAGCTTGCTCAAAAATTTAAAAAAAACAGCACCTACTTTAATGTGGGGCGTGCTTTAGAAGTGTTGTACTAGAGGTAAAGATCTTTTTAAAAGATCTGAAGGGGGAATTGAAGGATATATATATATATTTTCATATATCCATATTTTGTTTTACTTCCATAGTCATATTACAAATAGCTAATGTTCCATATTGTACTCTTTTGCTTTCAAATCATCTAATGACAAAGTGCTCGCACTTGGGCCGGCCTTTAAGTAGAAGGCAGAGAGGAGGAATTCCTCCTTCCTGTGCTTCCCAGGCCAACTCAAGATAAGAGACAATGAGCATGTGTTTGAGGTGAGACAAGTGAAGGCGGGGGGAGATATTGAAGAGGAGAGTGCTTTCCGGGATGTTTTCAGATCAACTTGGGCTACGCATTGGCATATGTGTTGTTCGAGGCTGGTCTCTATTCTCAAATATTTGACAATAAATTAAAAAATACCTATTCAGTCCCTGGTGGTACTTTTGAGTTCAGTTTATATGTCATCTAAAGAACTTGGGACTGACTAGCGTTCTGAGTTCCCCTTGGAGGAACATCTGGTCAAACGCAACAATTTATATAGCTAGAATTCACTGAAAGTCAAGTATTTCATACATATATATATATATATATATATATATATATATATATATATATATATATATATATATATATATATATATATATATATATATATATATATATATATATGAAATACTCGAGTTGGTGAATTCTAGCTGTAAATATACTCCTCCCCTCTTAACCACGCCCCCAATCACGCCCCGCCCCCAACCACACCCCCGCCCATCCCCGCCCACGCCCCACCCCACCCCCCACCTCCCGGAATTGGAGGTCTCAAGGTTGGCAAGTATGACCTTTTGTGTGGCACAAATGTGTCTGTCTCCAATATTGTCCACATATGTCGCCTTCTATTAACAACAGTGCTCTCTTAAGCACACGCTGAGACTCTACGGAAGTAAAGCGAGTGAAATGAAGTGAAACAAAGGGATCTACTCCGTTTACTCGGAGGGAAAATCTGAAGATCTGTGTAGATGCTTTCCGCAATGTTTTCTAGTGTGCATGCACCGGCGCTGCTGTGACTCCGTTTCCAGGAAGTGAGCGGTGTTGCTTAAAATGCATTAATAAATGACGTTTTTTTGGTAAATAAAAATGTTAACTGTATTACTAACTGTCTGGAATTTTACCACAGTTTATCATTATACAGTTTATCATTATACAGTTTATCGTTACACCCTAGTTGGTTGGTAGATTTAAGTTTATTTTAAACATGTATACAGTTTTAACATGATACATCACATATTTTTCACATTCTAATTTCTCTTTACAACATGTCCGAATAGGAGTAGGAAGAAGCAAAGTTTATTCAATCTTAGCCCTTTTCCACTTCATAAAAATTACTAACACATATGTTCACTTCCTTTCCTCAATTCCTATCACAATTTAGATACATTTGTAAATGGTATGACTGGTATGAAATATACGATTTATAAATATGGCAAACATTTTAAATAAAACTAATTTTGGGAGCCTTTATGTCGCTTACATGTGAGACATTTTTTAAGCTGGATGACAATTTCCTCCTCAAAGTAAAATAAATGATCTACTGCCTTCGCTTCTATACGGAGTGTATAAGTCTCTTATTGTCAATTTACACAAAGTGTGGATTTCTGGCAGGGATATGTTTTCTGTACTCTTCATGTCCATCCGTCTCTGTCGCTTTATTCTTTGATTAAATCATGGAACAAAAAAACTCTCCGTGTTCTTTAATGAGCCCATGCACGCTGCCATCATCGCAGAGGCAAAAACACACAAAACAGGAGGAAGAAGGAAAGAACGATGGAAGAAAAAAATTAATGTCAGGAAAGAATGAAAAAAAATCTGGAATTCCCAGCAAAAAATGGAAGTTCTCTAGCAGAAGAGACATGCTGTGGCCGAACAACATTCCGAGGAGAGAAAAAGAGGGAGGGTATGTTGGCGCAGTTAGCAGAAAGTAGCACTATTTATTAATACTAACTTACTCTATACTTATCACAATTTATTTTAAATATTGGTATCATATGTGTATATATTGTACCTGCTTAAGTATTTTTGTTGTAGTTGTAAAAATATATATATATATATGTGCGTTAGGTTAGAAAAAACACAGAGGCTATATCATCCCTACAAGCCTGTTTCGCAGGTTTCCCTGCTGAGCAGGGGATTTTAAAATCCCCTGACCAGCTCTACACCGGTATTGAGCACTGTATAACGGATAAACCATAGAAACCTCGACTATATAAATAAATGCACATATATATATATATATATATATATATATATATATATATATATATATATATATATATATATATATATATATATATATATATACATATACATACATACATATATATATATATATATATATATATATATATATATATATATATATATATATATATATATATATATATATATATATATATATATATATATATACACTGTACGTTAGGGTAGAAAAAACACAAAGGCTAAAACAACCCTACAAGCCTGTTTCGCAAGTTTCCCTGCTGGTCAGGGGATTTTAAAATCCCCTGACCATCTCTACTATCGGTATTGAGCACTGTATAACGGATAAACCATAGAAGCCTCGACTGTATAAATATATATATATATATATATATATATATATATATATATATATATATATATATATATATATATATATATATATACATATATATATATATATATATTTGTATGTACATATATACGTATATACACACATATATTTATATATATATATATATATATATATATATATATATATATATATATATATATATATATATATATATATATATATATATATATATATATATATACATACATACATACATACACACATACATAAACATATATATATATATATATTTATATATATATATATATATACACATACATACATACATACATACATATATATATATATATATATATATATATATATATATATATATATATATATATATATATATATATATATATATATATATATATATATACATATACAGTATACATATGTATACAGTATATACACATATATATTCATAAATACATACATATATATACACAGACATTTATATATATATATATACATACAGTACAGGCCAAAAGTTTGGACCCACTTTCTCATTTTAATGTGTTTTTTTTATTTTCATAACTATTTACATTGTAGATTATCACTGAAGGCATCAAAACTATGACATCTGTGAAGTGAAAACCATTCCAGGTGGCTACCTCTTGAAGCTCATCGAGAGAATGCAAAGAGTGTGCGAAAAAGTAATCAGCGCAAAGGGTTGCTATTTTGAAGAAACTAGAATATAAAACATGTTTTCAGTTATTTCACCTTTTTTTGCTAAGTACATAACTCCACATATGTTCATTCATAGTTTTGATGCCTTCAGTGACAATCTACAATGTAAATAGTCATGAAAATAAAGAAACCGCATTGAATGAGAAGGTGTGTCCAAATTTTTGGCCTGTACTGTACATACAGTATATATACGTGTATATATACAGTACGTATATGTATAGTTGTTGGGTTTAGGGTGGTATGTGAGAGCTTTTAGGAGTCATGTGTATGGAAGCCCAGAATTGAGTGTGTGTGCGGACACTATTGTTTTTTCAACCCGCCAAAGAAAAGAAAACCATGTGGAAACGACTTCAGTGACACAAAAATAAAGTTGGCACCAACCTTCCCTCCCCAGTTTGTTCTTTTATTGTTAATCATCCTTTAGAAGAAAAGCTATGTAAACACACACTTTTACACAATGCTCAGAAACACAGTAGTCATTGGTGCATACACAAACAAGTGCACTGCTATGTGGTCAGAAGCTTCAGGATGATAAAAGTACAGAGCACTCACATGGCGATGGTGGCACTAACTGCGGAATAAAAACACAAAGGTGCTTGAGTTCAGGGGTCTTTGTGAAATGAGGCGGACACGAGTCCAACATGCTGCACCGCCGGCCAGACAACTCACTAAATGTTCATTTACAGCACATTCAGCTGTGTGGTTATGCATGGTGTGGTCACTATTGGCAAAACAATGCACACTATTCACATTACAATGTACACTTTATATACACATTCCCTCCTGAAAGTCAGGCACTACCTGTTCTACTCCAGGGATCCGCACAACCTCATTCTTCTTCATAAACCATACTTTGTAGCTCCTCATTCCCAGTGATGTACTCAACTGTTATTTTGCTCTTACTCTGCTGCAAAATTCTCACATGGCTTCAGTGCGTCTATTAGGGCCCGTCCGCAAATTATATCATCAGCACATTTTTTTTGGAAAACCTGCACTCATATGTTGTTTCAGGCAAAAAAAAATTTAATGGCGGTAATAGATGACGATGATGGCCGTTAACAGATAAAAGACAATTTCTTCCCAGAACAAATCAAGTGGAAAATTAAGAACAATAATGTGTTTTTTGATCAAACTGTAGTTACAGCTCACATTCTACCAGTAACTTTGAACCACTGCTCTAATGGCCCTTGGCTAACATTACTGGAGACTCGATGTGTGTGATGTTCTTATTGTATGCTCTCACATTCATTCATTCCAAAACAGTATACAAGTTATTTCACTGAATCTGTGCCATTTTTTGTCCCCAGGAAATAAAATGTATACATGCACAATAACATACAGTCATGGTCAAAAGTTTACATACACTTGTAAAGAACATAATGTCATGGCTGTCTTGAGTTTCCAATAATTTCTACAACTCTTATTTTTTTGTGATAGAGTGATTGGAGCACATACTTCTTGGTCACAAAAAAAATTCATGAAGTTTTTTTTTTTAATGAGTTTATTATGGGTCTACTGAAAATGTGACCAAATCTGCTGGGTCAAAGGTATACATACAGCAATGTTAATATTTGGTTACATGTCCCTTGGCAAGTTTCACTGCAATAAGGCACTTTTGGTAGACATCCACAAGCTTCTTGCAAGCTTGTGGTTAAATTTTTGACCACTCCTCTTGACAAAATTGGTGCAGTTCAGCTAAATGTGTTGGTTTTCTGACATGGACTTGTTTCTTCATCACGCTTAAGTCAGGCCTTTGGGAAGGCCATTCTAAAACCTTAATTCTAGCTTGATTTAGCCATTCCTTTACCACTTTTGATGTGTGTTTGGGGTCATTGTCCTGTTGGAACACCCAACTGCGCCTAAGACCCAACCTCCGGGCTGATGATTTTAGGTTGTCCTGAAGAATTTGGAGGTAATCCTCTTTTTTCATTGTCCCATTTACTCTCTGTAAAGCACCAGTTCCATTGGCAGCAAAACAGACCCACAGCATAATACTACCACCACCATGATTGACGGTAGGTGTGGTGTTCCTGGAATTAAAGGCCTCATCTTTTCTCCTCCAAACATATTGCTGGGTATTGTGGCCAAACAGCTCAATTTTTGTTTCACCTTACCACAGAACTTTCCTCCAGAAGGTTTTATCTTTGTCCATTTGACGTCAGATGAAACAAAAATTGAGCTGTTTGGCCACAATACCCAGCAATGTGTTTGTAGGAGAAAAGGTCTTATTGTAGTGAAACTTGCCAAGGGACATGTAACCAAATATTTACATTGCTGTATGTATACTTTTGACACAGCAGATTTGGTCACATTTTCAGTAGACCCATAATAAATTCATAAAAGAACCAAACTTCATGAATATTTTTTGTGACAAACAAGTATGTGCTCCAGTCACTCGATCACAAAAAAATAAGAGTTGTAGAAATTATTGGAAACTCAAGACAGCCATGACATTATGTTCTTTACAAGTGTATGTAAACTTTTGACCACGACTGTACATGTTTTGATGACGCAAAGTGTCCTCTGCATTCATCTGATTTTTTTTGTAAGACCCCGCCTACCGCCCGAATGCAGCTGAGATCGGCTCCAGCGACCCCCCGTGACCCCAAAAGGGACAAGCGGTAGAAAAATGGATGGATGGATGGATGAAATACAATTGAAAAGTTCAATTTAGACCAGTGTCCTTAACCTTAGGGCATTTGTTAAGCCACAAGAACCCCCTGGAGTGCCGCCAAAAAATACCAGTTTCTCTCAGTTGTAATACACTTTTCCAGCAATTTTGGCAGTCATGACAATATCAAACAAACGTGATAGAGAAGTTTTTTAAGCGCAAAAATTATGACTAAACATGGTTTCATATCATTTGACAAGGTTAGATATAATTATTGAATACAATTATAATCAAGAGTAAGAAGAATAATTCAGTATAAAATTTAGGTGAGCCCCGGGCCCCTCTGCAGTGGAAAAATTGGGCCCAAGGTCAAAAATGTTAAGAACCCCTGATTTAAACGACTTTGTATACTGATTTTTTTATTATTATTAAATATTTGTGTTGCTCCTTATCCCAACTATGCTTTAATTTGATATTATATTAAAAAAACAAAAAAAACAAGCTAAACAATCTAGTTGAAATTCGCATTGAAGAAGTGGTGTCCCCGGTCACATGGTCCACAGGAAATGACATCATTTAGATCAGAGGTCTCCAACCAGTAGCTCGCTAGCTGATTTTGAGTAACTAAGTAAAACATATTTTCTTAAACGGTCAGTATTTTTATGACATATTATATTGAAATATTTAATGACAAGTTAGCACAAAGACAATACTTGCACCGTTTGAGTGGATATTTTCTTCTCAAATAAAATACAGTTTTAATGTTGCCAGTCATATAGATAAAACGCAAAATCCTTTCTTTATGTCAAAGTAGCTCATATAGTCATTTAAAAAAACGGAAGATCAAAGAAATGCATAATAAAATAAAAGATTGCAGATAAACATTTGTTGTTGTTTTTAATACAAAATATGAGTTTTTTGTACCAACTTTGTGTTATTGCTCTGGCAAAACAAGCTCAATCCCTTTGTTTGAGTTGGAAATAAACATTACAGAAATGAGAAGCTCGCTGCAATTTTTGTTTTGTAAAAGTAGCTCTCAGACGAAAATGTATTTTGTAAAAGTAGCTCTTAAATGAAAAAAAAGGTTGGAGAGGCTTCAGCGGGCTAAGGAAGGTCACCACTAGTAAGGTCACTCATTTGTCTTTATATACAACAACGTTCAAACTATCACTGGGTGGGTCTTAAATCTCAGCAAAGTCTGATAAAAATGTTTTGATGTTCCATCCATCCATTTTCTACCGCTTGTCCCTTTTGGGGTCGCGGGGGGTGCTGGAGCCGATCTCAGCTGCATTCCGGTAGAAGGCGGGGTACACCCTGGACAAGTCGCCACCTCATCACAGGGCCAACACAGATAGACAGACAACATTCACACTTGATGTTATTTCTTAAAATACAATGTTTTGTCGAATCACTGTAATGTGCTTAGTGTCAACATGCTTTTTGCATAAATGCCAAGTTGTCATGATCCCACATGACAGGTTGTACTTTATTTTCTTGTGTTGTCTATTATCTACTACTTCCTGTTGGACTCCTTGATTTGTTGCACTTTCACTTCATGTTTAGTTTCCTGCCAATGCACTGTTTTCTATTTCCAATTAAATCTATTTATTTCACCTGTTGCTCCTTGCCAGCGCTGGGTTATTGACTTTTTGTCAGTTTTCATGAGTTACTGTGTTGCCGCCGTTTTGTTTCTGCTGTTTTTTTCCCTTTAGGTAAAGAATTTAGTTCTTCGACCTGCATTAAGCTGCCTGTCTCTGCATCCTGGGGTCACACCATCAGCCGACATGCACCATCTTGACTCATGTGGTTATATTTCAAGGCTTTGCTAATTCTATGCTGAAATGTGTTCCCTGTTACTCAAACGAGATATCTTTGCCATGGAAACCTTGTACAAAAATTCCAAATTCAAATTTTCCATCCATCTATTTTCTACCGCTTGTCCCTCTCGGGGTCGCGGAGGTTGCTGGAGCCTCAATTTACATTTTGAGTAGATAAATATGTGTATTGTCAGATTTGGAGTTGGAAAAAAAGATCAATTAAGACATGTTGAGTTATAACACGCAAATAATACCTGGGATTTATATAGCGCTTTTCTAAGTACCCAAAGTCGCTTTACATGTTAAAAACCCATCATTCATTCACACCTGGTGGTGGTAAGCTACTTTCATAGCCACAGCTGCCCTGGGGTAGACTGACGGAAGCGTGGCTGCCAATTTGCGCCTACGGCCCCTCCGACCACCACCTATCATTCATTCACCGGTGTGAGCGGCACCGGGGGCAAGGGTGAAGTGTCCTGCCCAAGGACACAACGGCATGGTAAGAGGCGGGGAGCGAACCTGCAACCCTCAGGTTTCTGACACGGGCGCTCAACCCACTACGCCATGCCGCCCCAATTTAGTGCAAATGGCACTAAATTGGAGGAATGGCCCATAAAACAATTCAAAATTGATAGCTGAATTTCTTAGTATAACAATACTAGTAAGGGTTCAGCATCACTAAATGGCCACCACAATTTTAATTTCATTTGATGACAGAACTACAATAATTTTAAGATTGTGTTAAAAGAGAGGTTTTTTTTTTTGTGTTTAACATTACCAATAATTTGACAGCAGTTGGACAGGAAGCTAACTTTGTTTGAGTGAATCTATTAATTCTATGATATAAAAAAAAAGGAAATTCACGATGTGGTCGGTCTCATTTCAAATTGTTCTGTTTTTAACAGAAAAATGTAATACAAAGTAGCACAGCTACTTTTAAAGTTGTTGAATAGGACGTATGCTAGCAGTCAAGCATTAGTGTTAACGGATGTATAAATGTGTTTATTCCATGGTGTAAATCCATGTTTCTTTCATTGCTTGGCTGCGAGCACCCCTCGAGAAGCGGCAAAGAATATCTGTTTCTCAGTTGTGGGCTGCAGCGGTACTCAGTTGTAACACCATTTCCCACCACGTGTTGCAGTAATGACAATTACAAACAAACATAAGAAGTCCGGAGCTAAAGTCATTAAGAAGTTTTTTAAGCACAAAAATTATGACTAAAATGGGGAAGCTGTATGTTCCATAATTGCATGTACGTTTATTTGTGTTTTTTTCATGAGACCCTTCCTGTGGAGTATATTTGATTACAATTAAAATCAAGAGTAAATATTACTAATTTAGTGGTAATATTTGAGTAGGCCCCGACGTCAAAAAGGTTAGGAACCCCTGATGTAAATGATAATTCACAATAGCGTCAGTCTCATTTTCTCTCTTTCTGTTTTTAGCATAAATTGTTGAATAAAAATGGAATACAAAGTAGTTGAATAGGACATACAGTAGGGAAAGGGATTCATACAACCCAATTCCTTGGTGAATCTCATGTGAGAGGAAGGTGTGTGCAGTCTGCTGAAAATGGTGGAAAGGACCACTCTCCATAGCAACTGACAATGTGGTCAAAGTTGGAATTGCAACAAAACACATTTTAAGATTTTCAACACTGTACTGCTATTCAACAGCTAAAGCGGACAGTGCGCCCCCCAATTTGTCACGTTTCATGTGTCTGGTGAACCGCGACGAAGGAGGCCATAAAAATCCCCTTCCTACTGTATGTAAGCAATCAAGCATCCTAAATTTAGTTGCAGACCCAAACAATTGCTCCCACTGTGTATTCATTCAAGTGACGGATACACAATTTCTGACTATTTAATGACATTTCTTAATTAAACTCACTTTTATACCACGAGGGACAACAATGAACCTTCATGCCACATTTGCCAACGATCCAAACAGGCGCTGCTTCTACAGTATAAACAAAGAGGAGTCCAAATGTTATAAAAGAACAAAGCATCTTTTTTTCATACCACACCAAAAGTTGTCTCCCGTAACACATTTTCTGCTTTTCCGTTCCTACTGGGTACAAGGTACAATCCCTTTGGAGGGACTACATAGTGGATGTAGGCATACTGTATATCAAGTTGAAGCAGAAGGACCAAAGTCTGTCACCGGGATTGGCACTGAGACAGTACTGATGAGACGGGAATCTCTGAGGAAAAAAATCACCTGTAGTCCACTTCCAAAACACATTTGGCAAAATCGAGGATTTGGGTCTGCAGAACAGGCCTAGTCTGTCCAGTCCTTTGGATCAGGGTCTAATCGTCCGGGAATAAGGCAGTTTATGGTTTGCTAGATAAGTCATGCCAAGACCAGATAAAGAAAAGTATTTTTCTTTGAATAAAACAATAAATCACAGCCATCATGACCCTTCTTCAGAATAAAATGGGTCAAATCTCATAGCTTAAAATGTTTTCTACTTTTTTTCTTTTTTTTTTGGCTACAGAAACTCTTGGCACACAATAGCTTTAGTACATAGGCAAAAATGACCAAGAAAAGCACAAAAAAAAAACCATCACCACACGAAGAAATCACAGCTGTACATTAAAGGTTCAAACTTTCAACCAGGTTGTTTTCAATCTTATTCCACTGTAGTTCTGTAGAAGGTCCAAGCAGAGAAACCTGCGGGAGGATTTAACTCTCATGCTGCCTCTAGTTGCTATCTCCCCTCAAAGCAGTCCAAGTACTCCAAAGTGAGGTCATAGCAGAATCGATACTGGTCCTGCAGACAAGCATCAGCAGAAACATTACATCAGACACAACATGGTTGGCTTTGCTGTTTGAACACTCTCACCAGGGATTCCACCATGTTGGGTTTACAGTTGCGTAATGTTTTGACCGCGTAGAAGATATCCACCATGTTCTGGTACTGGATCATCTCCAGGAGAATGTTGGAGGCACAGAAGGATCCGCTGCGGCCGCCGCCATTACTGGGAAGGAGATACCAAAGAAGCACATTGAAGAACTTTTCAAGGGAGGAGACTCAGTCAGTCCCTTTTCTTAACTTCCTCTTCAGAGGTTTTGCACAAAATAAAATACAGTGCTACCTCAACCTAAGAGTGTTTGTCCCTCAACTAGTTGTTAGGATTTAAGTAACAAGCAAAGCTTTGGCTTACAAGCATCCTCGCCATTAGTTGGTGCAGCAAATATCTCAGTGAACCCCGAAAGAGCCAAAGAATTAGTGGAGAAGAGGTGGACGATCATCATTGAATTATAAAGACCAAGAGAAAAAGCAAAAAAAAAACAATTCCAGTGTAGCCTTGCTAGTCTGCACCATACTGAAGCAGAATGAGTCTAACGCCAACCAAGAATGGTCAAATATCTAAACGGCATACATTTATCTATGAAAATATGAAGAAGGAGCTGGAAGGAGATATCATAAAAGTCCACTGTCCACGGTAAATGTTGTACATTATTCTTACATTACTTCATAAAACTACTGCAGTTGTTAGTTTTTAATACAATGTTTATTACCTAAAAAGGTGATTTTTTTTTTTTTAAAAAAGCATGTTAAAATGATGCTGTTTTAGGGGGACCAAGCACTAATTAAATTGATTTCAAATCATTTCAATGTGAGACGTTGATTTGAGATGCAAGTGTTTTCATCAAAGAACCCGTTAAGATTCTGAGGTTGGGGTGCTACTGTATCATGATTTACAAAGTTGGCAATATTTTGCATTCGGGGACGACGTGGCTCGGTTGGAAGAGTGGCTGTGGCAGCAACTTGAGGGTTCCTGGTTCGATCCCCAGCTTCCGCCATCCTAGTCATGTCCGTGGTGTCCCTGAGCAAGACACTTCACCCTTGCTCCTGATGGGTCATGGTTAGGGTCTTGCATGGCAGCTCCCGCCATCAGTGAGTGAATGTGTGTGTGACAATATGGGAATAGTGTCAAAGCGCTTTGAGTACCTTGAAGGTAGAATAGCGCTATACATGTGTAACCCATTAAACAAAAATAATGTTTTGTTATGTGTTATATGTTAAAAATCTATTGTTAGTCAATAAAAAAATAAGAAAATCCTTGATTTTACATATTTAATATTAAATTTAAAAAATTTTACAACTAAAAAACATTTAATAAACAGAAATATATATATAATTTTGCATTTTCATTATTGTAAGTAAAACTTAAATGTGTGCTATATTCGCAGCTTCCTTCAAACTAATACACAAATGTGAAAGACGCTGTTTCTTAGGCGATATTACTTGAATTAAGCAAATTGTAAGAAAAAACAATCTTGTTAGCAAAAAGCAATATGTTTTTTTCTTCACCTATATTTAAATGATAAATAAATGGGTTATACTTGTATAGCGCTTTTCTACCTTCAAGGTACTCAAAGCGCTTTGACAGTATTTCCACATTCACCCATTCACACACACATTCACACACTGATGGCGGGAGCTGCCATGCAAGGCGCTAACCAGCAGCCATCAGGGGCAAAGGGTGAAGTGTCTTGCCCAAGGACACAACAGACGTGACTAGGATGGCAGAAGGCGGGGATTGAACCCCAGTAACCAGCAACCCTCCGATTGCTGGCACGGCCACTCTACCAACTTCGCCACGCTGCCACGTTTTCAATGTGTTTTAGTCATAATAACATTTTTCTAAAAACAATTTCAAACTACATTTTTTTGATATTTCATTATCTTAAACATTAGCTGTATAATCTACATTAGGCAACATAACCTGAGCAAATAGCTAATTGGTACAACAGAATGTGCCTGGTCAGCAAAAAAAAGCAGTCTATTTTACCTCTACTTTTCTAGTTTACTTTGCATTTGCATTGAATCTAGATTTCAAATTTTAGTGAAACTAATTTTTTTCAACTACCTCCATGTTTTTATTTTATTGAATGAAAATGAGATCATTCCTCTGCTTCTTTTTTTTTTTTTACCTGTGTGCTAATAAGAAAATGTGATTAAATGTTAAATCAATAAACTTATTCATTGTTCAAACTGTCTCTCACTTTAGTCCAATATTATTTTGTTGTATTACTTTTCTATAAAAAAAATAAAAAAGTGTTAATTCCCACTAAGACCAAGCATTAACACTATCACTTCCAGCTTGGTAAAAAAAGATGACCTTTTCTGTCCCAAGTTGCTATGGTGGATTGTAGAGTTGGAGCTTCGTTGATCATGTCTTTGTATTGTGGTCTTAAAGGGGCTGTTTGCAACTTGCTCAGAATTACATTTTTCACAGCAAAAAATATAACGAAGAACACCATCGGCTAGCTTGTGTTACCATTAGTTGTTTAACAGAACATATTTGTGCTATATTTTTAAAAATGACTAAGTTTGTGTAGTTAAAATTTTTAACAGCCCAAATAAAATGATTGGAGCTTACGGCAGTCACTCACCCTGTCTCGTCAATACGTACGACGCGCAGAGAACGCGTGCACACGTACAAAAGCATTCATGTTGTTGTTATGATAGAATATACATTCAATCACAGCTAATGCTAATTATCCAAAATGCTATTATTAGCAAACAACACCCAAATCTAAAGCATGTGCATAGTGGTAAATGTTGCAGACAACCCATTTCACTCAGACTCATCATAGTCCGCATTGATTGAACTAACGAGGCCCTAAATGATTGAGGTTGCTGTGCACGAACATGTTGTGTCAACAGCTGTGAAATGTACGTACATAACTTTCACTGCAAACGTTGGTATTCATAGAAACATTTTATGCGGAAAAAGGTTGCGTACTGTATTTTAGGACACCCTTTCGACCATTCGTGAAGCTCATGCGCAGTTTGTATGATACGTCCGATGAAGTCGCCACAAAAAAAAGCTCATACATGAAAAAACATATGCAGTACAAAACACATCACAATAAATATATTTTAGGACGTACAGTTGAACCTCAATTTACAAACGCCTCTATTTGCAAACATTTCAGTTTACGAACATTTACATCGCGTCAAATATGTCTGTGTGCGAAACACACCTCGCCGTACAAACGCTTCATTCATTCATTTTGCATGCTGCGTGAAGCCATTGGGGGCTGCCATTTATGCAGGCACGACCATTTTGAAGAGGCGGGGCCCCCTACGTCACAATCTGTTTACATCATGTCCACACAGGCATGACCATTTCAAAGCGCTTCGATGGCAAACTGTACTTCTGACAAGTTTATTTCCAGAATAGTCGGACCATTCAGAGGTGTGTTAGCCTGTCTTAGAGATCACTTGGTGTGATCAGAAACACTCTATATGTGTCCAAACTCTATATATATATAAACTACCGTTCAAAAGTTTGGGGTCACCCAAACAATTTTGTGGAATAGCTTTCATTTCTAAGAACAAGAATAGACTGTCGAGTTTCAGATGAAAGTTCTCTTTTTCTGGCCATTTTGAGCGTTTAATTGACCCCACAAATGTGATGCTCCAGAAACTCAATCTGCTCAAAGGAAGGTCACTTTTGTAGCTTCTATAACGAGCTAAACTGTTTTCAGATGTGTGAACATGATTGCACAAGGGTTTTCTAATCACCAATTAGCCTTCTGAGCCAATGAGCAAACACATTGTACCATTAGAACACTGGAGTGATAGTTGCTGGAAATGGGCCTCTATACACCTATGTAGATATTGCACCAAAAACCAGACATTTGCAGCTAGAATAGTCATTTACCACATTAGCAATGTATAGAGTGTATTTCTTTAAAGTTAAGACTAGTTTAAAGTTATCTTCATTGAAAAGTACAGTGCTTTTCCTTCAAAAATAAGGACATTTCAATGTGACCCCAAACTTTTGAACGGTAGTGTATATAATGTATATATACATATATACATATATATATATATATATATATATATATATATATATATATATATATATATATATATATATATATATATATATATACAGAAACCTGGCTCCATTCATCCATCCCGGACCTAGCTATCGAGCTAACAGGCTACACTCTACGCCGCCTGGACAGGACAAAAGAGGCTACAGGGAAATCGCGGGGAGGAGGACTATTAATATTCACAAAGGACACATGGGGAACACACACACGCATTGTGAGTAGCCACTGTTCCCCTAATCTAGAATATCTGACTATTAAATGTCGGCCCTTTTACCTGCCGAGGGAATACAATGCTGTGTTGCTAACCGCAGTGTACATAGCGCCAGATGCTAACGCTAGCATGGCGCTAGGTCAGCTGCATGATACAATCAACCAGCAACAAAGCATGTATCCGGAGGCTGCTCATATCATCGCAGGAGACTTTAACCATGCTAACCTGAAGGTAGTGCTCCCCAAACTACACCAGCATGTAAAATGTGCCACAAGAGGCAAAAACACACTGGACAAGGTTTACTCCAATATTAAGCTGGGCTACAGAGCTAAACCTTTAGCACACATGGGCCAGTCAGACCACACATCCCTGCTACTCATCCCAGCATACACCCCCACCCGGATGAGTGCTCCCACCACAACAAAGTCCATCAATACCTGGCCTGAAGGTGCCACTGAAAAGCTGCAAGACTGCTTTGACACCACTGCGTGGGAGGTCTTTGAAGAAGAGGACCTGGAGAAATACACATCAGGAGTACTGGGCTACATAAAACACTGCACAGACTCTGTTACGGTGGATAAGCGCGTCCGAGTCTATTCCAACACAAAGCCGTGGATGACGAGAGAGGTGCAGAGGCTGCTGAGGGAGAGGGACACCGCGTTCAGATCTGGCGACGGGGAGCTCTACAGCACTGCCAGAGCCAGCCTGAAGCGTGGTATCAGGGAGGCTAAGGGGGACTACAAAACAAAGATTGAGGACTGCTTCCAAAGCAACGACTCCAGGAGGGTATGGCAGGGGGTCCAGCACATGACCAACTACAGGCCCAGCAACCCCCCGGCCGGCAGGGGAGACCCCCGGCCGGCAGGGGAGCTGAACGCCCGCTTTGAGGTAACACCATCGGAAGCAGTCACACCTCAGTCAGGAGCAACACCTCACCCAACAGCCACACCTCAATCAGCAGTCACACCTCACTCGACAGACCACAGCAGCCTCACCCTTTCAGTGACGGAGCACGAGGTCAGACACACACTGAAAGCCGTAAACCCGAGGAAGGCTGCGGGACCGGACGGCGTCTCCGGACGGGTGCTGAGAGACTGCGCTGATCAGCTGGCTGGTGTCCTCACCGACATCTTCAACCGGTCCCTGTCCCAGGCCACCGTCCCATCCTGCCTGAAAACCTCCACCATCATCCCGGTCCCCAAAAAGAAAAACACTGTCAGCTGTCTAAATGAATACCGGCCAGTGGCACTCACTTCTATCACAATGAAGTGTTTCGAGAAACTGGTCCGGACCCACATCCTCTCATCCCTACCGCCCGCATTGGACCCCCATCAGTTTGCCTACCGAGCCAACAGGTCTACGGAGGACGCCATCGCTACGGCTCTCCACTGCGCCATGTCCCACATGGAGGGGGTAGGGAGCTATGTACGGCTGCTCTTTGTAGACATCAGCTCTGCATTTAATACCATCTTACCTGACAGACTGGTGACCAAGCTAGCAGACCTCGGAATATCCAACCCCACCTGTCTCTGGATTAAAGACTTCCTGACTGACCGCCGTCAGAGGGTGAGGATGGGTACCCACACCTCCACAGCCCTCAGCCTCAGCACCGGCTCACCTCAGGGCTGCGTGCTGAGCCCCCTGCTCTACTCACTCTACACCCACAACTTCACAGCCACCCACCCCGTCAATCACATCATAAAGTTTGCAGATGACACAACGGTGGTGGGCTGCATCTCTGGGGTCGACGAGACGGCATACCGGGACGAGGTGGAGCAGCTGGCAGTGTCGAGCAGGGTGAACAACCTGAAGCTGAACCAGCTCAAGACCCAGGAAGTGATCTTGGACAGCAGGAGGAGAAAAACTACCCCTGTACATTGACGGGGGCTGTGTGGAAAGAGTCTCATCCCTACGCTTCCTGGGAGTTCAATAATAATAATAATAATAATGAATTGCATTTGTTACGCACTTTACATTTGTTAAAATCTCAAAGTGCTACAAAGTATTAAAAATAAAAATAGAAAGTAAGAATATATAATAAAAAATTAAAATAGAAATGAATCATGACACACACTAGATAAAACAGAAACATAGATAAAGTAGAAAAGTTCACCTGGAGGAGGACCTGTCCTGGAGGACCAACACCACGGCTATCGTCAAGAGGGCACAGCAGAGGCTCTACTTCTTGAGAGTACTCAGGAATCTCCACCTGAGACAGGATCTACTGGTGTCCTTCTACCGCTGTTCTGTGGAGAGCATCCTCACATACTGCATCTGCGTATGGTTCTGCAGCTGCACAGCAGCAGAGAGGACAGCTCTCCAGAGGGTCGTCAACTCGGCCCAAAAAATCATCGGGTGCCCCCTCCCCTCCCTGGAAGAACTGTACAACTCCCGCTGCCTGAAGAAGGCAGCCAACATACTCAAGGACCCATCCCACCCCGGCAACAGCCACTTCGATCGGCTGCCTTCCGGCAGACGTTTCAGAACCATGCGAACCCGCACAAATAGACTGAAGAACAGTTTCTACCCCCGGGCCATAACTGCACTAAACGCAGCTGGAATGTAAAAAATAAATAAAAAATTTAAAAATACAATTAAAATAAAAAAATAAAAACTCCCTCACGTGCAACATGAGGAAGCCACCGGTCAATCACGATCCGGGACTGTGCAATCAGCGATTACACGCCAACTGGACAATAGTTATCATATTTATTTACTTATTTAATCCAAAATAAAATGCCTGCACAGCATAGGAGGTAGGAAATGCTGACTCCCACCCCCTCAGCACACTGGGAACCAGCGTTACTCCTCTCTAGTCAGTTCACTAGTCACTTTATACTTTTTACTGTCTCGTTTTTTCTACATTGCCTCTTAGAGTGTTCTTAGGCCATATTGCTTATTGTGTATATTGAGTTGTTTTTTCATATTGTGTGGTTTCTTCTTTTTTTTTTAAATGCAAAGCACCTTAGGGAAGCAACCTAAATTTCGTTGGACCTGTACCTGTACATCCACAATGACAATAAAGATCATTCATTCATTCATTCATTCATTCATTCATTCATTCATATATATATATATATATATATATATCCATCCATCCATTTTCTACACATGTGTATACATACATATATATATATATATATATATATATATATAAATATATATATATCTCACGGCGACAACACAAACACATCAGATTTAGCATTAGCCTGTTAGCATTAGCATTCGGTTCGCTAGGGTTGAAGCTAATAACTACACAAATGGCGAATATTTAATGTGATTTACCTTTGTTCCACTTATCATTCATTTCACATTTCTCTTCAAACTACGAGGTCAAAGTGCCAGTGAGCAGCTCGCCGCACCGCTTTGAAGTCCGGCTGAATAATGTATATTTCTCTGAATATACATTTAACAGAGTCCTTCCACTTCTCAGATTCGGATATTGAAATTAAGTTTGTAAAAATTCATAAACAACATTAATTAACTAATTTAAAGACTACGGCTGAGTAAAAACCCTGCAAGATAGTTACATCCATCAGCGTTGGTGAGCACACAGATGTCCCACAATAGTTCATACAAGTCGAAAGTTCCTTTTGTTCTTCTTTCGCTTCGTTGTCAAGTTTGGTATTAGAAACACACAAGAAAAAGGAAATAAACTGGTTGTCCTCGCATACTGCAATGGCAGATGAAATTCGAATACAAAATTTTAGCGCCTCATCTGTGTTCAACCAATCAGCGTTCAACAACAGCCTTCCCTTCTAAGGTTCCTGAGGAACTTGAAAAAGTCCCACCTCGCTACCAGGAACTAAATAAGTTCTTGTGAAACTTTATTTACCCAGAAAGTTTTTGGTGGAAACGCAGGGGGTACTTTATTAACCCGGGTAAATGGGGAAAGTTCCTTCGTTGGAAAAAGGCCTATTGTTGTAGCTTGTTGTGTACAATTGCAGTGAATCACAATGAGAAGTGTTTTTACCATTTCAACCTTCTCCTTCAGTCCGATGAGGTAAGCAGAATATTAGAAGTATGGGAACACTCAAAAACATTAGGGGTTACAATGAATAATCACTTAGCTTGCAAAACATATCTACTTGCAAGACAAGGGTGTAATACAGAGTAAACGGAGCACCCTTATGAATAGTCAGATGACCCTGTTATTGTGGCGGCGCCTCCCTTATAAGTATTGAATAGTGCGTACAAGCTGTTAGGAAAGCACCGCCATAAGAAGCACTGAAGGACAATCCGCTCGCCCGCTTTCCTGAGGCAAAGGCAGCAATGCTAGCAGTTGAAGCCTCCACAGCCAATAAAAGCAATGGGGGGGGTAATAAATTGTTGTCAGTACCGTGGCAGCCATGGATTTGCTGTGGTGAGAGGCGTCACATTTTTTATTAAGTCATAATTGATTTGATCTCCATAATCTCTTCCCCGGTTGTCGCGGGTAATACTGCGTGACACCGCTGAGTGATGCGCTTTTAGGTGGGGGCGGTAGGGGATGGACGTGGAATGGGTTGGCAATGCGTCGGACGGCCAATTCATATTCATCGACCAGCGTGTGCACTCTGCGGGGTGGGGAGGGCGGGGCGACGTGAGCACATGACATTGTGCAGTTGAAAATGACAAGAAGGCGTCATGTGGACGTGCAGCTGCAGGGTTTACTCACAGGCAGTGGACCACGGTGCGGCCTTCTCCGCACTCTCTTTGCCACTTGTGCACTTGAGCCAGCAGGTTGAGGAAGGCCTTCTTGGAGTCGGGAACGTCACGGTATGGCGACCAGCGCAGGAACTGGAACTGACACACCACCAGCTGGCCCTCTTGCAGCTGAGATACAAAGTAAATGGTAAACGGGTTATACTTGTATAGTGCTTTTCTACCTTCAAGGTAGTCAAAGCGCTTTGATACTATTTCCACATTCACACACTGATGGTGGGAGCTGCCTTGCAAAGCCCTAACCACGACCCATCAGGAGCAAGGGTGAAGTGTCTTGGTCAAGGACACAACGGACGTGACGAGGTTGGTAGAAGGTGGGGATCGAACCAGGAACCCTCAGGTTGCTGGCATGGCCACTCTCCCAACCGCGCCACGCCGTCACCAAGTACAAGCATGAGGACTGTGGAGGGTGGGATGGAGGTACAGTAGTACGTAGGAATGTATACTGAGTACCGATATTTTTGGTTCTCGATTTAAATGGGTCGGTCCAAGGGGCCCCTTTAAGATTTTGGACAAATGATCAATATTTTTTGTATCCAGCTGACTGTCATAATAATGACACGCTGTCACATTCACTTTAGGTGTTCCGCTACTACGCTAAGAGTAGGATCTGATACTCAACTTGGAATAATGACAAATAAGAAAAAAAGTGTATTTTATAAACTTTAGATGTACCGAATAAAAGTAAAGGGAAACAATCTATTAGTAGATAAAAAATGTGGTCACCCAAAATAAAAATACAAATGTAATAGACACATACAATAGATATTATTTGCACTTTAGAAAAGTAAACAGCACAGGTTCTTACTTAAAGGTCTCTGCCACGACTATAACCAGTCTTATTGTGGTAATCTGAAATGTCCTTGCTCATTTCTATTATCTGCACCATGTTCACTCTCTCTCTCGTCCACAGTATGGAGTGCAGCTGACGCAAGGCAGCAGCACACACCTGACATTGATTAGAAGCAGCCTATTTTAACTGGCTGCTGACGGCCTGTGAGCGCCGGAACTTTGTCATTGCTTGCAACCTGTTGGTCGTGCCAAGAGAACTCACTAGTTCATCGTGTACCATTCATCTCAGGTTGGCCTGTATTATTCCTAGCCTTGTCTAGCGTTTTTATTTTGTACCTAATCTATTTACTTCTTTCATGAAGTATGTTTTCCTAGCCTTGTCTAGCGTTTGTATTTTGGTACTTTGTTTTTTCTATTTAACTTCTTTCGTGAAGTATTTTTCCTAGCCTTGTCTAGCGCTTTTAGTTGTGTGTGTTTTTTCTCTTAGTAGTTTTTTACATGGTGTGTTTTTTGTGTTTTCCACCATCGCCTTTGTTTTGCTACCTTGTGCTCCCGCCTAATAAAAGGAAGAACAATTGTATACACAATTCGTCTCTGCATCCTTGGGATCCACCTCACCTATTCCTAACACTTATTTGTCTATAAAAGTGTTATAAGTACACCACCACACATTTGCATAACATTGTACCCTTATAAACAAATAAATAAAAATATAGATCAACTTACAACAAAGAATAACTTTAATAATGTTGTTTTTAGTCTGTAACAGAAAAGATTTAAAGTGCATTAATTTGCCTGACATTAAAAAAAAAAGATAATATATCCCGATTTGAACTATAAAACGTTTTTGACTGACTTGAACCATTTTAAACTGAAAAATATAATCAAGTAAAGTCAATAAATAATGTATAAAACGCTTTCAAAAACAAAACAAAAATGGATAAAACAATTTGTGCTCAAAATGAGGAAGTGAGGATTTATGGCTACGAGTTTTGTAGTGCATAGCTTATCCAAGGTCACCCCCCCTCCCAGCATTGCATGCCCCACTATTTCAGAAGAACTGAACTAAGGTGTTACTGTAGCCTGTTTACTTCACCTGCAGTCAGTAGTCATTTGTTCAACTTTAGTTATACTAGTGGTGTTCCTCAAGGTTCCATTTTAGGTCATTGGGCTAGTCAACTGGTGGATTGTGGTTTCAGTTAAAAATGTCTGCAGCAGATTCTTAAAAACACAAGAGTGCTGTCATAAGGTCTTTAAAAACTCCTGTAACTCTGACATAATAAATAGACCAAAATCAAATGACTCCTTTAAAGGACGCTATTTCTAAGGAATACAGTCTTCCTTTTGACAGTAGTTTTTATATTGGCTTTAGTCATAGTCTTTTGACGGAAATTTATTGTAGATTAGTCTAATTTTATTCATCTAAATTGATTAGGTTTTAGTCTAGTTTTAGCCAACGCAATTACACATTTTAGTCAGTTACAATTACAGTAAATTCAGTCAACTAAGATGTAAAGTATAAAAGATAATGCAAATGTTTTTGTTAATATATTATTTAATTATCCTATTTATTCTTATATTTAGCAATGTGTTGGGTGTTGCATCATCTATTAGTATTTTAACCATGTGAAAAACTGTGTGAAGTCTCTCTGTGAGAAGTGCTATATAAATAAAATGTACTTGCTGACAAAAGTAGCATGAGCTTATGGTCTGGAATGATGGATGCATACAATGTTTAATGCCAATAAACACGTTTTCTATTTTCTATGCTACGTCGCTGGCAAAGCAGGTATTTGTGTGTGTTGTTAAACAGAGTTACAATGCAAGCCTTCATTATAATTTGCTTATGAACGCAGGAGAACCGGAAGCAGCAAATACACATAGACAGCTGTGATTGGTTATATTTCGAAACTTGTCCCACCCATCTACAAGACGAAATTAAATATGATTAGATCTCGTTTCTGTCAACATTTCTGTCTTGTTTTTATTAGTCCCTGAAAAAATATCCGCTTATTGTGTTATTGTCTTAGTCAACGTGTATTTTGTTTTAAATTCGTTGACTAATAATTTCCGTCTTAGTTATCGTCAAGAACCTATTTTGCCCTGAGGAAAATAAGACACACATTTTTAGTCAACGAAATGAACACTGACGGAATAAACAAAGTAAGAATAATAAGTAGGTGGGAAGTCCCGGTCCTTAGCTTTTTGGAAATGTGGCACCTAAAACGATTTATCCCTGACGTAAATCCACCCTCAGTATCTGTCCATTACACATACTGCATGTACATGACTGTTCAACTCTCCTGGTCTATGTGATTTGAGTGTAGCACGACTCCGAAAGGGACAAGCGGTAGAAAATGAAGGGATTTCATTTTATTGTGTGTCCAACTGCAGCTGTGTTTTTTTGCAAGTGTCGTTTGGTATGCGTATTTGAGCGTTCCCTTGACTGCCTACTGGCATTCTCAGCTGTGCTCACTCAGCAGAGTGACCCTGAGATAGATGGGTCTGCAGTTGTAAGGTGTGTGTGTGTGTGTGTGTGTGTGTGTGTGTGTGTGTGTGTGTGTGTGTGTGTGTGTGTGTGTGTGTGTGTGTGTGTGTGTGTGTGTGTGTGTGTGTGTGTGTGTTTGAGAGGTCTCTGTGTATTCATAACCTTGTCCTCTAGACGCTCACCTAACACTTAGGGAGCAGTGGAGAACTGTAAGTCATGCAAATTGGACTGGCAAAGACATCAACAATGCAAGGAGGAATAGCTCACACGCTATGCTCTTAAAAAAAATAAAAAAAATATGACTCTTAAAGCCACACTGCAAATGCTTACAATGCTTTTGTGTTGACTTTTCCTCCCTAACTTTGTACATCACTGCAGACAGGTGCTGGCAGAATGTGTGGTGTGCATTTGTGTGCTTTGAGTCCTCCCCGGGTGTGACAGCCGTGTGCACAAAGTGGGACACGTGTGAGACAGGGGGTCACAGCAAGGCCGCTGACAGGGGAGGCGAGGATGCCAATCGGGAGCAAGGCGCTAGCAAAAATAAGGCGGCCGAGGGACGCCGAGCATGCAGATGTTCTTGTTTAATTGGTTGGCAGGGGGGGAAAAACATACCTGCGTATTAACACAATGAACATAATGAAGCGTGGAGATAATATATGCAGATTTTTCTCCTAATGGCATACAGTTAATCTGAAAATGATTCATACCCGTAGCAAATATTGTCTTAATGTGCATACTTTTGTACATTTTGACCATAAGTTCCAAAATGATCCATGCTTTTTTTTAACTGAGACATATGGAATGTTCAAACTGCATAATTGATAAGAATGCTTTTGTTTGTGCTTGTAAACATGAAAGGTCCACCATTATTCAAAAATGACTTGTTAATGTTATAATAATTTTACGTATAAAGGGGCACAGCATCAAATTTTGGGCCCCCATAGACAAGACTTATATAGGGCCCCCACTCCCCCTAAACCTAATGTCACTATCACACACACACACACACACACACACACACACACACACACACACACACACACACACACACACAAAAATATGCAAAAAACTCAATTTGTTTTTTTGACTTTTTAAAAATGTGATATAAATTCAATATAAAGTGGACATAATATGAATATAAATAATCATATAGCGTGTCATTAGTCACTTAAATATGATTATAAATATGTCAAGTTTTAATTTACTTCAGAATGTTTAGTAGATATTATTAGCTGATACACATAGTAATATCCATCCATCTATCAATTTTCTACCGCTTGTCCCTTACGGGGGGTGCTGGAGCCTATCCCAGCTGCATTCGGGCGGAAGGTGGGGTACACCCTGGAAAAGTCGCCACCTCATCGCAGGGCCAACACAGATAGACAGACAACATTCACACTCACATTCCCACACTAGGGACCATTTAGTGTTGCCAATCAACCTGTCGCCTCATCAGTGGATAATAATACAGCTTTATTATTATGATTATATTAATATTAGTGCATCTCCTGTTATTTTAATCGAGTCTTTGAACACACCCCAGTTATCGGCAAAGTACATTTCTCCTATGCTGCCAGAAATAGATTTATATTTTTACCTTTCTTCTATCACCTCTCATTGTTCCAAAATGCTGGTGATGTGTTTGAATGCTTCAGGAGCGCTTTGAGAATGTTATGACGTCCGTGTTGAGTTAAATTAAGGTCTGCCGCTATTCAGGCGGAATAAAGCATTGTGTATTTTTGATAGGGGGGTGTAGTTAGTCTGAGACATTCTTAATTTGACTCAAGCAACCTTATTATTGACCTGTCACTGCTATATTAATTGTATATTATTCTAGACGTCTTTTTTTCTTAATAACTTATACATTTAAATGGCAGGAAAATAACTATTCAGACTTTACAAAAGCCCACGGGCAACATCTCCACTTAACCCCACAACTTTGACGCCCTTCTTTGTATTTAATAGAAATTGTAATATCCAGTAGAAAATATTTGCCTTAATGTTTTGTTTGCTCCACTTTAAAAAAAACAAAAACTACTTCATTGTTTTTGAAGTTCTGAGTCTTTATGACAGCTTTGTGAAAAAAAAAAAAGAAAAAAAAATCAGGCTTCACTACACATCTTAAAATAAAACCTGGTACTCTGCCAGGTATCCATCAGTCATCTATATTGTAAGTTCAATTATTCGTTTTTATTCAGCAAATAAGCTAAGCTAGCATGATGTTGCTGTTAAACGTGAGTATAATGTCGGAAAATTAGCTCACATAGCTATGCTAGTGTTGCTAACCTTTGTGTCCTCTGTGCCACTCTCTAATGTTATGTTGTTGTGTGTGATATATGGCATGTACTGTATCACGTTGGAACAGTACAAAGTTACGTGTAGAAGTAAAAAAAAAGTGGAAAAATTGCACAATAGCGCTTCCTAGAGACACACACTGTCTGAGATGAGAGCACACAAACACAGCTCATTAGCATTAGAGCAACAGACACACTTAAACGTTTAATAATTCAAGATAGGTTGATTGGCAACATTAAATTGACCCTAGTGTGTAAATGTGAGTGTGAATGTTGTCTGTCTATCTGTGTTGGCCCTGTGATGAGGTGGCGACTTGTCCAGGGTGTACATCGCCTTCCGCCCGAATGCAGCTGAGATAGGCTCCAACACTCCCCGCGACCCCAAAAAGGGACAAGCGGTAGAAAATGGATGGAAGAATGCGGCTAGATTTTGTCCAACACAAAACCAATACTTGCGAGACTTGTGTGATTTATTAATACCTTCAAGGATTAGAGATGTCCGATAATGGCTTTTTTGCCGATATCCGATATTGTCCAACTCTTAACTACCGATTCCGATATCAACCGATACCGATATATACAGTCGTAGAATTAACACATTATTATGCCTAATTTTGTTGTTATGCCCCGCTGGATGCATTAAACAATGTAACAAGGTTTTACGAAATAAATCAAATCAAGTTATGGAAAAAAATGCCAACATGGCACTGCCATATTTATTATTGAAGTCACAAAGTGCATTATTTTTTTTAACATGCCTTAAAACAGCAGCTTGGAATTTGGGACATGCTCTCCCTGAGAGAGCATGAGGAGGTTGAGGTGGGCGGGGTGGGGTTGAGGTGGGGGGTAGGTGGTAGCGGGGGTGTATATTGTAGCGTCCCGGAAGAGTTAGTGCTGCAAGGGGTTCTGGGTATTTGTTCTGTTGTGTTTATGTTGTGTTATGGTGCGGATGTTCTCCCGAAATGTGTTTGTCATTCTTGTTTGGTGTGGGTTCACAGTGTGGTGCATATTTGTAACAGCGTTAAAGTTGTTTATACGGCCGCCCATCTCTATCAAGGATTGACCTTTGCAGCATTAAAATGTGTACTAAACAACTATCTGTTGGCAATGTTTTATAACTATTTGTCTAAGAGTTGTTCATGCATTAAAAAGCCCCCCAAAAATGCCAATGCAGGACTACATGACGCATTCAGCCTTTTTGTACTTGGCACTGAGTGCATGTATAGAAATTCTAATCATCTTTTTCAAACACTTTTTTTCTCTCCAGACAAACAGTCAGTGCTTTGACTTTGAGATGACTCACATTGTATCCACGGCTCCTGCATTTATTTTATGGTTATAACAATACGTCATTACGGGTGTGCAGAGCGACATGAGTAGTGCATATGTTGATTTCGAAAACCCTAATGATGCTCACCCTCGTGACGTTTTTGACTCGAAACAGGCGTGTGATGACATCGTCATCAGCTGACATGGAGAGAAACTCCACCTCCATGGGCCCATACTGCTGAAGACCGGGCTCCGGCCAGTACTGAACACACGGCTGCAGGTGGAAGACAAGGTGAATGTTATTGAGAGTAAATGAACATGGATACACTAACGTAACACTTAGGAGTGGGAGATATGGCTAAAATCTATATCACAATATATATTGCCGCCTGTTACGTACGGCTGGGGAAGGAGACGACACAACGGCAGAAATCAGTTAAACAGGTTTATTGAACTTGATGATGTACTGGCATGTGTATGCTACTAAGAGTGTATGGTGCAGGACGATGTGAAGAATTAACAATGTAGATGTTACCAGAAGGTGTTGTACGTGCGTGTTAGATGAATAGTCCATAAGTACAGAGGGGCAAGGCAAGAAGGAAGTCTGTGGGCAAGCGAGAGGTCGGGGGCTGGAGAGAGGTGTCGAGGTTCGTGTCCGAGCGGGGGTCGAGGATCGAGCGAAGCAGTCCAAAGTCCAGCGGGAAGTCCAAGTGAACGAAGCGCACAGGATCACTGGATACGGAGGGAATATACGAAGAGTGAACTACGTTCCGGCACTGGATCTTTGGGTCCGCTGGTCTTTATTTTGTCTGCCCTCATCAGATTCAGGTGCGCTGATTGATGATTTCCTGCAGCCATGCAAGCGCGTGGCCGCGTTGCTGGAAGAGCGAGTAGGAACGTGTCCCGGGGCGCTCCTAGCGGAGCTGCCGGCGGCGCTTGCTGCAGATGGACTGAGGGATCGCACATGCGCCGTGACACCGCCTCCTATATTAACGATATACTGTATGGCCTAGTGGTTAGAGTGTCCGCCCTGAGATCGGTAGGTTGTGAGTTCAAACCCCGGCCGAGTCATACCAAAGACTATAAAAATGGGACCCATTACCTCCCTACTTGGCACTCAGCATCAAGGGTTGGAATTGGGGGTTAAATCACCAAAAATTATTCCCGGGCGCAGCACCGCTGCTGCTCACTGCTCCCCTCACCTCCCAGGGGGTGAACAAGGGGATGGGTCAAATGCAGAGGACAAATTTCACCACAACTAGTGCGTGTGTGACAATCATTGGGACTTTAATATCACAATACGTTATTTGAGATGTAAATTATAATGTAAACATTTTAAAACGGTTGCAAAGGCTTCTAACGTATGGGGTGACATATTATGTCATTTGAAGTTGTATTATTTTTTAAAAATTACAATCAATCTACTTGCTATATTACTATTTACTTTCTCTTGTAATAGGGTTCTATCTACACTTCTGTTAAAATGTAATAGGCACTAATTATTCTGTTTTTGGGATACTTTACATTAGTTTTGGGCCATTATACACATTTGGGTATCGATCCAATACCAAATGGTTACAGGGGCAGTATTGGTCATACCAATATTGATACTGGTAATTCAAATTTTCAAAATCATTGAATGATTCAATTTTGATTCATTATAATCAGACAAAAACACTGGCTGGTGGTGTAACAATATCAATTAAATATTAAAAGTATTTCCTACTGGTTGCGATTTAATGTTTGGTTTTGCCCTTAAAGTCCTTCTGTACTCTGGGACAAAATATTTTTTGATAATAAAAAATATCCATCTAAACACTGTAGTACCGACCATATACTGATATTATAATGCCAGACACTTTGTACTTTATATACATTCAATAATTCTAGCTTAGCGGTTAGAATATCCTCCTATGGTGCGTAGTGTAGCATGTTTAGTTGTTCCTCGTCCTCCAGTGATGATAATTGTAATAAGTTTAATTGTCACCATGGAGGCGAGGGTTACTGACTTCAAAGCTAGAATTATTGAATGTATATAAAGTACAAAGTGTCTGGCATTATAATATCTGTATATGGTCGGTACTACAGTGGTTAGATGGATATTTTTTATTATCAAAAAATATATTGTCCCAGAGTACAGAAGGACTTTAAGGGCAAAACCAAACATTAAATCGCAACCAGTAGGAAATACTTTTAATATTTAATTGATATTGTTACACCACCAGCCAGTGTTTTTGTCAGATTATAATGAATCAAAATTGAATCATTCAATGATTTTGAAAATTTGAATTACCAGTATCAATATTGGTATGACCAATACTGCCCCTGTAACCATTTGGTATTGGATCGATACCCAAATGTGCGTAGTGTAGCATGTTTAGTTGTTCCTCGTCCTCCAGTGATGATAATTGTAAGAAGTTTAATTGTCACCATGGAGGCGAGGGTTACTGACTTCAAAGTGGCTTTGCACTGTGGAGGGATGTTAGCCGCTAGCACAAATGGTAAATTGAGTTGAGGAAGCGTCCATTCATTTGTCGCTGTCATTATTGCTGTCAAAATCAGCTAGAATGTGTGATCAACATAATACAATATAACGAAAGCTTTAAAAACTGTATCTCTTAAATTCATGAAACGTATATCGTATATCGTTTACATTGCACAACTTTAATGCCACTTTATTCGGTACGCTTACGAGTTAACTGCCTTTGAGGCATTTGTGATTAACAGCTATATAAATAAACTTTGATTGATTGATTGATACTGTCTAATCAGCTAATCATTACAATACCATGGACCTGACAACCCACAAATTGTAAGAACATTCAAAAACAGTGAATGACATGACTCTGAAGATAAATGCTTGTTGGTGCTTGGCAGGATGAGAGTTTGAGAAACTGCTGATATGGAATTTTCATGCATAACCATGTCTGGGGTTTAGAGAAAACAAGCTGAGAAAAGAGAAAATATCTTTTGAGTGACAGTTTTCTGGGTCAAAATGGCAGAGGTTAGAGGAGAATATCCAGACCAAGTGAAGCTAAAAGACAGGAAAGTTACTCATGTAGACACTTTGAACTTCCAGCGAATAGTATTGACTATAAACAACTCGACTCCAGAGGTGACTGAGAGCAGCAAGAAAACCGATCACTGCAGCAAACTGCACAACACAGGGAAACCTGCATATCTCAAAGCCCCTCAGACTGGCTGTCTCACGTCATAAGCTGTTGTTGACTAAAGCGGTTGTTGACATACAGTAGCTGAAACTAAAAATTAAACTAACCTTTGCTTGCATACAGTACTTACTTGTGACTTTGACCAGAGACATAAGGAGAATGTGCGATATTGAAGGATTTGTTGGTATTGTTTTAACACCGCAGCGGATCAGGGTGGATAACACGAGTGAGTGCAGCATGTTGCAGGTATTAGGTCAGCGAGGTCAGGCTCTTGGGTAAAATCAGTATGCATATTGAAACCGTAGCCACGTGTACATGGACAACATTTTGCTCTGATCATCATTTGGAATAGAATGTTACTGTGTACATGAACCCTAAAAATAATAATCTGATTATGACGTGCATTTTCATGCATAACACTTCAAATCGGAATACTTTACTTTGACATGCGCAGAACCGAACATAAACGGAAAGATGTGTTATTATTTGTGCTCCGGCACCATCTTTTGGACTTGCAGGTGCAGAAGAAGTATACTCCCACTGTAAACAGACATGGAATTGTGCATTTCTGCTTGTCTGACGCGATTTATCATTTTTTCCTTCTGTTCACTACTTTAGTTTTACCTCTCTTTTTGAAATGGAGCTGTTTTGTGCTTTTTATTTTGTGATTATATACGGGTTGCGGCGTGTCTCTCTGTTATGGCATTCTGTGTATGTGTTTAAGGCTTCCAGTTAGCACTTAAATTAGCTGTGATGTGGTGGATAAAACAGCTCCTTAAGACAACAACTGGATCCCTTGTTGTATTGTTACATCTACACATGACACTCCAGACCATACTTTTGTTTTTGCTAGTCTCCTTATAAAGCAACAAACTCAACAGTATATAAATCAACGTCTGTATGTTGAATGGGGGGAGACAGCAGCAAGACAATCGCTTCATTCCGAGACTAATAAAGTCCCTTTTCCACCACCAAAGTACAGCTGACATCAAAGACATGTGCAGTAAGGATAATTTGTGGTACTGTAAACACACCTAAGAGCTGTATCATTCCCCTGAAGGCACAGCGTCATAGTTTGGGTACACAAATGATACAAGTTACACACTTCTTTTAAGTCTTCCCAAGAAGATGGTTTGTCCCATTGATAGCCATTAAGGTTTTAGTTTGCGATCAAAATAATTGTGTGTATGTTTGGTGTCAGTAGTTAATGCCCAGCTCTTGTAGCTATAAAGAAAGACCAGGACTCTATAGACTTGAATCTTGACACTTGGATGTGAATACCTGAAACGCTTTTGATCCAGACGTTTCTTGAATTCATAATGCACCAACAGGGCTTCCCCGACATGTAAATGGTCGTGGTGCACCACCACAGCAAAATAAGAGCCGCCATGCCTTAAAAATATTTAATTTTTCAGGTGAAAACGAATTTAAGTGATATAATGTATTGTAACCTCCAGAAGAAGTCACACAAAGTCAAACGCCCTTTTTAACTTTATTGCCAATGTTATGCTATCAACCGGACCAATTCCAGCACGCATTCCCTCCTGTGCACACACGTCCTCATTATCTATCAATCCCTTTTCACTTCACTTCAATCACACACAAACAAACATTTATAACCGGCAGGTTGTTACAGTATGAATGTGCACTTTTGGCTAGTGAAGCATTGAAAATTTGGCCGCCGAAAAAAAGACTTTGACCATCGTAACAGCAATGCTGAAACTGGATGTGGTGATGATGTAGGCAAGAAAAATAGAGCAAAATGATATAATATAAAAAAAACAAAAAATTGAAAAAATATACTGTATATAAATGTTAAAAGGAAACTGCACTTTTTTGGGGAATTTTGCATAATTGTTCACAGTCATTATGAAGGACATGACGACGGATGGATTTTTCTTAATGCATTCCAAATATTAAATAAATGTGATCAAAAGTCAGCTTACAATGGAGCCTATGGGAGCCGTTCCATTCCGCCTACAAAGCCCTTCAGAAACATCCAAACACCTCCATTGAGGTTTTATATACAGTACATGATGTAAGTATTGTTCTCTTCATTGCCTCTAAATTGGCTGTCAAAGTGTTCCAACTTGTCAAAGTCTGACGAGCAAGGTAACGAGGAAGCAGCTGATAAGTCAACAGTTTTGCTTTATTGGGGTTCTGGGGGGTCCAAAAAGCAGCCAGTACCTGGTGTGACCACCATTTGCTTCAAGCAGTGCAACACACCTCCTTCGCAGCGTTGATCAAGTTGTTGATTGTGGTCTGTGGAATGTTGGTCCACTCATCTTTAATGGCTGTGCGGAATTGCGGAATATTGGCAGGAACTGGAACATGCTGTCGTATAAGCCGATCCACAGCATCCCAAACATGCTCAATGGGTGACATGTCCAGTGAGTATACTGGCCATGCAAGAACGGGGATGTCTCAGCTTCCAGGAATTGTGTACAGATCTTTGCAACATGGGGCCGTGCATTTTTATGCTGCAACATGAGGGGATGGTCTGGGGTGAACAACAATGGGCCTCAGGATCTCGTCACGGTATCTCTGTGCATTCAAAATGCCATCAATTGACATCCCAATGGGTTGTGAGTTTTTCCTTGCCCTTATATGGGATCTGAACTGAGGATGTCGTTGTGGCTTGTGCAGCCCTTTGAGACACTTTTGATTTAGGGCTATATAAATAAACATTGATTGATTGATCAATAAAATGTGCTTGTGTTCGTTGTCCATAATATACACCTGACCATAACATAACCCCACCCCAACCATGAGCCACTTGATTCCCAATGTTGACACAAGCAAACCGCTCACCCACACTACGCCACACATGCTGTATGCCATCTGCCCTGAACAGTGAAAACCGGGATTCATCCGTGAAGAGAACACCTCTCCACCGTGCCAGACGCCATCGAATTTGCCCACTCAAGTTGGTTATGATGACGAACTGCAGTCAGGTCGAGACCCCGATGACAACGACGAGTATGCAGATGAGCTTCCCTGAGATGTTTTCTCACAGTTTGTGCAGAAATTCTTTGGTTATGCAAACCAATTGTTTTAGCGGCTGTCCGGTTGACTGGTCTCAGACGATCATGGAGGTGCACCTCCTGGATGTGGAGGTCCTGGGCTGGTGGGGTTACACGTGGTCTGCGGTTGTGAGGCCGGTTGGATGTACTGCCTAATTCTTTCAAATTCCTTTGGAGACGGCTTATGGTAGATAAATAAGTATTCAATTCACAGGCAACAGCTCTGGTGGACATTCCTGCAGTTAGCAAGCCAACTCCCTCAAATGTGCTGCTGGTTCAAGACATCGCACACAGGGAGGAGCATGATAACATGAATGTGCACAAAAACGATCGTCTCTGGTAAAAGCCCTGTATAGTACAAGCAAAATCCTGATTTAAATAAGGCAGTCTGCAACTCTTGGTAATTGTTAGTAAATTGTTAGTAAATCGGACGCAACACACCCACTCATGATTTTTTGCACACACAGTTTCGCACATGGTGTTTTTGTCTTACTAAATTAGGCCCTTAGTATTGTGTGACGATCATCTAAACACCAATATACTCCAACAGCACTGAGTTATAAATGATCGTTCTTTTATGAGGCATTGTGAATTCACATCAGAGAATTATAAATGCATATTAAAAAACGTTGATAACAAAAGTATAAAACATAGTAATTTATGGCTACATGCACACACATAATGTATCCCAATGGAAAGCCATCTATTTGTCATACATTATGTAAAGCATATAAAGAAGATTCAATTCATTCAACAAACAAGGGAGTTTCTCACCATAAAATGCATAAAGGCAGCTGGTTGGGTGTAGCGGAAGGAGCTGATAGGTTTATTTAATTTATTTTTGCACAAGAAAGTAAGTCACATTGGTTCCAGCAGCCATGAACAGCAGGGGGTGTCCAGGCAGTAAGCTAGTGTTATTAACAGCAGGGAAGAAGAATGAGGTGGGAGCTGTAATGTTCTTTATGAGATTTCAACGAGAAAGGAGGAGGGGGAAAACTCAAATCCCTCAAATTAACACCACATCAGTGTTCCTAAAAGTCTTGTGACTAAAGTTGCCAATAGGTCCAAAAATAAATAATGATAAATAAATGATAAATAGGTTGTACTTGTATAGCGCTTTTCTACCTTCAAGGTACTCAAAGCGCTTTGACAGTATTTCCACATTTACCCATACATTCACACACTGATGGCGGGAGCTGCCATGCAAGGCGCTACCAGCAGCCATCAGAGGCAGAGGGTGAAGTGTCTTGCCCAAGGACACAACGGACGTGACTAGGAAGGTAGAATGTGGGAATTGAACCCCAGTAACCAGCAACACTCCGATTGCTGGCACAGCCACTCTACCAACTTCGCCACACCGTCCCGGCAGGTTCTGCACTGCACTAAAAGAAACAAAAATATATATATATTTTACACCTGCCGTCCCACTCCCCCACTTGCCAACCGGTTGACTCAACATATTGCAGGTATTGCATATGTATTTTTTAGATGCCAGTAAAAGTGGAGAGATTGCAATGGGTTACATGTTTTAAACATTTTTAGGTCTGTATGAGAGACGCCTTTGGAAAAGAGTTGTCTGACTGATTCCATGGAAGATTAATGGTTTAGATTGAACAGACCTGTGAAACAATGAAATATGAATTTCACATTTTTACCCAGCCAAGTTAGAATATGCAAAAAAGTTGTGTTCCATTTGTAAACGCAGTCTGTCTATTACCAAGTCTGGATTCTTAGCATGTGTTTCATTATCGCTTACAAAGTTTCAAAGTTTCAAAGTTTTTTGAAATTCCCTTCCACTTTCCTGCTATGTCACTAAACAGAATTAGAAATCCAGCAGGCAATCGCGCAGGAGGAGATAGAAGACATATGCTAGGAGATTGAAAAAGTGGGGCGCCAACAAAAAGAAGCCTAAGATGTGGCTGGAGGGCAGAGGAAGTCTATTCTCCAAAGAGGGGAAAGGAAAAAGTGGGGCGGGTGTTATCTAGTCGTGCTTTGACATCAATGTGGTCAAGGATCAAAGCCTGACAAAATGGCATGAAGGAACTAACCCCAAGCACAGTGATATGCAGAAAGAGCGATGGCAGAAAAAAGTATCCAGTAAAGAATTATGGAAAAGGGCCACTCATGAACAGAAACATTTTCCTATAACGCTAATCAATGATCAACAATACACAAGACTTTGACCTTACCCAGGCCGAGTTGGACTGATTCAGTTGGTTGAGCATTACCACAGCCGTGCAGCCGTAGTCGAAGATAAGCCTCCAGAAGTCCGCCGTGGTGCCGGGCAGAGGGTGAGGGGTCACAATGAAGGCAGCTTGCTGGTGGAAGCTGTCAGCCAGAGCAGCGTTGATGTAGTTGTTGCTCTCCCCCTCTGTTGTTACAAGGAAGGCCAAGGCCCGATCTGGTGGAAGAACATCCATGCTGCGATTCTTCTCTCGATTTCTGGGCAACAGGGCGATGCTACATTCCTCGACATCCAGGTGGGGTGTCACAGAGTTTAGCGTCTACAAATGATAAGGTAGGAAAAGAGTAAAGTAGTGAACAGACTGCACGGGGAAAAAATCATTATACAGGACTCAAGAATAAATTACTGTAGCTTCCTGACAACAAGCAATAACAATACCATTTTTCATAGATGTATAACTTCAAGGAAACCGCTATACTGCACATTTTACTTTTATTCATTTCACAATAATAAGATGTATAACTCTAGAAAAACACTGAGTAGACCGCAGATTTATACTAAGGTTGAACTGTTAACAAAAAAAATATGATAAGTGTCATGATCCCACATGGCAGCTTGGACTATTTATGTTATTTTCCTGTGTTTAGTATTACTTCCTGTCCTGGTTATGGATGGTCAATATGGCCTAAAATCTTTATTGTAATAAATATTGCTGCCTCCTTTCTAAATTCCTGCTAGATCTGAGTGTCTTATAGTCTGCCTGGTACATAATAAAGGGCCCTCCTGCTTGTACTTTGCCTATATTTCTCTGCATCCTGGGATCACGCCAACAGCCGACATGCGGCATTGTAACACAGAGTGTCGTATTTGTGTTACTTTGTCCATTGATGTTAGCAATGATGTATGATGATTGGATGGTACCATCCGGGATTCTGGGGTGGGAAGAACAACGAGGCGCAAAAGAAAGTTCTTCCTAACTCTTTTGAAATTACAAATACAACCTGATTTATGAAGGATGAAGCTGACTGAAACATTTTTTATTTTAATGTGAGAGAAATGTTTAAACTCGTGCTGTCAATTTTTTTTTTTTTCTGATCAGATTAACCACACTTTTGTATTCGGGATAATTATGATTAATCATAGGTTACTTTTTGCTTGGATGATTTAAGTACATTTTAAAAGAGCCCAATATTTGGACACAAATGCAGTTTTATTGTCAAAATGTCTTACAGAAAAATGTTTATAATGTGTTGCTTGAATGCACTACATTATTTTCTCAAAACAGTTTCATCTAAAGACCCATATCTGGGTGTATTTTGAAGCAACATTTGTCAGTGAGCACACCAGTGGGAGTCTCCTCATTTCTCTTTGCACTGGCGTATGCATTGACCTGATCACTGACCGTATAACAACCCGCCTTCAGGTAACCATCCGCGGTTAATGTAAAGGAGCATATAAGGTCAAAATAAATGGCGTAATTAATATGCATATATACATAGATAATAATTGGGATACTTTTGTGAGTAATCACATGAGTAAACACGTTATTTTTGACAGCCCTACTTCAAAGCTCATTTTAACAAAAAACAAAAGAATATTCACCAAAAATGACAAAAAATGTTTGCCTTTCTTTTGCAACATTGTTTCAGTTAACAGTCCTTGTTTTAGGATGTAAGATGATGATGTGTACCATTTTTAATTATTGGGCAAGTTAATTGATTGAATTATGACTCGAAATAAAAAACAACATTTTTAAACAAAAGCAAAAAATTGTCATTTGCGTTTGTGTTTTAAAAGTTCCTTTCAGTGGTGGGACGTCAGGGCCAGCAATAACTTCTCTGCTGGCCTAACATAACCAGAAATCATGATCATAATTAAAGGCCTACTGAAATGAATTTTTTTTATTTAAACGGGGATAGCAGATCCATTCTATGTGTCATACTTGATCATTTCGCGATATTGCAATATTTTTGCTGAAAGGATTTAGTAGAGAACATCGATGATAAAGTTCGCAACTTTTGGTCGCTGATAAAAAAGCCTTGCCTGTACCGGAAGTAGCGTGACGTCACAGGTTGAAAGGCTCCTCACATTTCCCCATTGTTTACACCAGCAGCGAGAGCGATTCGGACCGAGAAAGCGACGATTACCCCATTAATTTGAGCCAGGATGAAAGATTCGTGGATGAGGAACGTGAGAGTGATGGACTAGATTGCAGTGCAGGACGCATCTTTTTTCGCTCTGACCGTAACTTAGGTACAAGCTGGCTCATTGGATTCCACACTCTTTCCTTTTTCTATTGTGGATCACGGATTTGTATTTTAAACCACCTCGGATACTATATTCTATTGAAAATGAGAGTCGAGAACGCGAAATGGACATTCACAGTGACTTTTATCTCCACGACAATACATCGGCGAAGCACTTTAGCTACGGAGCTAACGTGATAGCATCGGGCTTAACTGCAGATAGAAACAAAATAAATAAACCCCTGACTGGAAGGATAGACAGAAAATCAACAATACTATTAAACCATGGACCTGTAACTACACGGTTAATGCTTTCCAGCCTGGCGAAGCTTAACAATGCTGTTGCTAACGACGCCATTGAAGCTAACTTAGCAACGGGACTTCACAGAGCTATGCTAAAAACATTAGCTATCCACCTACGCCATCCAGCCCACATCTGCTCATCAACACCCGTGCTCACCTGCGTTCCAGCGATCGACGGAGCGACGAAGGACTTCACCCGATCATCAATACGGTCGGCGGCTAGCGTCGGATAGCGCGTCTGCTGTCCAAGTCAAAGTCCTCCTGGTTGTGTTGCTGCAGCCAGCCGCTAATACACCGATCCCACCTAAAGCTTTCTTCTTTGCAGTCTTCATTGTTCATTAAACAAATTGCAAAAGATTCACCAACACAAATGTCCAGAATACTGTGGAATTTTGCGATGAAAACCGAGCTTTTTGTATTGGATACAATGTGCCCGAATACTTCCGTTTCAACGATTGACGTCACACGCATACATCATCATACATAGAAGTTTTCAACCAGAAGTTTAGCGGGAAATTTAAAATTGCACTTTATAAGTTAACCCGTATTGGCATGTGTTGCAATGTTAAGATTTCATCATTGATATATAAACTATCAGACTGCGTGGTCGGTAGTAGTGGGTTTCAGTAGGCCTTTAAAGATACGAGTATTTTTTAATTTACTTTCCCTAAATATATAAAATTATTCATATTAATTTCATGTCATATTTTGCTCCTTCCAGTGCTGTTGTTTTTAGTTAGAGTTTTTATCTAATCAGAATTCAGCTAGCTTATGTTGCCATGCTGTACCAAATCTGCCCAGAACTTTCAGAATCAACATTGCGGGCGTCCGTGCACTGTAAGTGAGCGGGGACATACAGTGATAGACAGTTGCAATAGCCAATCAGATCTTGCGTTGTTGTCAGTAAGGCCTTCTAGAAGGCCTCACGTTGAACGTGACATTTACGCGTCCTGTGATTGGATACCCATCGGGACCGTTAGCAGATGAATTTGAGAACACATGGAGTTGAGAGACAGTTGCAATAGCCAATTAGATCAGGACATCTGCTCCTTTCTGATCATGGAAATGTATAAGAAACAAAAAAACAATGAAAGTGTCAACTGTATATGTATATATGCATTTTCATTAAAAGGAATAAAAAGAAATTAAATGAATGAAATGAAATGAGATCACAAGTTGTTGACAGTAGCCTATGTAGGTAGCCTGATGTTAACAAGACTGTGATTGGATGCTCACTTGTCATTCCAAAGTGATTATCCAATCACAAATTGCAATTTAGCAGGAAGCAGGAAGTGTTGACCCACCAAGAAGGAGAACAAAACGTTGATTAGGTGGCAGATATATATTTGCAAGGCCATTTTCAAGAAGGATAATTAAAGAGAAACTAAATCTTTTGAGACGATGTTGGCAATGAAATGGGGAAATGCCCGCCATTTCCACTCGAATAAACCGACTACGAGGGGTTATACGGCATCGAATGGGTGCTACAAATTGTGAGTTCAATTATTTTATTTCTTTATTTTTTTCACGTTTAATATGTTTTTTGCAATGTAAAATTTGACAGTACCACATAAGATATGTTTTCATTGCTGGTGCGGGTTTATTGATTATTAAATGCGCCAGAAAATAACCCGTTTATACACTGTTGATGTGATTCTATGCACAGTAGGGCGTAAATGTGTTTCTGTATAGTATTTCTCCAGCAATGGTCATGTGGTGACATAAATGATGGTATTTTGAGAGGTGATCATTGAAGTCGGACATCACTGAAGGCCGAGATGGGAAACGCACAGCCCGCCACTGGTCCCTTTTCTGGTTCATATAGAAGATGATGTGATACGACATGAATATACTATATACTGAGTCTGGAGTGAGTAGAACAGTTTTGACTGACACAAGAGTGTGTGGGGGGTAAGACAACATTTGTATTTGTCTTTGTTTGTCTAACTATTTGTTAGTTGCAGGTTAGTGCTGGTTTGTCTGTTTGTATGTTAAGCAGTGCACTTCCTGGTTCGTGAAGGATAATGCACACTGTATAATTTTTTATTATGAAGTGGTTGGAATAATTTCAACATGACACATATGGCAAAGAGAGAACATACATTATGTTAACAAAAGTGAATGTCGCAGGGTACTTTCTGATATTTGGAGAAATAATTTACTGTAGGACGGCTCTATTCAGCTTGTGCACCACAGGCAAGACCTGGACAAGAAATGACACCAGACTGCCCGCGAGTTTAGTTTAAAAATATTGGAAGTGACAAACATATTGGCAGCAGATTTCTAACAACACGGAAACACTGTCATACATGCAGATGATCTTTGACTAGCTTCTTTGCAGTAGGGCCAGCAGAGAACACCACATTTCTAAACAAAGACAAATTAAATAGAGTAAAAATCAAATGTCAACTGTTCTCAAGTATATACAAAATACGAATAATAGTACAGAGAGAAGTCCAGCCCCCCTGGCCCTTAGCTTTCTGGAAATGTGGCCCCCAACACAATTAAAGTTGAATAGCCCTGCTGTAGGAATAGGAATCCACCATACTCGTTGGCCTAGTGGTTAGAGTGTCCGCCCTTAAATCGGTAGGTTGTGAGTTCAAACCCCGGCCGAGTCATACCAAAGACTATACAAATGGGACCCATTACCTCCCTGCTTGGCACTCAGCATCAAGGGTTGGAATTGGGGGTTAAATTACCAAAAATGATTCCCGGGCGCGGCACCGCTGCTGCCCGCTGCTCCCCTCACCTCCCAGGGGGTGAACAAGGGGATGGGTCAAATGCAGAGGACATTGGTATTTTAACTTTAACTTTAATTTGCAGTCTGGGGATAGGGGAGCAATTTCACAGTGACTCAAACTCTTCTGCTATTATTTTATTCAAACATTACCCCAAATTGTAACATGTCTCACTCCTCTAAATGTAGGCAGAGTTCATAAGGAGTTGGGAATGCCATTTTTGTGTTATCCAGCTACAAACCAAGCAAAACTGGCGATGTAACAACTTTAAGTAATATAAAGTACATTCGTTAACACACAATATCAATAATACAACTAAGCAAGTGGTTTCCTCTGTGCTGGTAGAAAGCGGTGAGCCTATTGGGAGAGGGGTATGCTTTCAACAACAGTCACAGTGGGATGGGCGCACAGCATCAATGCAAGGCATGTTTGTAATTAGCGTGTCACACTAGCTGCACATGTTCCTAATCCCAAACATACATCCTTCATAATTCCTATGTAGAACATAAGGATAAAACCGCATCAAATTAAAGGAAGCGCATGAGCCTTCCCCGGCATCCCTTTGAAATGTTAAGCCTAGAATGAGTGCGGCTGGTGGGCTATGAAAGCGCTGCAGCGGCAGGAGGAGGAGGAGGAGGAGGAGGAGGAAGCTGCGTATGAGGCAAGAGTAGCATGTGAGAACACAGCTGGTTCTCTTCTCTCCTTATCAACATCTCATAAAAATGTGCAGCGGCCGCCTCGCTAGCAACCAGAAGATTTTAATACAGTCACACAGTGAAGTGGCACTATCATAATCCTGCACAAACACTCTGCACATGTCTGTGCATGCACACACAAAAAGCTCGTTAAACTACTTCCTGCTCTCTTTGTTCATTTCAAAATGTCTCTGTTCTTCAGACATTTTATACAGTGGAGCAACTGTCAGTCTACACGTCCCTATCTATTGTTTCAACTCAAACTACTATATATAATAATCAAAACAAGCTATGCTATATGGACCCAGATAAAGCACCTTCACATACACATTAGGTTTTTTTGGTTAAGATTATGCAAAATCAGCCTGAAGAATGTTGACACAATTTGGTGGTACATTGGGGCATGAAGACATTTCAATTACACATACATTTTGATAACAAAACTCAGGCATATCGAGGAGTCAGTATCTGGTGTGACCACCATTTGCCTCATGCAGTGCAACACATCTCCTTCGCATAGAGTTAATCAGGTTTTTGATTGTGGCCTGTGGAATGTTGGTCCACTCCTCTTCAATGGCTATGCCAAGTTGCTGGAACTGGAACTGTATACGCCGATCCACTGCATCCCAAACATGCTCAATGGGTGACATGTCTGGTGAATATGCTGGCCATGCAAGAACTGGAATGTTTTCAGCTTGCAGGAATTGTGTACAGATCCTTGCAATATGAGGCTGTGCATTGTCATTATGCAACATGAGGTGATGGTCTTGGGTGAATGGCACAACAATGGGCTCAGGATCTCGTCACGGTGTCTCTGTGCATTCAAAATGCCATCAATAAAATGCACTTGCATTCATTGTCCGTAACACATGCCTGCCCATACCATAACCCCACTTCCACCATGGGCCACTCGATTCACAACATTGACATCAGCAAACCGCTCTCCCACACAACACCACATACACAGTCTGCCATCTTCCCTGAACAGTGAAAACTGGAATTCATCTGTGAAGAGAATACTTCTCCAACGTGCCAGACGCCATCGAATAAGAGCATTTGCCCACTCAAGTCGGTAACAACGACAAGCTGCAGTCAGGTCAAGACCCTGATGAGAACGACAAGCACGCAGATGAGCTTCCCTTAGACGGTTTCTTAAAGTTTTTACAGAAATTCTTTGGTCATGCAAACTAATTGTTGTGGCAGCTGTCCGGTTGGCTGGTCTCAAATGATCATGGAGGTGCACCTGCTGGATGTGGATGTCTTGGGCTGGTGAGGTTACACGTGGTCTGCGGTTGTAAGGCCAGTTGGATGTACTGCCAGATTCTCTTAAACGTCTTTGGAGACGGCTTATGGTCGAGAAATTAATATTAAATTCACGGCAATAGCTCTGGTGGATATTCCTGCAGTCAGCATGCCAACTGCACGCTCACTCAAAACTTGCAACATCTGTGGCATTGTGTTGTGTGATAAAACTGCACATTTAAGAGTGGTCTTTGATGGTGGGCAGCTTAAGGCACACCTGTGCAGTAATCATGCTGTTTAGTCAGCATCTTGATTTGCCACACCTGTGATGTGATATATATATATATATATATATATATATATATATATATATATATATATATATATATATATATATATATATATATATATATATATATAGATATATTATTATTATTATTATTTTTTTTTTTCTATTTTTTTTTTTTTTTTTTTTTTGCCAGCAGTTTTTTATGTTTCATTGTAAAGTGATTCAAACTGATAACACTAAAGTGAAGTATGTTTTTTTTTCCCTTTTGTTTCCTCATTTACTTTTTCTTCTTCATTTGCGAAAATAAACCAAATTACGACCTTAAAACTGAGGTGTGAACTTAATCATGATTATTGTGTTCCCTTACACCTCTTTTACCTACAACCCTAGGTAAGAAATGATCTGTCTTGGAGGATGTTCATTCAGATGTTTAATTTTGTAGTAAAGAAGCAGATAACAGACATTACACAAAGCTATAGTCATTTTAAATGTCACCTTTCCGGCTGTAATAAACACTAAAATGATTCAAGAAAAAATATGGTATTCAGTAACAATTTCATTTTTAAATCAAGCAGAGTCAAACAAATATGTAGTCACTAAATACATCTGATAAAAATTATGGAATCATAAAAGATAACCAAAAAACACTTCAACACACAACTAGCATTTTGTCGCACCAGCTCATTCTTTTACAACATCTTATAGTCTCTGAGGCATGGACTTAACGAGTGACAAACAGTACTCAATCTCCAACTTTCTATGCTGTTGTCAGATCAGCTTTGCAGGTTAGAGTCGTGCCATGGACCATTTTCTTTCATTTCCCCCACAACTTTTTACATTGGATTGAAATCTGGACTATTTGCAGGCTGGGATAGGCTCCACGACCCTGAGAGGGACAAGCGGTAGAAAATGGATGGATGGATGGATGGACATTGACCTGAAGTATGTTTCTTCAAGAAAAGTTATTGCAGTTTTTGCTTGATGGCAAGATGCAATAGCATCTTAAAAAATGTCACCATCATCCGCGAACATGCTTTCCATTGATGGAATAAGAAACGTGTCCAACATGTCAATGTAAACTTCTGTATTTACTGAAGATGTAATCTGAATCAGTCATCTCCCCAGTGCCATTACTAGTCATGCAGCCACATATCATCAATGACTGTGGACATGTATGTTTTCTTCAGGCAGTCGTCTTCATAAATCTAATTTGAACACCACCTAACAAAAATTCCAGCATCATCACCTTGCACAAAGCAGATTTGTGAGTCATAATTGAATATAACTTTCATTTACTCATCCATAGTCCACCATTGCTCAACATCAACACCGCCCATCAAATCATTGGGCACCCTCTCTCCTCCCTCCAGGACCTCTATAGCTCCCGCAGTCTCAAAAGGGCACGCATAATTTTAAAAGACAGTACAGATCCAGGACACCGGATGATCCTAAGGCAGAAGAGTCAGGCTGCTGAAAACACAAACTAATAGACTGAGGGACAGTTTTTATAACAGGGCCATAGTCCTGTTAAATGCAAACATGTGACTGTGAAACTGTGTCATTTCATGCACAAGTGCAATCAGCAACGTTGTTAATATGACGTGTTTTAATATGTGCTATAACATGCTGCAATGTAAAGTTTTTATAATGAGCGTATAAGATTCCAGTTTATTTATGTATTTAATATTATTTTTTAGTTGTTCTTCTATTATTTACCTGTTCTGCACTGAGGAGTGAATCCGTGCCCAAAATTTTGTTGAACTAGTGTATTGTGTGTGCTTGTGCAAGGACAATAAATATTCTAATCTTATTATATTGTCCTTAGCCCATTGGAACCTTGTTTGTTTCAAATGACAGCTCTTGTGTTGGAGTCATGATTAATGTCAAGCCACCTGGTGCAGCAACTCTCCATGATGTGAACACTACTTTAATAAAGCAGATTAATGAACAGATGTAATCTTTTACAGGTGTTAGCTTTAGAAATACAAAATAAAGCGTGAGTCCATATTTGTTTCCTAATTTTTCAGTGATTCCATAATTATAATTCTGTTTGATGTGAAAATTAAATTGTTAGTATCACAAATTATAATTTTTTTTTTATTTTCTTGTTTCTGTTATCTGCTTTATTTCTACAAAATCAAACAACTGAATGAACATCCTCTAAGTCTGGCGATGCCATATTTTATTTAGGAAATGTACAAGCCAAAATTAATGCATAATTTAACAAAAAAAACCACCAAAAACACTAAAACTAAAATGATGCAATGCATTGCTCTAGAAGCAAAACAGACCTGAAATTCCTCACGGAGCTGGGAGGAATTACTCTGGGAATCCACTCTCAGCATCTCTCTGTAGGCAACTGAGAACTCGTTCACCAGAATGGCTGTCTCGCCACATAGACACGCTTCCAAAATGGCATCATGGATGAAGACATACTGCTCCTGCAGGGAGGGAAACACACACTTTAGAATGTACTGTATATGTCTTAACATACTTCCAAAAAACATATTTTTAATAAGGCAGTCAACACCACAAAAACAATCATGTATTAAACACAACAGCACACTTAAAGATGTCCTTTGTTTTAAATGAACATTGTTGGTAGTGTACCAAAGTAGAATAAATACATATCTTTACGTAAACAAACATTTGCCGTCAGCAAGAATTTAATTAAGAGACGGTTGCAAATGGCTACAAATATAATGAACAACTATGTCAACTTTGGATTTACATAATAAATGCTGGATATGCAAATGACGTGCAAATCTAAACAATACAACGTGCCTACGCAGCACACAGACAACATGTGCCTCTAATACAATGACCTTTGTATTTGTCTATGAGGGGAAGTTAGATGAAGAAGCAGACTTTTTTAAAGTTACTTTTTCATGACATAATTAGTCTGACCTCTGTCTGGATCATGTTGATACGCCGGGAGCAGAGTGTTTTGACACAGTTGTAGATGTCCACTACACCTTCACACTCAGCCATGTCCAACATGACATCCAGCACAATGTAGCAGCCTGTGCGGCCCGCCCCCACGCTGCCACACAAAGAAAAAAGAAAAAAAAAACATCATTAGGGACCATTCACATCTTAAAGCCGACATGTCCTTTCAATAATTCACATATGCAGCTGTTCCAGTCCAATGGCGATGCACGCAGTTTGAAAAGAAAGAAGATGCAAGAAGATCAGAGTGGTGTCATCTGCTGGCATGACAACTCCATTGTTGCATCTAGAATCCTGTTGTTTTACTACTTGTTATCTTGAGGTTAGGTTTTTGACTACAGGAAAAGATACAGTTTTACAACATAGCATTCTTTGACATACGCTCCCATTAGGCAGTTTGAGTTTTGAAGGAATGGAAGCTCCAGAATAGCAGCAAATGACTACCTTTTGTCAAGATTCTGATGTTTTCGATTCTCAGTTGATGGTTTTTACATTAAAAAAGGCTTGTCTTCTGTCTGCTGAGTAGCTGTTTAACAATCAATAGTAAGTCAGGTTGCCTTCAATTCACCTTTTGTTTAAGTTTAGTAGTTATAGGTAAATGACGCCTCAGTCAGTGTAGGGCACACTCGCTACCAGTATTGACACTGTACTGTGTTAGTGTTTCATAATGGTCATCCGCCATCTGATGGATTATACAAAACCCAAAATCAGTGAAGTTGGCACGTTGTGTAATTCGTAAATAAAAACACAATACAATGATTTGCAAATCCTTTTCAACTTATATTCAATTGAATAGACTGCAAAGACAAGATATTTAATGTTCGAACTGAAAAACATTTTTTTTTTTGCAAATAATCATTAACTTAGAATTTAATGGCAGCAACACAATGCAGAAAAGTTGGCACAGGGGCACTTTTACCAATGTGTTACATGGCCTTTCCTTTTAACAACACTCAGTAAACGTTTGGGAACTGAAGAGACTAATTTATTTTTTTTAGGTGTAATTATTTCCCATTCTTGCTCGATTATAAATATAGTTGGTATGGTATGGTATGTACAGCTTAAGTTGTTCAACAGTCCGGGGTCTCCGTTGTCGTATTTTAGGCTTTATAATGCTCCACACATTTTCAATGGGAGACAGGTCTGGACTACAGGCAGGCCAGTCTAACCCGCACTCTTTCACTACGAAGCCACGCTGTTGTAACACGGTCAGAATGTGGGTTGGCATTGTCTCGCTGAAATAAGCAAGGGCGTCCATGAAAAAGACGTTACTTGGTTGGCAGCATATGTTGCTCCAAAACCTGTGTGTACCTTTCAGCATTAATGGCGCCTTCACAGATGTGTAAGTTACCTATGCCTTGGACACTATTACACCCCCATACAATCACAGATGCTGGCTTTTCAACTTTACGACTATAACAATCCGGATAGTTAATTTCCTCTTTGGTCCGGAGAACACGACGTCCACAGTTTCCAAAAACAATTTGAAATGTGGACTCGTCAGAACACAGAACACTTTTACACTTCGTATCAGTCCATCTTAGATTAGCATGGGCCCAGCGAAGCCGGCGGCGTTTCTGGGTGTTGTTGATAAATGGCTTTGGCTTCGCATAGGACAGTTTTAACTTGCACTTACAGATGTAGCGACAAACTGTAGTTACTGGCAGTGGTTTCCTGAAGTGTTCCTGAGCCCATGTGGTGATATCCTTTACACACTGATGTCGGTTTTTGATGCAGTACCGCCTGAGGGATTGAAGGTCACGGGCATTGCCGCGTACGTGCAGTGATTTCTCCAGATTCTCTGAACCTTTTGATGATATTACGGACCGTAGATGGTGAAATCCCTAAATTCCTTGCAATAGAAATGAGAAATGTTGTTCTTAAACTGTCTGACAATTTGCTCACACATTTGTTGACAAAGTGGTGACCCTCACCCCATCCTTGTTTGTGAATGACTGAGCATTTCATGGAAGCTGCTTTTATACCCAATCATGGCACCCACCTGTTCCTGATTAGCCTGTTCACCTGTGGGATGTTCCAAATAAGTTTTTGATGACCATTCCTCAACTTTCTCAGTCTTTTTTGCCACTCGTGCCAGCTTCTTTGAAACAAGTTGCAGGCATTAAATTCCAAATGAGCTAATATTTGCAAAAAATAACAAAGTCCACCAGTTCGAACGTTAAGTGTCTTGTCTTTGCAGTTTATTCAATTGAATATAGGTTGAAAAGGATTTGCAAATCATTGTATTCTGTTTTTATTTACGATTTACACAATGTGCCAATTTTACTGGTTTTGGGTTTTGTACAAGTCACTGCATTTCACCTGCAAATAAAAGTGATAGTTAGCATTTCATTGTTTTACATTTTTAAACGAATAGCTACACAGAATAAAAAACTATACGAGCAGCCTTATAATACATATTTTTCAGACTACAGGGCACACTTAAAATCCTTTCAATTTAAAAAATGTTTTACAATGTTCCTTAGAACCCGGTGCACCTAATTACGGATTAATTCTGGTTGTGCAATTTTATTTGATGTATAGTGTAATGATAAGAGTGACAAGTAGATGGCCATCACACATAAAAGATACATGTGGACTGCAGGTTGATGCACCCCTACTCAATAAATGACATTAGCAAGTACAGGTTAGTGTAGTGTACGTGCTGTAGAATGCTTAGAAATATTCTTTTGAAATGACAAAAAACACTGAACTGATTCTCGTTTGGAGCGAGTGTGCCTCCTGCTTTATTTTCTCAGGGTCCCTGTTACTACAACAACACTGTCGCCCCCTGATGACATCAGTGTTGCGCCGACAGTCTGACATCCTTGAAGGGACAACAATCATTACATTTAACTGTTACATTAGCAAGCAAGCCTAAAACCTTGATGCTTCATTAAGAATATAGAACCATTACACACAACGCTCAAAAATCAGTCAAAATGTTTTACAAACGTAGTATGACTTTGGTAAGCTATAAAGCTGCACCGCTTGATGGATAGTGGAGCAGTACTTCTACCGTCGTCACACATGCTGTGCTTCAACATACGAGTATTATTATGGTGTGTTATTAGACACCTATTAGCAGACATATTATATGGCGTTTTTTTTTTAACTTTTCTTACCTATTGGTACCTGCTGTTGTGTATTTGGGATCAGCATAGGTGCCGAAAATTTGCATGTGTTCACCATTATAGTCCGTGCCGTAGTCAATAAGATCCTTCTTTTTCTCTCTCATCTTGTTATGGGGCATTCATCCTCCGCTGTTGCCTATTCTAATACAAAGTAGCGTAAAGTTCTAACTTATACCTGTCAGTATACTCGCTATGGAAGCGCTAAAAACTAACGGTACAACAAGGATGAAGGGAAGAAGAAGCTGTCGAAGTGCCATCCAATCCATTTTCTACCGCTTGTCCCTTTCGGGGTCACGGGGGGTGCTGGGGCCGATCTCAGCTGCCTTCGGGCGGAAGGCGAGGTACACCCTGGACAAGATGCCAGTGGAGCCACGTAAAAACGGCGCATCCTGAAGCGACTGTCAGAAAGCGACTTGAAGATGGTCTGTAAAACTTAATCTTTGCAACATTTTGATCAAAGAACCACCATTACATGTTACGTAGACCACAAGGAAGTGTTTTAAATGTAGAACAAAAAATAAATAATAATATGACCCCTTTAATGCGCCTTATAATGTAAATGTGAAAATAGACCTGACTAGACCCACTTTATAATCCCGTGCACCCTATGGTCCGAAAAATACGGTAATAAACAGGAAATGAAGAACATTTACCTTATTTGCCGCTATAGGATCAAATTACTCCCACACTTCGGAATTTGTACTTTTTCTTAGTTCCATTTTACAAACTATTTTTGATTCTCACTGAATTACGAGACAATGTGTGTGTGTGTGTGTGTGTGTGTGTGTGTGTGTGTGTGTGTGTGTGTGTGTGTGTGTGTGTGTGTGTGTGTGTGTGTGTGTGTGTGTGTGTGTGTGTGTGTGTGTGTGTGTGTGTGTGTGTGTTGGCAATGTGGCTGCATAGAAAAAGGACAGTTCAGCTAGTTTTTGTTTTGGCTTGGTTATTCAATAGAAAGTTGATCCATCACCCCATTGTTATGTCTGTACAATATACGGTACTGTACTGCTATTTATATTGTGTTCAAAGTGTACAAACTTTTACTAAAATATGGACTTTTGTCGGGGCTGTAACCCATTATTCATGTTCACGTAGATTAGGATGCAGAAATTTGCGCCAATATACAAACTTTTCAGTGACGTGCAGTCAGGGGAGGCAGGTGAGGTGGGGCCTCACGTGCCATCATGGAAAGAAAAAAAATGTAAAAAGAAAAAAAAAATTAAATTGTTATATGTATCCAGTGATTATACTATAAAGTTATTTTCCATTTAACTTCACCAGTTTTAGATTATTTTTTATTCAAAATCGCTGAATTTTCACATTTGCCGTTCGAATACTGAGAAGAGACTTGCTGTGATCAGCAGCCAGTTGAGGCACGTCACTTAGTTGAGCCTCACCATGGATTGCAGACTCGGCTAACTGCTGGCCTGCTGTGCAGTGAGACCGTATTGCTATATGAATTATATAATACATTTCCATAGTTTAGTTAGCTGAGGTATATAATGTACAGTGTATTTTGTCAACAACTGTATGTGTGTAACGTATTTCTTGTGCTGAGCAATCATAAAACTGCCGCGAAGACGCACTGGCTGAGGCTCGCAGTAACCCCGCCTCCTTGTGCCGGTTAATGCACTCCCGCCGTAGAATGCACCCCCTGACGGGAGTGTTATATCAACTAAAGCCCACACTTAAACTTTCCACGTGCAAGATTGAATCTATTTAAAAAAGTTATTTAATAAGAAGCCAAAAAGTGCAAAAACAATAATGTTCGTGTTGGAGGAGTTGTGAATGACTGCTGGGCCACAACATTAGGTACACCTGCAGACTGCAGCACGGATTTGTGAGGGGAGCAGTGGGCAGCAGCGGCGCCACGCCCGGGAATATTTTTTGGTGATTTAACCCCCAATTCCAACCCTTGATGCTGAGTGCCAAGCAGGGAAGAATGCTGGTATGAGCTTTTAAACACAACCCGTTAACTGCTGCCAATCAAATGGTGAATAAGATACTCTTTAGGGTTCATATGTTTGTAAATCTGACTGTGATGAAGTCAGTGCCTCACCAGCCATGAACCTCACCGCACGTCACTGAAACTTTTCTATTTACGAAGGTGCAGCACCCATCAGGGACTAATTTTGTTGTTTGTCATTCATTAATCAGCATTTTACAAACTATCTTTGATTGTCACGGTAATATAGGACAAAGTGTGTCCCTTTTTGGGACGTCTCTAAATACAGGACTGTGGAGGGGGGCGTGGTCGGCGGCTGACGGCTGACTGAAAAGTCCAGCACCTTTGTGTATATGTTAATAAAGACTTGCTCAAACCTGTATACCGGGCTCCAGACGATCTATCGGCCTCAGGTGAACCCCCCCCCCACACAAAGAGACGTTTACAAGGACGATTATGTTTTTCAAGGGACGGTTGGCAACCCTAGGTACAGTTAGCGACTGTAAAAACTAGTTCGGAATCACCAATTTCTAAGTAGGGCTTGTCTTGCTTGCTTGTTGTATGTGACATTAGCAAAACAGCAGGTGAAATGTTTTCGCAATCGTTCGGCCTAACTGGACATGCTGATATGCCAAATAAGGAACTGACTTTTAAGCATCACAACAGACAACAATGCAACCTATTCAAATTTACTGGCTGCAATAGTAAAGGTGGTAAAAAATGAGGTTACCTGCAGTGGACCACCACAGGGCCGGCATCAGGAGGCGTGGAGGCTTTTACTCTTCGTATAAAGGCCAAGAGTCCAGTGGCGTGATAGGGCACCCCGTGCTCAGGCCAGGATGTGAAGTGGAACTGACGGACTTCATGCTTGGTTGAGTATCCTCTCTGTCAACAGAAACAGTAAACAGTAGTGTCTAAAACACAGCATTTTGCATCCCAGTCAAGGCATCCTTCAGGCCCTTTTCACATTTCCAAACATGCTTCCATCTATTTAGTGACGTTCAACCTTTGTGATAGATGTGACAGATTTCTTGGCTCGGGGCGCTATTTATGTGGGGTCTTAGGTCTTCCAGGACAGTTGGGCCCCAGGGCATCGCACTGTCGCAGCGGCTGCAGTTTTACAGACGGAGAAAGGAATAACTCAGGCACTCTGAGCTCAAGGGGGGGCCGGCTGCAGCCACACAACAATTTGCACCCTCTATAAAAGTGTTGCCAAGCAAAGATTTGTTGAAGAGGGAAATCCAGCCCCCTTTAAAAATGGAAGAGGCTATTAAAAAAAACAAGCTGTCGCAGGCACCCAAAAATTCTTGCTGATTTGACTAAGCAGAGTGTGCTCAGGGAGAGCGAGTGTGACAGTGTGTTGATAATGCTGTGTTTGTGCCACTGTCACTCCAGAGATGCTTGGAACTCCTCCAGTGAGGATCCCCAGAAGATTGACAGACAGGGAAGAGGCCGACAGCGGCAAACACTGGAACAGCCATGTTGGAGAGACAGGCGCCGCGTCCATGTAGCGACTCTTAAATCCTCCGAGATTAACACGTGACCTTCAAGCCCATCAGCAGCAAACTCTATCAAGTATTTAATCCCTTTTTAATGTGCTACTTCTAATTTGAAGGCTTACTTTACGTGCAGAGAGGAAACATGTCCAAATTGAGTTCATAACAAGTTACATAAAAGGAAATCAAGGACATGCATGCAGATCCATCTTTGCTCATAAATTGAATTGCAATTTTGTTTTATTATTATTTGTAGTGTTGTCCCGGTACCAATATTTTAGTACCGGTACCAGTACCAAAATGTATTTCGATACGTTTCAATACTATTCGGGACTACAAAAAAATGGCATTTTCTGCTTTATTTTAACAAAAGAATCTTAGGGTACATTAAACATATGTTTCTTATTGCAATCGAAGAACAATTTTGTCCTTAAATAAAATAGTGAACATACAAGACAACTTGTCTTTTAGTAGTAAGTAAGCAAACAAAGGCTCCTAATTTGTCTGCTAACGTATGCAGTAACATATTGTGTCATTTTCCATTTTATTTTGTCAACATTATGAGGGACATGTGGTAGAAAATGAATTATTAATCTACTTGTTCATTTACTGTTAATATCTGCTTACTTTCTCTTTTAACATGTTCTGTCTACACTTCTGTTAAAATGTAATAATCACTTATTCTTCTGTTGTTTGATACTTTACATTAGTTTTGGATGATACCACAAATGTATGTATCGATCCGATACTAAGTAGTTACAGGATCATACATTGGTCATATTCAAAGTCCTCATGTGTCCAGGGACATATTTCCTGAGTTTATTAACATAATATGAATTTTTAAAAAAGGAAAAAAGATTTTGTGACGATAAAAAATATCGATGTAATCATAGTAGTATCGACTAGATACACTATTGTACTTGGTATCATTACAGTGGATGTATCCCCCTACGGTGTGTAGTGAAGCATGTTTAGATATTCCTCGTTCTGAAGGGATGATACTTATAAGAAACTTACTTTATTCGTCGCCATGGAGACAAGGATTAGTGATTTAGAAGTAGCTAAAACACTGCCGACTGCGAATGGACGTTCGCCGCTAGCTAGTTAGCCATGTCTTAAAGCACCTCTTCCTGAGGGCGTTTCAGTGTTATAACTTCACCTTTATCGTTAGTTTTTAAGCCAAAATGCGTCCGTTCTCCCTTTTCTGTCTACACACTGTGTCTGCTTGTAAGTACTCCGTGATTGTGCGCTGCCAAACATGCTCCTCTGCTCTAAACCAGCAATGTCCCGACGTGACAATGCGCCGTCATGCCCGGGAACTGGTACTTTTCAAACAGAGTATAGTACCGTTTTTGATTCATTAGTACCGCGATACTTTACCAATACCGGTATACCGTACGACCCTAATTATTTGGAAAAAAGCCACAGATCTTTAATTCCTTCTCCAACTGTATCTTGTTTTCCTCCCATCCTCAAGTCGCCCTCAAGGCTGTAGGCCTTCCTTAAAAGACAAGTTTTTATATTTATTTATGATACAAACTAAACCAGGCAATTGTGATGTAAGAAAACTATATAATTATATACTTACTTGAAGCAATATAGACATCTTTAATAGACATATTTTTGTCTATGAAACTTGTATAAAATTCCAAATGTAATTGAGAAGGTCTTCTCAAATTCCAGTGTATTCCACTAATTTAAATTTAGATCGCAAACACGAAGTAGAATTGCAACTCCAATTTGAACTAAAAAAATAATAATTCAAATTCCAATTGATAATTCTGGAGTATTACGGAATCACTTACAGTGGAACCTCCATTTACGAACCCATATTCGCACGAACCTCAGGCCAAATAAAAATATGCTTTGTTGTACAAACCTTGTCTCTGTGTGCAAACATTTTACAAACCTCGTTTCCATATGAGTTGGGAAATTGTGAATACAATGATTTGCAAATCCTTTTCAACCCATATTCAATTGAATGCACTACAAAGACAAGATATTTGATGTTCAAACTCATAAAATTTTCTTTTTTTTTGCAAATAATAATTAAATTAGAGTTTCATGGCTGCAACACGTGCCAAAGTAGTTGGGAAAGGGCATGTTCACCACTGTGTTACATGGCCTTTCCTTTTAACAACACTCAGTAAACGTTTGGGAACTGAGGAGACACATTTTTTATGCTTCTTAGGTGGAATTATTTCCCATTCTTGCTTGATGTACAGCTTAAGTTGTTCAACAGTCCGGGGGTCTCCGTTGTGGTATTTTAGGCTTCATAATGCGCCACACATTTTCAATGGGAGACAGGTCTGGACTACAGGCAGGCCAGTCTAGTACCCGCACTCGTTTACTATGAAGCCACGTTGATGTAACACGTGGCTTGGCATTGTCTTGCTGAAATAAGCAGGGGCGTCCATGGTAACGTTGCTTGGATGGCAACATATGTTGCTCTAAAACCTGTATGTACCTTTCAGCATTAATGGCGCCTTCACAGATGTGTAAGTTACCCATGTCTTGGGCACTAATACACCCCCATACCATCAAAGATGCTGGCTTTTCAACTTTGTGCCTATAACAATCCGGATGGTTCTTTTCCTCTTTGGTCCGGAGGACACGACGTCCACAGTTTCCAAAAGTAATTCGAAATGTGGACTCGTCAGACCACAGAACACTTTTCCACTTTGTATCAGTCCATCTTAGATTAGCTCAGGCCCAGCGAAGCTGACGGCGTTTCTGGGTGTTGTTGATAAACGGTTTTCGCTTTGCATAGGAGAGTTTTAACTTGCACTTACAGATGTAGCGACCAACTGTAGTTACTGACAGTGGGTTTCTGAAGTGTTCCTGAGCCCATGTGGTGGTATCCTTTACACCAGGGGTGTCAAAGTCAAATGGACGGAGGGCCAAATAAAAAATTTAGCTACAAGCCGAGGGCCGGACTGTTCGAATGTTCATTGAAAAATTTTTAAATGACGCATATAGTCTAGTGAACCTAATTGAACCTACTGAAAACCTAACAAATATATTCCAATATGATCAGATAAATAAAGCAATATTTTCTTATGGCTCTGTCAGTAATCTTTAATTTTCAACAGACACAAAAGACAAATTTCCTTTATATAAAAATCCCCATAACATGAACATTAAATGAAAGAAACCGGTATTCAAGGCACCATCAGTAGCCTATATTTTCTATTTTAGCAAAAGTGGGCTAAATTTACTTCAAAGAAAAAAACAATAATAGCAATTTTCTATCATCCACTCAACTGAAATATTTTTAAAATATAATTAAATTGAAATACAATAAAATAAAGTGCAAAAATCTATAAATCAAAAACAACACTTTGTTTAAGGAGAAGTAACATGCAGTGAAAACAAATATTAAACTTTAACTTTTAAACTTGAATTGAGTAAAAACTCTAAATATGTGATTGCACAGTAATGTTCACATTAAACCCCCCTCCTCCCTCCGTGGGAGGGAGGCGAGTTGGGTGCCCGAAACCCCCCGCTGGTTTCGGCCCGCCCCTTGGCGCGCGTGGCACGGCGGGCTCCGCGACCCGACGGCTGGCCCTCGTGGCTTGACGGCGGGCGCGTCCCGACAGGCCGCGCGTAGGGGTCAAACGCAGAAGTCTCAGGGCCTCGTGGTGAGGGGGTGGCCTGCGGGTTTCGGCCCGCTTGACCCCCCCGCTCCGCTTGGCGCGCGCGGCACATGACGGGTTCCGCCACCGACGCTCGGGCTGCAGCCCGACGGTGGTGCGGGCCCGGCGGTGACGCGCGGTTTGGGGAAACAAAGCAGAAGTCTCAGGGCCTCGGGGCCGGGTTTCGGCCCGCCCCCTTGGCGCGCGTGGCACGGCGGGCTCCGCGACTGACGGCCGGGCTGCAGCCCTTCGGCCGGCAGGCGCGTCCCGGCGGGCCGCTCGCCCCCTTTCGGAACCTTGGACCGGCATCCGCTTGGTGCGTGTAAAAGATCTGCGGTCTAAAAAAAAAAAAAAAAAAAAAAAAAAAAAAAAAAAAAAAAAAAAAAGATCTGCGGTCTGCGGGCCGGTTCTAATAATAAATCAAGATCATCCCAAGGGCCGTAAAAAACCTTCTCGCGGGCCGGATATGGCCCGCGGGCCTTGACTCTGACATATGTGCTTTACACACTGATGTCATTTGTTGATGCAGTACAGCCTGAGGGATTGAAGGTCACGGGCTTAGCTGCTTACGTACAGTGATTTCTCCAGATTCTCTGAACCCTTTGATGATATTACGGACCGTAGATGGTGAAATCCCTAAATTCCTTGCAATAGCTGGTTGAGAAAGGTTTTTCTTAAACTGTTCAACAATTTGCTCACGCATTTGTTGAAAAAGTGGTGACCCTCGCAACCATCCTTGTTTGTGAATGACTGAGCATTTCACGGAATCTACTTTTATACCCAATCATGGCACCCATCTGTTCCCAATTTGCCTGTTCACCTGTGGGATGTTCCAAATAAGTGTTTGATGAGCATTCCTCAACTTTATCAGTATTTATTGCCACTTTTCCCAACTTCTTTGTCACGTGTTGCTGGCATCAAATTCTAAAGTTAATGATTATTTGCAAAAAAAAAATTGTTTGTCAGTTTGAACATCAAATATGTTGTCTTTGTAGCATATTCAACTGAATATGGGTTGAAAATGATTTGCAAATCATTGTATTCCGTTTATATTTACATCTAACACAATTTCCCAACTCATATGGAAACGGGGTTTGTATCTATCCATTGTGTGTCTTGCAGCACAGCCATTTTATGGGAAGACTGATCGCTCTCCGGTGCTCATTTATTCAGCACAGAAGTACTGTCAGCCATACTTGCCAACCTTGAGACCTCAGCATTAGGGAGATAATCAAAAGGGCTATGGCAGGGGGGTGGGGGGTCTCTCCTTCATTCATTCATTCATTCGTAAATAAATGAATATATATATATATATATATATATATACAGTTGTGCTCATAAGTTTACATACCCTGGGAGAATATATGATTTCTTGGCCATTCTTCAGAGAATATGAATGATAATACAACAACCTTTCTTCCACTCATGCTTAATGGTTGTGTGAAGCTATTTATTGGCAAACAACTGTGTTTACTCTTTTTAAATCAAAATGACAAAAGAAAGTACCCAAATGACCCTGATCAAAAGTTTACATACCCCAGTGACTTTGATCTGATAACATGCACAAAAGTTGACACAAACAGGTTTGAATGGCTAATCAAGGTTCCAATCCTCACTTGTGACCTGTTTGTTTGTAATTAATGTGTGTGTATAAAAGGTCAGTGAGTTTCTGGGCTTCTGACAGACCATTGCATCTTTCACCCAGTGCTGCACAGATGTTTCTGGATTCTGAGTCATGGGGAAGGCAAAATAATTGTCAAAGGATCTGCGAGAAAAGGTAATTGAACTGCATAAAACAGGAAAGGGGTATAAAAATATATCCAAGGAATTGAGAATGAGCACAACTGTATATATATACACTGCCGTTCAAAAGTTTGGGGTCACCCAAACAATTTTGTGGAATAGCCTTCATTTCTAAGAACAGGAATAGACTGTCGAGTTTCAGATGAAAGTTCTCTTTTTCTGGCCATTTTGAGCGTTTAATTGACCCAACATATGTGATGCTCCAGAAACTTAATCTGCTCAAAGGAAGGCCAGTTTTGTAGCTTCTGTAACGAGCTAAACTGTTTTCAGATGTGTGAACATGATTGCACAAGGGTTTTCTAATCATCAATTAGCCTTCTGAGCCAATGAGCATACACTTTGTACCATTAGAACACTGGAGTGATAGTTGCTGGAAATGGGCCTCTATACACCTATGTAGATATTGCACCAAAAACCAGACATTTGCAGCTAGAATAGTCATTTACCACATTAGCAATGTATAGAGTGTATTTCTTTAAAGTTAAGACTAGGTTAAAGTTATCTTCATTGAAAAGTACAGTGCTTTTCCTTCAAAAATAAGGACATTTCAATGTGACCCCAAACTTTTGAACGGTAGTATATATATATATATATATATATATATATATATATATATATATATATATATATATATATATATATATATATATATATATATATATATATATATATATATATATATATGTATATATAAATATGTATGCATATATATATATATATATATATATATATATATATATATATATATATATATATATATATATATATATGTATATATACATAAACATATATATATATATATATATATATATATATATTCATTCATAAATAAATGAACATATATACGTATAACAGAACTATATATATATATTCATTTATTTACGAATGAATGAATGAATGAATGAGAGACCCCCCACCCCCTGCCATGGCCCTTTTGAATATCTCCCTAATGCTGAGGTCTCAAATATATATATATATACACTACCGTTCAAAAGTTTGGGGTCACCCAAACCATTTTGTGGAATAGACTTCATTTCTAAGAACAAGAATAGACTGTCGAGTTTTCAGATGAAAGTTCTCTTTTTCTGGCCATTTTGAGCGTTTAATTGACCCCACAAATGTGATGCTCCAGAAACTCAATCTGCTCAAAGGAAGGTCAGTTTTGTAGCTTCTGTAACGAGCTAAACTGTTTTCAGATGTGTGAACATGATTGCACAAGGGTTTTCTAATCATCAATTAGCCTTCTGAGCCAGTGAGCAAACACATTGTACCATTAGAGCACTGGAGTGATAGTTGCTGGAAATGGGCCTCTATACACCTATGTAGATATTGCACCAAAAACCAGACATTTGCAGCTAGAATAGTCATTTACCACATTAGCAATGTGTAGAGTGTATTTCTTTAAAGTTAAGACTAGTTTAAAGTGCTTTTCCTTCAAAAATAAGGACATTTCAATGTGACCCCAAACTTTTGAACGGTAGTGTATATATATATATATATATATATATATATATATATATATATATATATATATATATATATATATATATATATATATATATATATATATATACACAAAGAGGTGCTAATAATTAGTAATCAATTAGTGATTATGAGAAATTATACAGATGAGTTGTCCGACTGTTTTTGCTGCCATGAATGTGTCACTGGCTGAGCCAAGTGTGTGGGTCTTTTGACGCAAATGAAAGAGTGAGCGGCTGCTGTCAATATGACATGTGTTTTGTTTAGTGTGATTACGACAGAAAGTAAACAGTTTTGTTGAATAGTAATTTTGTTGCTGATGTTTGGTGTGGTTATCCGCCGGCCGACAGTAATCAGTTTTGCTCAGTATAATGTTTGTTGATGCACTGCACCTCCTCCTTTTATCTGTTATGACCACTTGTTGAAAATGGTACAGTATAATTTCTTATGTGTTTATTTTGTTTAGAGTTTAAATTGGATTTGGATTTGAACGCTGCACTGACTCGTTCGTGGAGGACAAGGAAGCAGCGCGCAACTGCAGAGGCGCACACCTTAGAGCAGGGGTGGGCAATTAATTTTTACCGGGGGCCGCATGAGCTACCCGAGCACTGCTGGAGGGCCACATCGACAATATTTCAATTAAATTTTGCTCAATATTATTTTTGATATATACCGTAAGATAAATAATAATAATAATAATAATAATAATAATTAATAATAATAGTAATACTTCAACATAGTGTGTGTAACAGCATTCCATGACTAATATAAATAAATTAACATTAATAATAAATGACAGTTAAATAAGCACACGTATGACTGAGGAGTCATAGTGTAACTTTGTGTGGTGTTTGAGTTGTCCGACTTTTTGTGTAGCCATAAACGCACCAGTGGTTTAGTGCTATGCGTGTTGGTGACAGATGACAAGTTGGTTTTGGCCTGGTTTGTACAGCAGAAAATGACTAGTTTTTCGAGATAGAATTGTTTTACTCATGTTTTTGGTGTGGTTATGTCCGAATATAAACAGTTTTGTTCAATAAAGTGATCGATACAATTCCTGTCCTCGAAGCATCTCGATAGACGTTACAATAATTGAACGGTGTTCAATTGAACGGTGTTGACGAACACCATTAGGGCCGCTTGTTGTCACTGTCACTCAAAGTTGCATTGCAAAATTCCATAGAATAAATATGTTTATTTTGTTTAGAATTCAGATGGGATTTGATTTGGTGCGCGGCATATACTTGCTGCGCGCAGCGGACGCTTGAGCAGTGCGCAATTGCGCAGGCACGCACCTTAGGTGAGGGGACGTTGCTTTGCAGTTCATGTCTTGTTGAAAACACGGCATTCCTCATCAACTTTTCTCTTTTTAGCGTCTCGGGTGTAAACCGTGCATCACTTGTCGCTGCATGTGCACCTTCACTCGCAGGTTACACACGGACACACGCCCATAAATAATACTTTTCAAAATAAAAGCAGCACAGTTGTATTGCGTGCAGGACATAGATGTTTTTTCAACTTTATTTTGTAATTGCAGCTGTTCACATTCACTCACAATCACGCACACGCATACGTCCACAAGGAAGTAATACAAATAACGATTTTCAAAACAAAAGCAGCACCGTTGTATTGCACACTCGACATAGATACTTTTTAAAATGTATTTTGTAATTTATAATTGGCCTCACGCAGGCCGGACAGGGACGCACAAAGGGCCGGATGCGGCCCGCGGGCCGCAGAATGCCCAGGTCTGCCTTAGAGGGAACATTAGTGTGGATCAAATTAGTTTTTCAGAAGAGGCCAAGGGGGTTATTGAAATGATTACAATTATACGATTGCATGACTTGTGTCTTTGTTTGAATTCAGATTCATTCATATGAATATAACCATTATTATTGCCAGGCCGAAAACAGCGCCCAGTGAAGCAAATCAAATAAACAAAAATTTGTGATAATGGTGGCCCTGGTAGATTTTCAGGAAGGGCCCTGAAATGTGGGACTCTCCCTGAAATATGCTCTTAGCTACTTTGCTAAGTGCTACCTTGTGTGCTTTTTAAGTGATTTTTAGCCTTTTTACAAGTTTTTCCCCCAGTTTTGCTACCTCAAAATGAGTCCAAACTAAGCAATGGACAAGCAATGAGTGGTAGGAAACAGCCACAGCTTTGTTGACACTCCTCTCCCTTCAGGAAGATTAATCAACAAGGTAAAATAGATTTTATTTTTATTCCTAATTATTGTAGGGACTTGGTTGTTAACATTAAGGAGTTTTGTGATTTCAAACTCTGAGTGCACCACAGGGCTAGTGATTGCCTGTGTGCATGTCACCAGGGCGGCTGCATACGAGTAGAACAGTTCAGCAAGTCATTGTATTTTTGGATTTTTTAATAAATACAAAGTTCATTCCATCACCCCTTTGTTATGTTTGTTTAATATACAGTACTGTATAGTACTTTATATTGCATTTAAATGTACACAATTCTACTAATTTGAACTTTTGCTAAGGCTGGAACTTATTATTCAGATTTACATTGTTTTTTATGGATAATTTTCTTCAATATACAAACTTTTCTATTTAAGAACCCTGTTCAAATACCAATTACATTCGTAAATCGAGCTCCCACTGTACTCTCACACTTCTCAAACTATTCCAAAGTCAAGATGCTTAACTTATTCAGGACATTTAGGACTCTTTGTACTGTACTTAGTGCTGTGATGCTAACCGTCAACATGTCAACAATTAGCCAGTTTTGTAGATATTACACTAAAAGTCATGGATATTGTTACATGGCGCAAGCTTGCTAGTATGCTAACTGTAATTAGTTTGTCAAAATGTAGCCGCACTTTCGTAGGTGTAAAACGAAAAAACATGGATATTGTTATTTGGTGATATCTTGATGGTATGCTAACGATTATTAGCATGTCAACATGTTTGCCAGTTTTGTAGGTATAAAACTAAAAGTCATGGATATTGTTGATGATATCTTACGAGCAGGCTAACAGTTTACATGGATTTTTTGCCAGTTTTGTAGGTTAAAGTTAAGTTAAAGTTAAAGTACCAATGATTGTCACACACACTAGGTGTGGTGAAATTTGTCCTCTGCATTCGACCCATCCCCTTGTTCACCCTCTGGGAGGTGAGGGGAGTAGTGGGCAGCAGCGGTGCCGCGCCCGGGAATCATTTTAGTGATTTAACCCCCAATTCCAACCCTTGATGCTGAGTGCCAAGCAGGGAGGTAATGGGTCCCATTTTTTTATAGTCTTTGGTATGACTCGGCCGGGGTTTGAACTCACAACCTACCGATCTCAGGGCGGACAGTCTAACCACAGGTATAAAACAAATAAGTAGTTACTGTCAAATTATGAAAAATGACGGAAAAATACACACATTTCCAAAACGGTTGTTTTATACAACTATGAAAATGGAGTGTTTTAAGTATGTTTAGTATTTAGGTTACAGCCTTTAAGGAACACTGTCCAGTAGAGGTGGGATAAATCCCGTTAAGAATGTGGACAATGCTGAATCGATGGAGGAATGCCAAAATATCAATTATTCACTTTATGTTAAATAAAGTAGCCAAATAGACACAATTCTAAAATGCAGATCTAACGCGGACACTCATTAGGGCAGAAGGAGAGGAGAACATGCTAACCGCTGCTCTAATCTAGTTTAATTGTAAAGTTGAAGAGATTTTACCATGTTTAAGATGCTATGGAAAGCATTTGCTTTCATAGAAGCTTTGTAAAAATGCAAGAAAACTTACCAATAGTTTGTATCTATTAAATACTATAGCCCCCTGGCCGACCCAGGGTGCTTTTAAGATAATCACTGATAAAGACGTGACTTCACTGCTCCAAATATCTTGTCGTAAAGCTGCCAAAGTCCGCGCTGCATGATTTTGTGGAGATTAGTTCTTATACAGGTCGGGAAAGGCTTTTTCGGTCATGTATTTACGACCAGACAAGCGGCAAAATCCCAATTTCTTTACCATTAAGAGTGGTTGATCATCCAATACTATCAATTCTATTAGTTTCCCACAATAATGTTTGTTATTTTTGTCCTGCCTTGTTAGCTTCAGCCGCGCTAACTTCATTGTGTGCTTCTGCATTGCAGGCATTCAAGGGTTTTATTAAGTTGCTTGACTTTAGGGCCGTGTGTGCTCTATTTAGGTCATAGACCCGAGGTTTTCTACAAAATAAATATTAGTATGGTATCGGAGATTTAGCTACAAATACTCTCAAATACCAATACCTCCAAAAAGTGCCGTGTCGGCATCAGAACATCCCTATTGATTGAAGGATGTATTAGAAGTTTGCATAGGAAAGGGTACATTTTCAAGACAGTACATCAAAAAGAGGACATACGAGCAATATTCTGAAACATCTGAACATACAACATGCAATAACTACAGTATAAATGAAAGTCACGTTTTAGGAAGTCGAGTCGACAATCGGCAGTGGTCCTGACAGACCTTGACTACGCAGATGACAACAGTCTGCTCTCCAACAACGTGGAACAAGCACAAGAACTACTACACAGGGTAGAGCAAGAGTGCGCCAAGGTTGGCCTTAGGCTAAATGCCAAGAAAACTGAGGTCATGACCTACAACGTTCCACCAGAACATCGACCTCTGATAACAGCAGGAGGCACTGTGCTGAAAGAAGTTGAGGTCTTCAAATACCTGGGCGCATGGGTCAACTCAACTGAGCAAGATCTAAAAGTGAGGAAGGCACTTGTATGGAGGGCCCTGAACGGCATGACCAGTGTATGGAACTCCAACCTCCCCCGCCAAATCAAACTCAGCTTCTTCTATGCGACACTTGAGTCAGTTCTCCTCTATGGCAGCGAATGCTGGACCCTGAAGCCAATCCTGGTGAAGTCTCTGGATGGATGCTACACCAGGATGCTGCGTGCAGTGCTTAACATCAACAAGAGTGCGTACGTAACCAACAAAATCCTCTACAAGGGAATGCCAAGGGTGAGCGAGAAGATCGCTGTAAGGAGAATGAGTCTAGCAGGACACTGCCAAAAGCATCAGGAGCTGCCAGCCAGCAAATTGGTGCTGTGGGAACCAACACATGGGCATCGGTCAAGAGGACGTCCCACACTAACATACGTGGACATACTCAAGAAGGATGCAGGAGCTCAGAGTACCAAGGAACTGGCCAAATGTATGGAGAATAGGGATGACTGGAAGCAACGATGGAAGGCTCGTCTGAGGACGACCTAGAGAAACGTTTTAGAACCACTCCGATGTCATCCCAGCAGCAGTAACGCTAGCACGTCATCTGAATACAACAGGTACTTACTCACCGCCTATTATGATAGCGCTATTGTTTGTTAAATTGAAATAAATGTCTTCTTATTTAGATGAGCATGTCGAGAGAGGAGAGACAGATTCTGACTAACTCCGAGGCGGGCAGTACTCGCTCCAGTTCACATCTGCCGCTAGATGAATGTCACCGAGCAGTAAATAAGTTGTGGTCGAAAGCTTGCACCCATTTGCCACAGTAGACAGTCCTTTTTTTGGTATGTGAATGTTCAATTGTAGTCTGAGAAAAGTTGCATGTTTTCCTCCCACCAGATTTTCATTCAGTCATTATATTATAGAGGTGACATTTTAAATATTGGATTATCATGTAAAAGTCCATTCTTGTCAGCAATTAACTTCAAATGTGAAACTAATATGCGAGGATAACTCATTACATGCAAAGTAAGCTATGGCAAGCCTTTATTTGTTATACTTTTGATTAAACATGGCTTACAGTTTTTGAAAACCCACATTTTCTAAGATTTTAAATTCAATGTTTTCATAAACTGTAAACCATAATCATCACAATTAGAACAAATAAAGGCTTGACATATCTCATTTTGCATGTTATTATCACATTACCAACATTCCACATTCTTATGTAATGTCCACATGTTTTATTTTGTTAAATTATACAGAAGAATATGTATTTCTTTAATACATTTTCCAAAAAGTTAATTGTTTCTATGCTATATATGTGTCTCTTGAGACCTCACTGTAGGCTTTGTAAGGTCCTGTTACCTCTAAACTAAACAAAATTGATGCTATTCCATCTTTTTCTTTCCAAATAAGAAGCGATAAAAAAACGAATCGTTAAGCAGAATTGAAAGTGGAATCCAAACCGAAAAAATCTTATCAATTCCCATGCTGACAAATGAAAAAAAAAGTTAATGTGAACCAGTTATGGATAATTTTCCACCTTTACACAGGCATTTGTACATATAAAGGTTGCCTTTCAAACAGATATCTTCTTTCAAATAGACTTGTCACTTGTACTTTCCACTTGGTTGCTGAGTCACCAGAATATGATACATCAAATATTACATGACATTTCATAACCACAAAGTGCATGTATTGATCATAAACTCACCCTCTCCAAGGCAAAAGTGCGGACTGTATATTCAGCAAGCGTCTCCGTTTTGAGCAGAGTGATTTTAATATCCCCGTACATCTCGCTGTCTTCAGGCCAATATTTACAGCATTTCACCTGCATACAAAAATAATGCACAATCAAACCTCATCTTACTTCTGTTGCAAATACATATCACTACTAAGTTAGTAGTGGCTCTTAAAGGTGTCAAATATTCCAGCAGTGGAATCTAGATAGTATCATCATCTTTATAACTTACCACTGTCAAGTTTAGCTTGCTTACTCACTACTTGCTGGAGAAGGCAACATATGCAATTTTGTAATTTAAGTGCATTGAATATAAATGTTTGCAGTTCAGTCAATTCAATTCAAATAGAATACATACATAATGTGTTGCATACAAAATATGAGTTTGAATGCAAGGTTAAAAGAATATCCAACCATAGAGATACAAAGACATGGTTTTCAATATACTGTACATGCGAAACTAAAATAATATCATGGAAAAGTTCATTCAACTTCAAACGTGAAAGTAATATGTGATATAAACTTATTAAATGCTAGGTGAGATATGTAAAGCCTTTATTTGTTATCATTTTGATGATCATGGCTTAAAGTTTTTGAAAACCAAAAATTTTCTGAGATTTTCAATTCGAGCATTTTTTTTTATTAGCTGTAGGCCATAATCATTAAAATTATATCAAAAGAAGACTCAAAATCGAATTGCTGGAATAAACAAACCTTTGCACGATATTCAATTATTTTGAGTTTCACCTGCATACAGAAATAAGGGTTTCTAAAAATCATAAGGGGTTTACATTATTATTATTTGGGTATTTATTTACCTATTACTTGTTGGTTTTACCGTTATTTAGGACTAGTATATGTATGTGGCACATATATAGGCACATACTATGTGCCTATATATGTGTATATATTGCTTGTATTCCACCAAGTGACTTCTTCCCGAAAGTGAAAGCCACCGGTGGTTAACCAAGATAAGATGGCTGTTGTACAGCAAGCACACTGAGTACACAAGGGGCCTATACATTCCTGGAAAAAGCAGATATGAGCAACAAATCCAACTATGCAATGGAATAGATCCCTAAACTTAATTTTTTTTCAAAATTGTCGATTGATTAAGGATTAGTCGTCGGTGGAGTTCACAAACATATCGAACTATTGTGTGCTCCAGACATCGTTCTACACAACAAAACAGATGAAAACTTGGAAAAGCATGGAGGTCTACAACTTCTTTGTGTGTGGCTGGGTCAAAGACATTGGTATCAAGACTCTCCCGGATAAATATGCATTGTTTTTGCCTCGAGTAAGGTTACATTTCATGATTGAACTTTGTGTCTACCACCATGTTTGTTACTTGCCCTTGCTGTTGCATGCGCTGTTTATAAGTATGCATGTTTTTCCCCGTCTTTATCAAAATATAACTATAGATTTCAGCGTTGTGTAAATGCTGAAAGCTTAATTTTTGATTGTTGCCTTTGGTAAATGCTTATCTCTTTTAGGTTTTGCTCACATTTGATTTATTTTATTTAGACTTGCCAAGTTGGTTGGTACTTTTCGTAACACTTGTGGCAAAAGTGTGTCTTAAGAAATATAAATAATATCTAGATAATGCTTAAATGGGAAACACTAAACAATAAAAGTATATTAAACAAATCTTTAACAGAGTGGTCACAGCAAACTCGTGCATTCTTCGGCTCTCACTTGGACTGGAGTGCGTGCTGCTTTTGTCGCCGTCTTACATAAAATCTTGCACTCTTCCACCATTCTTGATTATCTCTTGAGGAACTCTGAAGAAACGTTTATCTTATTTGTGATTTAAATGGTTCGCACAGCCAAAAACAGCACAAGCATATGGCATTTTTCTTTGAGAAAGTTCTAAACGGGACCTTGTATCCATTGACAACAGAGGCCGGCTTGAACACCACGCGTATTCAATGAGCAGGACGTGACGTCATTTTGAATCCAAGCAATAGGTGTGTGTTTGCGCCAACAAAAATGTATTTATACGTGAGATAAAGAATATTAATAATATAATAAAATAAGACTAGCAGATGATTCTTTTTGTAGATTAGTGGTGTTAAAGTTGTTTTCATTTAGGGCCACATTGCAGTTATAACTGACATCAGAGGGCCGCTTAATTGTAACAGTAAATGTATATAAATATTAATGTATAATGGCCTCTTGATATTACACGATTGCTTATGCATTTGAATTTTTTTCACATACGAATTGATCAATAACTGAAGGGTGACAAGCAGATATTGAGGTGTTTATTTTTTTTAAGAATAAAAATGTTTGGAATATATTGGTACATAGTAACATTTAAGTTAAAAGATATGCAATTGCAATTTTGTCAATCAAAATTGCAAGAACTATACATTTAGTAAGAAAGATTAAATGCTTTATCGGCGCATATTATTTCTAAGGCTTTTGCGGGCAACATAAAATGATGTGGTGGACCACATTTGGCCCCGGGGCCTAAAATTTGAAAGTGGTACTTAAAACACTGCCTATGCAGTTTAATAATGTTATTTAATTGTGACAGTTTGAGCCTTGACCAAATAAAATAATTGCAATATTTTCTATAAGGAAAAACATGTTCTAAAATATGAAGAACTTGGAGATTCAAAGTGTCATGGACGGATCGTTTTGAATTTGGAGGTACCACTGTATTATGATTATGTGCATGTATTGCATTACTTCACATTGGTGTACCCAATTCAAGCTGAAGCAGGACAGAAACATACATGTACGTCATCACTGTATTCCACTGTGACGTCTGCGAGTGCTACATTGTTTTGTGTATGACACATCACAGTTTTATTTTGAAAACGGTCACAGTTAATCTGTGTTACTGTGTTGTGTATATGTTTAATCCCAAGAGGTGAAAATAAGTATTAGTTATTATAGAAAGTGTAAGGTAGGTATGATTTGGCTATTAGGTTGAGGATTCAACAAGGATTCTCATTTGTTGACTGTTTTCAAAAGTTGTTGCCATGCAGAACGAAACTGCATGTGAGGCCAGGGCTCTAAAATGGTGTGATATTATTTTTCTAACTGGGTAGAAAACACATGGGCCACTTGTGGTAGAATATACCTTAGTATTTATGTGATGTGTGCAAATAATAATGGAAATAATGTGCGTCTGAGAATATCCGTTCCTGCATCACAAGTAAGGCCCAGCACAGTTCACAAAGCATACAGTCGTTAGAACTATTATGTAAATGCTTATAACACAACACTGCACTCCTTTGATGTTATTCTGTGAAAACACAGGATCATCCATATAAAATGGTCATCATTAAAAAAAGAATAATGCACTAAGACCTTGTATAAACCTGCTTACTAACACTTCTAAACAATCTGGTAAATATGTGTCATTATGTTTCTTCAACGGGAACATTTGCGCAGTTATCTCATCATTTTGTTCATGACAAATGATGTTCTCATCCAAACACACTGAAGATGTGGACACACCATGACTCAAACATACATAAACACAATACATCCTTAAAGTATTCACAGTGCTTCACGTTTTCCAGATTTTGTTATGTTACAGCTTTATTCCAAAATGGAATAGATACATTTTTGTCCTCAACATTCTACATACATATAACAAATAAGCAAACTTGTTAAAACTAAAACTAAATTAAAAAAATTTAAATCACATGTCCATTAGTATTCACAGCCTTTGCTCATACTTTGTTGATGCAACTTTTACAGCCTCAAGTCTTTTTGAATACAATGCCACAAGCTTGGCACACCTATCTTTGGGCAGTTTCGCCCATTCCTTTTTGCAGTACCTCTCAAACTCCATCAGGTTGGATGGGAAGCTATAGCTGATGTAAGGGGATTTATAAATTAGGTTTGATTGACTGAGGATCGGGACAAGCGGTAGAAAATGGATGGATGGATGGATGATTGAGGATCGTCCATGTCCAATTCAAGTCCCACCCTTGTTTAAAGCTATAGCACAATAAAAACAAATTGTTATTTTGGCAACGTGACAAAAGATCACATTCTAGACAAGTACTATTCTGTTTTACTATGTACGCTATATAGGGGTGTAACGGTACGTGTATTTGTATTGAACCGTTTTGGTACGAGGCTTCCGGTTCGGTTAGGAGGTATACCGAACGAGTTTCCACACGGACATATTAAGTAGCGTACCGCACGTTGTGTAAACAATGCACACCGAGGCACAACACACGGCATGCTAGCAGCTAACGGGCTACGATAGACTGACCATACGTCCTCTTTTCACCGGACATGTCCTCTTTTGCGGAGCTGTCAGGGCAGAGTTTCTTAAATGCCTCAAATGTCCGGCATTTTGAGTTAGGGTTGCGTGTATTTTCAATGTACGTTCAGGGTTAAGAAGGGGTTAAAAACAAAACAAATTGTGCGCGCAGCAGCATTCGTGAGGGAGGGGCAGAGACAGAGAGAGCGAGAGGGTTATGATAAACACGCTTGCGTCGCCAGGCTCTGCTTTTTATCCATAGATTTATCAGATTACATTTTTTATTATCTATAGCAGGGGTGTCAAAAGTGTGCCCCGGAGGCCATTTGCGGCCCACAGCTAATGTTTTAAAGGCCCACGGCACATTCTAAAAATACTATTAAAATAAACAAAAACATAACAAAAGTGAAATAAAAAAGCTTAAAGGTTAAATGTAATTTAGAAAAAGTTACAATGTTGACTAATAATACAAAGCTGTTTTTTTTTTCTTTCAAACTGTCATTGCTCAAAACATAATATTGAATCAAAATCAATGTTATTATGAATTATTGACCTATCCAAGGTTCCGATTACTTCACATCAAATATTCCACTAAAAAAACTATTTCTGGTGGAAGATTTTGCAAATTTGGTAAATAGATAACCAAAACATTTATATTTTGTTGTTTTCTTACTGTACCGAAAATGAACCCAACCGTGACCTCTAAACCGAGGTACGTACCGAACCGAAATTTGTGTGTACCGTTACACCCCTAATGCTATATATGACAAATTAGGAAGATTGACCCTTGATAATACAAACAGAAACTTTGAAAGAGTTCCGCATAAATACTAAGACTTTCTCTTGAATGTTACCTATACAAATGTCAATGCTAACACATGTATCTATCCTAATACTGTTTTACTATCAAACAATGGACATCAATGATAGGGGTTATTAAAAAACAACTAGATGTGCAATGGTCTAATCCTCAGGGATTATAAAAAGTTTAATTATAAATGAACAAAAAGCAGACTTTAGATTTCAGTAAATCCCTTAGAATAAGTCTTGTTAAACTAAGATTACTTAATAACTTTAGGTTAAGTTGAATCACTTTACATTTGTCTTTAAATGTTTAAAAAAAAAGTTATTAATAGCTCACAATTGTGTATTTGAATCGATTATGAAAACAAATCCTGCTTTAATGATTCTACAGTACATGGAGGTGGAGTATTTCTGCTGATATTAGTTCCTTTAAAATTGTGTTGTTTATTCAGTGCATTCTAAATGTGTCCCTGTATCCATAACACAATCCAGATCATTTCCAAAATTAAACGACCAGTTCCTGAAGTGATTATCTTTCATTGCACAATGCAATCAAATCAGTTCATTGTGTGTATTTTAATCCGGTTGTGTAATACACAAAACAAACAAAAAACACTCTGCGAGCACCTGACTTACCCTGCCAACTTCAACCAGTTTGGTGATCATGACGATGCTGAAACAATTCTCCTGCCACACCATCCTCCAGAAATCATACAGCGTCTCCTGCTTGGGTCCTGGCAAGAAGAGGAAATTAAAGTAGAAGAGAAATAAAACAATGAGAAAGAGCAGCATCAAATGCCTGTCATCTCGTTGCGAGGGGTGCTGCTTTGAGCACTCCTGTATTATTGCGACCTAAGTGTCCTTGCTATGATGGCAGGATCGCTCAAGATGGTGCCGTTAATAAAGCTATAGGGGAAGTCCCAGCAGACAAGAAGGCGACGGGTGACAAAACAACGGCAGACGATGATGAAAGCCTGGAGGACCATCAGTCACTCTTTGAAACGTTTAAAAGGGCTAAACATTAAAACTGAAGACTGAAGCGAGCGAGATGGAAACCCTACTGAGCAGATTTTTCCTTCGCACTTCCAACTTTCATCTCTGTCTTTTTCTGAAAGAGTGATCTTGGGCGACTTAGTGACATGAGCTCTGGCAAAAAAATCTCATGCTCAAGAATAGATTGAGTATAAGAGTCTGTAGAAATGACTAGGGTTACATTAGAAGTCATCAATAGGCAGATCTTGATTAATTTACCAGCTTTGTGGCATTTGTTGACAGACAATCGCATGCATGGCACCTCCTCCCACATGACATGATAGCTCAATAAATTGTTTATGTATTAGGGGTGAATACTGTATAAAATATTCAGATTCTCAATTTTTGTAGGGAGCTTTTGTTGGGTCCAGCTGCGTCCCACATGGTACACATTTCAAGTGGGGGAAAAAGACGTTCGGTATTGCGATGCACCTCCACAAGCCTCAGCAGTTTGCTTGAAAGCGGGTGAAAAAGTGAGGCATTTGAGGTGGAAGGTGTTGTGAATAGAACTAAGGTTTAACTTAGTTGAACATCGGTTTCTTATCTGAGTTTATATAACCTGGAATGTTGAAAAGCTGTACTGGTAATGTGCCTGGTATCGACAGGTTTACCTGACGCATGATATCTGCTGTCCTTAGAAACACATCCGCTATGACTTCAAAATAGGGTATTTAAGAGGCTGCAATATAAATGGTAACGAGACTGCAACTTTAACCGATGTAACCGTGTTGAGTGTTTTTTCTCTTCATCATATTGGCGTCCCAAACAGGATTGGAATAAAATGTAGGTGCGGGCCCGTTCCTCCTGCTTGGTGCTGCAAACTGACAGCCATAAATTATAGGTAAGCTTCCTTACCAGTCATATTTGCAGGATCATGCAGGGTGGTGGTGGGTACTGATTTAAATCAATCTCTCCTAAACAAGAGCTTTGGCTAATAAAAAGCAGGTCAACCTGTCCAAACCAGGCCATGTCAAAGGAACCCTCTACCGGGTCAGCTTGTCAACATTCCAGGTTATATAAACTAAGATAAGAAACAGATGTGTTCGATCCAAGTCCAACCTTAGTTCTATCTACAAGAAAGGCGGATGAAAACAGGAGGACTCAGCCTTTGGTTAGCATGAGTCGTGACTTGTGGCTAGCGATAGTGCTGAGGAGAGTCCACAACCGAGAGTCCCCTGTTTTTTAAATACTTCAGCTTCCATTTCCAATACATAAACAGACAAAGTGGATAGGACTAAAACAGTATGCCGGCAATCTTCAGTTGAGATTGAGTATGGGGCTACAAAATGAAGTTATTAATGCTGCACTTTAGCCAATAAGGAACTACTTTTCTAAAAATTCACACTTGAACTTTTTACTTTCTTAAACAGAAACGTAAACCAGGGGTGTCTTAAGTGCGGTACGTGGGCCATTTTAGGCTCCCAGCTTTTTTTTTATTGGCTCCTGGCTTATTTAAAAAAATAAAATTAATAATTAATGAGATATATCATTATTAGGGCTATCAAAAATAAGAAGTTAAATCAGGTGATTAATCACAAAACATATTGCATTAATCCTGTATATACACACATAAATCACGCAAATATTTTTTACTGTACATGCTCTTTTATTTTTACTTGCCCACTGAAAGGAGGCATGGCTTACTATATGGTTATTCTATGGTCAGCGATGAAGTCAGTGCATACCTCAGTGCAAAGGTAAGCGGGAGACTCCGACTGGTGTGCTCGCTGTCAAATTTCACTCCAAAAATACAACCTGACAGGACTTTAGATAAAACTGTTATCAAGTTTTGAGCAAATAATTAACTTTCCTTTAGGGAATAAGTGGTAGTAAATGGATGGATGGATGAATTTAAAAAATGTTACTGGATGACATTCTGAGAGTTAAATATCTATATTAAATGTTTTTTGTTTTTTTTGGATTATGCAAGTGACTAGTGACCTGCGATTCATCATGGTTAATCAAATTTCAGAAGTGTCATTGATCTGAAAAAAATATATATATGTAGCACCACTTCGATGTTAGACTATTTATATATTATTAGATAATACATTAATTTGTTTAGTAACACACTGGGTTGATTTTAGCATCTTTAATGCACAAAATGTATGACATTGTGTATCATCCTTCAAATTTTCTGTATGCGATATCTATATTACATATAGAGTTGTGAGGACCCCCCATTGAAACTGCAACATTTAGTTTATCTTTCTCTTCTGAGAATTATATTTGTTGAAGAAATAGCTGACAGCAGATTGCATTTTTTTATGTTTCCTTGAAAAAAAAAAACATTAAACACAAAAATGAAGCAGGTTTATATTTTGTAATTTTTTGCTATTGTTTCCAAAATAAACTAACCAGTAGAATGGAAAAACAAGTTGCCTCTATATTAAAGCTATTATCATTTATATCTGATGTATGACACTGAAAGACTTATAAAGTTTGCGAATAAATAGATATGATCAAAATAGTATCAATCTCACAGAGATTCCCGAGCCATTTTGAGAGATAATGAGGATAATGATCGCGTGATGGAGAGGTAGGAACCAAAGATCCCTTCCCCACCAACAACAATGCAAATCGTGCAGACTTTGTGAAAGCCAACAATTACTTTGGGCAAAATTATGATCTAAAACCTTATATTGTTGATCCTGAATATAAGGAGGATAATCTACAAGTTTTAGAAGCTCTGCCAAACAGATCCAGCTTTAGTGAAACACTAAGCATCATGTAGCAGTATTACTGGACAATGTCTGCTCTTACTTCAATGACGATTGATAGGATGTCCATATTGACCCGTTTGGATGAAGAATTAATAATGATCCACACGAAGAGTTAACAAGTAAAAGTTTCCCTGCAGACACTGTCTTTGGTTGTGTTTGTCTCCATCTCCGGGTATGAATTGAATGTCACATATGAACAACTTCTAGATTCAAGACAAAATCCTCCTAATATCCAGATGGGGGGCATGATTTCTAATCTAGAATAACTTTGACAAGCGGAGACACAATGATGCGAGAGCAGCAGGACATCGCGTCCTGCTCACAGTAAAGTTTGTATAATTGCGTTGCTAAGAAATAGTTTGTCTTCGTTAACGCTTATATTTGGTTAATATTCAGGTCACGATATGCATATAGAGTATTGTTGCCGGGTTTTGGATGGTTATTTAGAGGATTTTGTGGGCGAAAAAGAGAGACCCCACTGACTACATATGTGTTCAATCAATCAAAGTTTACTTACACAGCCCTTAATTCCAAATGTGTCACAGGGCTGCACAAGCCACAACGACATCCTCGGCTCAGATCGCACATCAAGGCAAGAACCCGATGGGAACAACGAAAAACCTTGGAAGGTACAGCAGATGTGGGAATCCGATGTGTTCATGTCTTATGTAGGGATTATGAATGATAGACAGCACATCTCTCTCTAATTTTGCATATTACCTGTATGACTGATCTGATACTATTGCCAGAGTGCGGCAGCGTTCCCATTGTGATGTCAATCTCCGGAAATAACCGAAGGAATTCGAAGCGGATAATTCAACATGGCTGACTGAATTATGTGGCATTTTGTGATGTTTAAACTGTGTTTTTACATATTTTGCGGATTGTAAATATGATTGGATATGATTTAATGGATACAATGAAACACTATTAAGCATACAAAAACAACTTGTTTTTCCACTCTACTGGTACTTTAAAACTGAGGTAACATACCGAATTGTTATGATGACGTACGGTTACACCCCAACTGGGAAGAGGGTGTGTGTGAGGAAGGTAGGTGGTGAGATGTCTCAGGGAGCAAGTGTGGTGTGAAAAAAATAGTGCTGTGTTTGAAAAATACAAAAAAAGTGTGAATACAGCTGAGAACTGTGGTCACAGCTGCTTGATTGTGAATTTAGTTCAGAATCAGACTGTTAAGCAATATGAAGTATGATAACAAATGCATGCAATAAAAAATACAATTTAATCTGCTCAAACTAAACCAGTTTAATATTTACCGTACATACTAGAGATGCTTTAAAATGTAATATCGAAAATTATCGGTGTCGGTTTTTTTATTATCGGTATCAGGCTTTTTTTTGTTTTTTAATTAAATCAACATAAAAAACACAAGATATGCTTACAATTTGTAAACTAACCCAAAAAACATCCCTCCCCCATTTACACTCATTCACACTCATTCACACAAAAGGGTTGTTTCTTTCTGTTATTAATATTCTGGTTCCTACATTATATATCAATATATATCAATACAGTCTGTAAGGGATACAGTCCGTAAGCACACATGATTGTGCGTGCTGCTGGTCCACTAATAGTACTAACCTTTAACAGTTAATTTTATTCATTTTCATTCATTACTAGTTTCTATGTAACTGTTTTTATATTGTTTTACTTTCTTTTTTATTCAAGAAAATGTTTTTAATTTATTTATCTTATTTTATTTTATTCATTTTTTTTAAAAAGGACCTTATCTTCACCATACCTGGTTGTCCAAATTAGGCATAATAATGTGTTAATTCCACGACTGTATATATCGGTATCGGTTGATATCGGTATCGGTAATTAAGAGTTGGACAATATCGGAATATCGGCAAAAAGCCATAATCGGACATCCCTAGTACATACCATAGTTCATTTTTCCCATTTCAGGTGCTTTATAGATGGCTTATTAAGAGCAATTTCTGTTGACATTGTTTGACCACAAAACAAGAATTGTTTATTAATAACTTATTGTATTAATCTTTCCCGTTCCATGTGGAAATCAACAATTTTATACGAGTGGTATATATATTTCTATTGTATTTGATGATCAGTTGGTGATGACGTAGAGCAGGGGTGGGCAATTAATTTTCACCGGGGGCCGCATAAGCAACCCGAGCACTGCTGGAGGGCCACACGACAATATTTCAATTAAATTTTGCTCAATATTATTTTTGATATACCGTAAGATAAATAATAATGATGATAATAATAATAATAATTAATAATAATAATAATAATTTAATTTAACCTCACTTAACTTTATACAAAAGCAGATTGCTTTTGATGGTCACTTTATCCTGCATTGTCCAACATTTTTCCCCATCAGATTTGGACAACCATCTGTTGTTAAAAATAGTTTTTAATCATATTTATTTTATATTGTTTTTTATATTGGTTTTATATGTAATTGTTTTTTCTTTTTATTCAGTCATTGGTGGAGCTAAGGATAATATTTGAATATTGTTTTTAATATTGTTGTGCAGCACTTTGGAAACATTTTGTTGTTTAAATGTGCCATATAAATAAAGTGGATTGGATTGGATTGTCACACCTGCCAGCTTGTCCCATTTCAGTCCTAACATGTCCAAACACGCATTTACCTATGTGAACAAGTCATTACCTGTGGTTGTCTCTTTAATTGACTGCATGGCTGCCACCTACTCCGTGATTTGAAAGTCTGCAGTTATCCCACGTAAGAAGAAGAGCAGCTGGAGGTGTCACGTACATCACAGATCTCATCCAAAGTTAGCGAAAAACAGTCCTTGTCTCCGGGCATACAGTGCAACAGAGTCCAATAAGCACTCCTTAATAAACTCTCCGTCAGAAAACGCCTTACTTTTTCTGGCGCTTTTGTGAGAAATGACGAAACTTGTCCTGACGGCTGCATCTCTGGGGGTGTGAAATATGGCAAAAAGTCCTTGTTGGCTTTGCAGTTTTACCATCAACGCATCAGCCTCCCTTGCGCACGCTTCATCAGACACATTCCGGTATTTTCCCTCGTGTTTCTTCGTGTAGTGGCGATTAAAATGATATTCTTTAAACACAGCAAGCTGTGTACCACAAATTAAGCACACGGCTTTACCATTAATTTATGTAAAGAAATACTTGCCAGTCCAAAACACGCCATTCGTCATCAACTTTTCTTTTTTTAGCGTCTCATCACTTGTCGCTGTGCACCTGCACTCACAGGTTCCCCCCGGACATATGGCATGAATAACACATTTCAAAATAAAAGCAGCACAGTTGTATTGCGCGCACGACATAGATGTTTTTTAAACTTTATTTTGTAATTTGTTATTGCGCCGTTCAATTCACTCACAATCGCACACGCGCATACGTCCACACGGAAGTAATACAAATAACGCTTTTCAAAACAAAAGCAGCACCGTTGTATTGCACACTCGACATAGATACTTTTTGAAATTTATTTTGAAATTTTTGATTGGCCTCACGCGGGCCGGACAGGGATGCGCAAAGGGCCGGATGCGGCCCGCGGGCCGTACAATGCCCAGGTCTGACGTAGAGCTACTGAAACAACTGCTCGCTGTGACCATATCTTATGTTTGGGTTTAAATTACAATGCATTCTATACATTATGATAATCTAGATTGACAGCCACTTTTCCTGAACGGTACTTCTTTAACTTTTAATTGAGGACTCCCGGACTACAGTAACAGTTCCCTCTCTTAGCACCAAAGAAGACAACTTTCCAATGCCACTGAGACTTGGAAGCTACTACTAATGTGTTAATTATCCGCTTCTTCCTTATGATTAATTAAGCAAGTGTAAGAGTCAAGTCACAACAACACTTTTGAATGTGCATGTGGACGAGTGGGTTCACTGGCTCCATAATCCTTAATATATTACACCCCCGCTCACCATCAAAAACACACTCACACACATACAGTACATGATGCAAGGACACTCACCCTGAGTGGCAATGAAGTGGTTGGATCGATGGTAGCCCTGAAACAGAAAAGGGATGACATGCTGAGTAAACCATCTGTCTCAGACACAGCTGTGTGCCTCACCATTTTCCTCCCAATCATCTCACCCGCTTCCCGACAGTGTTGCGTTGTGTTTTAGTGTTTTCGGACCTACTGCTGACTTTGTGTCTTCACTTTCAATGTGTCCACGAGGAACCACAAATTCTTGATAAGGCACGACAGCAAAACTGCAATAAACCTATCAAAATGTGATGCCTCATGCAAAGATTTTCCAGTAAAGAATCGAGCCAGCTGACTGAACATCTCAATCCCTTCTAAAAAAAAATACATATTCACTTAAAATTAAAACGGGCAGACTGCTCCATTTTTGTTTATGGGTACACAATCCATGTTAGAGTAGAAGAATTCTGCCATTTTTTAAAGTAGGAAACTTTCCATGGAAATAATTAGGAATTCCTGAAATATTATATCATTGCTGTCAAATAACATGTTTGTATTTTTACCCACAACAAACTGGAACAACAATGTTATGAGAATTTAGAGAAGTTACAAGGAACGGACTGAACCTTAGAACATCTATACAAAACAGTGGTACCTCAATTTAAGAGTACCGGTACATTAAAAGTGAGCTGCACTTTTTGGGGAATTTCGCCCATCATTCACAATCCTTATGGAAGACAAGAACACACATTTTTCTATGCGTTCTAACTCGTAAATAAACCTTAGCAAAAGTCAGCTAACAATGGGGTCAATGGGAGTTGCTCCATTCTGCCTATAAGGTGCTCTAAAAAGCGTCCAAAAACTTCCATCTTCGTTTTATAAAGTTAAAGTACCACGGATAGTCACACACACACTAGGTGTGGTGAAATTACTCTCTGCATTTGACCCATTGTTCCACCCCCTGGGAGGTGAGGGGAGCAGTGAGCACTCGGGAATCATTTTGGTGATTTAACCCCCAATTCCAACCCTTGATGCTAAATGCCAAGCAGTCTTTGGTATGACTTGGCCGGGGTTTAAACTCACAACCTACTGATCTCAAGGCAGACACAAGGCCACTGAGCAGTCTTTATAAATATTTCAGTTTTATAAATATGTTGTAAGTATATATGTAATGTAGTAACTGGCACAGTCATAACAACATGTAATATTTAAGTATGTTGGCCATTTTGAGCACACGGCGACATATTAATTTCACAGACGCATCACAACAACAACACTACTGCTCATGGTAGAACTCATGAGAGACAGCAACGATTACTTTGGAACAAATGTTGTTCCAGAACCTTATAATTTTTAGTCTGGATATACGGAGGACAATCTACAAGTTTTAGAAGCTGTGTGTTCAACAGATCAAGCTCTTATAAAACCGGAGGTGTCAAACTTATGGTAAACATACAGGTTTAATCCAGCGTGTGGCCTGCAAAATGAGTTTGCCAATCATAAAAATGAGCTGCAATTTAAAAAAATTTTTTTTTATCCACTGGATGACGCAATAGCAAATCAAGTGTAACTCACGTCACACATCACACTGTTTAAAGATGATGTGTCACCTGACTTTACGCACCCTCTGGATTGGTAGCCGCTATTCCAGTCAGCGCAGATGCTCTCCTATTGTGGCTGGCGGCAGACTAATGCTGTAGCGACACACAATACCTTCTTTCATTTGAAATTATCCACTCAATGGATAAAATAACGAAACGGTACAATTCAAAGACTTAAATCAACATGACTATTATCTTTGTAGCTAGAGTTCCGTGCAGCGCTCCCAATTGGTTGACGGTGCGACCTGCATTCTGAACTCCATTGTAAAAATGTGTTTCTGCTTTTGTTGTTTGTTCTTTTTTATTTTATACTTAAAACTAGCATATTCACATTGCTAAAGTTTGTAGTTATGTTACCTTTAATTTGGCTATTATGGTGTAATTTTTTGACAATTGTTTTGATTATATTATAATTGTAATATTTATAAATAAATAATGATAAATGGGTTATACTTGTATGGCGCTTTTCTACCTTCAAGGTACTCAAAGCGCTTTGACAGTATTTCCACATTCACCCATTCACACACACATTCACACACTGATGGCGGGAGCTGCCATGCAAGGCGCTAACCAGCACCCATCAGGAGCAAGGGTGAAGTGTCTTGCCCAAGGACACAACGGACGTGACTAGGATGGTAGAAGGTGGGGATTGAACCCCAGTAACCAGCAACCGTCCGATTGCTGGCACGGCCACTCTACCAACTTCGTTTGAATGATGATATGTGTTGTGGCGGTTGTGGATGTCAAAATATGGCGGTTTGAGGAAACATTTGATTGCTTTTTCAAACACATCTTTAATGATGAACTGCCAACATGAAAATGCTGAACAGGAAGTGCTTAAAGTTTAATGGCTTTGTAAAATCACTGAGATAATGTCTAAGTTCATGGTGTTCTTCATGGCGTTTTTGAAACTGCACCAATTTTTTTTCCTCGGAATTTTCAACTAACTTGAAGTGTTTAGCCAAGAGGATCATTTGTAATGTGTACATTTTCAGAATGTGTTTGTTCTATTTTTGACTAAAGTAAAACAACAAAAAAAACACTTTTGAAATTGTCTTTATTTTTTAATTATTATGCCATCATTTTATCAGTTCGGTCTAACATGAGTTTGACACCCCTCAGTTAAACCCTAAGCATCATGTAGCAGTATTGCGAAATGCTAAACAATAAATAAAAACCTACTCAGTGGCCTAGTGGTTAGAGTGTCCGCCCTGAGATCGGTAGGTTGTGAGTTCAAACCCCGGCCGAGTCATACCAAAGACTATAAAAATGTGACCCATTACCTCCCTGCTTGGCACTCAGCATCAAGGGTTGGAATTGGGGGTTAAATCCCGGGCTGCTCGCTGCTCCCCTCACCTCCCAGGGGGTGAATAAGGAGATGGGTCAAATGCAGAGGACAAATTTCACCACACCTAGTGTGTGTGTGAGACAATCATTGGTACTTTGACTTTAACTTTAACAAACATAAATAAACAATTGCTAACTGTACAATGTCTGTACTCTGTGGGATTGCAATTGATGGGATGTTCATTACTTCCCGTTTACATGAAGAATTAAACATAATCCTCTCGAAAGGTTAAACAAAAATGTGGCTGCAAACAAGCCTTTGTTCGTGTCTTTCTCGTTATCCCAAGATCAAAGCTGAATGTCAAAGTTTACCAACTTCTCGGTTTATGGCTACAACCTTCTACTATACAAGTGAGAGGCATGGTTTATAATCTAGAATTAACTTCCTCCGGCTCAGTGGCGATGCAGCAGCTCACCGGCTCAGTCAGTCTATATAACAGTACAAGCTATTTACCTCTCTGATCAAGGCTCCGCTAAAAAATGTTTGCCGGTGTTAGCGCTTATACTGTAATAACAATATCGCTGATACTTGGTTAATAGTCACGTCAAGAGATGTAAATGGAGTATTGTTGCAGTGTTTGGGGTGTTTTTTTAGAGGGTTTTATGGGTGCAATAGATTACTCGCATTGGCTGCATTGTTAGCCACCTCATATGTGCAGTTTTGTACGATTTTGAATGCATAAATAAAAGAAAAACATATGTGTTCTTGTCTTATTTGAATTAGGAGCATTTTTGCCGCCGCCTGGAGTAGCCTTTGTCCACACCCACAGTCAGAGATCCCCTCAATTGTGCCCTTCATTTACTGAAATTGAGAAACTTAATGCAAAGTAGAAGAAGCGGACAACCAAATCAGAGGGACACACTATTAAAAACATGTCCCACCAGTTGCCCAACCTGGCGAGTCAGCCCCTTTGCGGCATGCAGCCTAGGCGTCCAGGGAGCAGACATTTACCCTTGTGCAACATGAACTAGTTCTTGAAGTTACACAACGGAGAAGCAGCCCCTAGGAGACACCTGCAAAAGTCTGCGCCCCAAAGTAAATGCTGAACAATATTATAACAATATTTCATTAACTACTATAGTTGTTTGTATCGCATGCTAATGTAATGTTTTTTAAACAATATTTGTTATATAAAAGTTTGTTTTTCTTTTTAAAATGCATGTTACATATTAAAATTGTGGTGTTTTGGGGAAACCAAACACTGATTAAAATTGTCTTCCATTCATTTTAATGATTAAGTATTTTGCATTAAGAGCTCGGTCTTTGAACGCAATGTGCTCCTAAGTCCAGGTAAAAATGTAATCTTAAATGTAGTTGCAAAAAAACATTTTTCATGATAAAACTGGTTAAAACAATCCCTTTCAATGCAATATCTGTTGAATTGCCAACCTTCACTTTGCATCCTGAGCCCAGCCACACACTCTGCACTGTGGTCCTAGGGCAGGGGTCGGCAACCTTTACCACTCAAAGAGCCATTTTGGCAAGTTTCACAAATTAAAGAAAATAATGGGAGCCACAAAAAAAATAATTTAATTTAAAATGAAAAACACCGCATATAAAGCTTTAATTGCTTTGTGCTATGTTAACCAGGGGTCTCAGACACACGCACCGGCACGCACTTTAATATGGAAATTTGATGTCAGTGCGGCCCGCGAGATTTGAATCAATGGTGCTTGATAGCGTCATACTTGCCAACCCTCTCATTATTTCCGGGAGACTCCCGAATATCAGGGAGTGATGGCACTGCTTTTGGTGCCCTCTTCAGCCTGCCCAAACAGTGTACCTGCTCGGCCACATGTAGAATGCAGCTTCAGCTTGCTCACGTAAGTGACAGCAAGGCGTACTAGCTCAGCAGCCACACAGCTTACACTGACGGTAGCCGTACCGTATAAAACAACTTTAACACTGTTACGTTACAAATATGCGCCACACTTTGAACCCACACCAAAAAAGAATGACAAACACATTTCTGGAGAACATCTGCACTGTAACACAACATAAACACAACACAATAAATACCCAGAATCCCCATGCAGCACTAACTCTTCCGCTCAACCGACGCACGGAGAGGGGGGGGTTGATGTGTGGGGCTGGTTTTGTGGTAGCGGGGGTGTATAATCTAGACCGGAAGAGTTAGGGCTGCATGGGATTCTGGGTATTAGTTGTGTTGTGTTTATGTTGTGTTACAGTGGGATGTCCTCCAGAAATGTGTTTTTCATTATTTTTTGGTGTGGGTTCACAGTGTGGCGCATATTTGTAACGTAACAGTGTTAAAGTTGTTTTACACGGTACGGCTACCGTCAGTGTAAGCTGTGTGGCTGATGACTAAGTATGCTTTGCTGTCTCCTATGTGTGCAAGTAAAAGCTACATACAACATGTGGCCGGGCTGGCACGCTGTTTGTAAATGCTATAGAGGACTATAACTGCAGTGCAATTAGGGCACGCCCTTAATTTAGTAATTAGAGTGAAAATAGGATTATATTTGCCCTGGGAGTTAACTAGGAGAGGCACTGTGATCCATAAGTCTCCTGGTAAAATCGGGGGGGGGGGGGGGGGTATGCAGCAAGTATGCAGCTGAGCCGCATCAGAGTGGTCAAAGAGCCGCATGCGGCTCCGGAGCCGCGGGTTGCCGACCCCTGTCCTAGGGTAACGAGCAGCACTCCCATAAAACAATCTTCTACTATTATATGGACAGTGATGACTAAGCAGCATAGTGGTCTCATTATTGAGACTTCCTCCTCCCATAAGCCTGTCTCTGCCTCACTTTCAGTGTCCAAGACAACCACGGAAATAAACATAACCAGTAGTTACATTTTTATTTTAGTTTTTATCACTGTCTTATTTAATTCTTGTATTTGTTTTTTATTCCTGTATTTTATGTCACTCTCGTGTTGTGTGTACAGTGCAGGGGACTTACTTTAGCTGTTTATTTAGGTATAATTTTAATATAAGTTCACATATACAGTACAAACACCTGACTTACATTTCAGTCATAGGAACAGAACTTGGTTGTAAAGCAAGGACCACCTGTGTTCGGATTATAGAGAATATCCAGTATTTTTTGGGCAATTTTTTTTAACTGAAGTTATACCCATTATTTTTTCATGTATTCCATGACATAGTAAAAATATTTATTTGAGCTGACCTTATAATTATAACAGGATAGTTTTACATACCTGTCAATATTTGCATGTTAAAATATAAAAAATTTCCAAGGGAAAATAGAGGTGAAAAGGGGATTACGGTAATGAATCAATTGTCATCAACAAATCGTTGTTAAATCAATCATTGAACATAAAAAAACATGTTAAATATTTATACGTAATATAGTGTTTTTTGTTTTTTTGCAAATATGTCATTTCCATTGCCTTTATGTCTATCCATTTGTCTCGTGTTGTTAATTTGATTGAATCACGTAACATACAACTTGCTGCCGGTCACAAGCTAATAATGGTAAAAAAAAAAAAAAAAATTCCTGAGAAAAACGGCTAAGTTGACAGGTATGTAGTTTTGTTGAACAACTTGTATGGTACATACGGAGTATCATAAACAATTAGAGCAGTGATTCTCAAACTGTGGTATGTGTACCACTTGTGGTAAGCGGGCTCCATCTGGTGGTATGCCAAAGAATCACTTGATTAAAGTACAATGTTTTATTTTCCTATATTCAAACACAGTGTTACAGTTCAAATTGTGTGTAGTGTTACATTGACTAAAATGTTAAATACATTTGTTAAATAAAACCTGTGCCTTGTTTTTAATGAATATTTAGGCCTACTACGCTGCCATATTTTAATGTTGTTCATTAAAGTGGTGCTTGGAGAGCAAAGTTTTTTCTGAGGTGGTACTTGGTTAAAAAAATATTGACAACCACAGAATTAAAGGATGCTTAGTGGTATTTGCTGTGGTCGTCTACAACCAGAGATTCATAGTTGTGTTTGTTTTTAAGTATAGAGTTCCCTCGCCACTTGACGTTTCACTTACTGCTGTCTTAGGGCCTGATTTACTAACATACAAACACCACATGCTAAACAGCGTGTGCAATCGATACAATAACGTGTACTATTAGTGGGTGTGTTGTGTGCAATTTACTAAAACTGCGTGAGTAATTGAAAAGTGGTGCAGAATGCCTTGTTTAAATGAGAATGTTGCGTGTACTATACGGGGCATCATCCCAGAGACCCCCTCATTTAGTGCACATAAATGTTATCATGCATCTACCTGTGGCCTTTTGCTATGTTTTTAAACAAGCAGGAGACATCTACCACTTTTTATGGGCATTTTAGAAGCAGTTGTGCGGTGCATATACAGCAACACCACATTTTTTTCCTTTTGTACCGCTGTAGGTGCTTGGGAGGGAGGCTGCACTTACTCCACTCAAAACGCAAAAATGTATAATTAAAAAATGTTTTTTGGTATAAGAAGTAGTTCAATAATATATATGTGAAAAAAACGAATGTCATTAAAAAATACTAAAGAACACCAACACGCATCAATCAAATGTGTTTTAATCAGACCTTTAAGTCCTCTGGCATCTATAAAATTACGAAATGATGTAGCTGAATGTCCAAAATGCTGACGCACGTACATACAACGGAGAATTTTCTTCTCTGCGGCGCAACCACTGATCGCGTATGGAACTGTCAGTTTGCATGTCCTTCTGATACTTGCTAAATAAAACACAAAAATTAGTGCTCGCAAAACAGTGATGAGTGTTGATAAATCACAACAACAAAACTGGAAGAAAAAAACTGCACTTCCAAGATGCTCAAAATTTATTGAAGTGATGTTTTGCCAACAGTCAATTTTATTTATGTTTGTTTATCTATTTAGGATTTTTAAGTTCTAGATCTTTCCAATTATAATGATAAAAAAAATAAAAAATAAAAAACAGAAATCTAAGTTTACTGCGTTTCAAAATAATACTTTCATTATTATTATGATTAAATTAATGTTTAATATGGTGTTAAAATAATGCTGACAATAATATAGTTTATCGGCAATCATTTTAGGAACAATATATCATCCAGCAAACTTTATTACTGGCCCAGGTCTATAAAATATTCATATAAATCAAAAATTAAATACCGTCCCAAATTCGTAGAAATTCATCTACAATGGGGACGGGGATCCGGAACATCCCCCCCACGATAATCAAGCAAACACTGTTTTAGTGTTTTTCCTTTATTCAAACCTGACAATGCAGACATTCATTAAAATGTTCAACACAGTGAATACTTTTTAAAATTCCTCAGCTAGACTTTGCATGGAAAGTTTCCGGGAAATCTAGCTGACATTTTGTGTGCTTGCAAACGTAGGTGGCTATCAAATGAATGCAAATTTACTTAAAATGCAACAGGGACTAAAGCAGAAATAATAGGCTCACCACCCAAACCCATTTTAACTTCAAAAACGACTTCCAAGCATTCTCCCCCTTATGTCACAAATAGGGTGTCTTCAAATAGAATCTTACAAAGGTTCTCAAAATGAGCGTGAAATGATTAACACAAAGGAGTCTTGAAGTTTCTAAAGTATTCTTTAGATCCCTGCACCAAAGGACAGGAAAAACCTTGGTATAGACGGCAGGGGTTTTTGTATGGTCGAGGATGGGGTGGACATGGATTAGCAATGAAGTCACCTTCACAGTCTTGAGGGGGGATAAACAGGACAAAACATCACCTGAGGGACTTTAATGCGTGGACACAGAGGATGAGCAAGCGTCCTCCTGAAAATAGGTGTCTGCTTATCTAACCTTGGAGGGAGAAAGAGACTTTCTGAAAAGCTCATGGACCTTGCTATGTCTGGTAGGAAAAATAAAACAGCTATGTAAATGTATGAAATTGGATATAATATTTTGTATTTCTTTTTTTTTGTCATACGTCGTTGAGCCTGTCCATTACACTGATGGATTCGGATAAGAGGGGACATGTTTAAGATGGAGATGGATGACCAGTGCTGTGAGGCCTGCTATCCACAATTCCTCTTGCTCCTGCCAAACTATCAACAAAGACACTTCCCCTTTTAGCTCCGAGACGGTTGCCATGGCAACTTAACTTCCTGAGCCCGGGCCCTTATGAGCACTAACAAAGACAGCGGTGCTCAATGCTGGGAGCACCCATGCTCTTATTTTTCTTTTCAAATAATTATGTCTTTTAACCTTACCATGTCAAAAATAAACTTAAAGTTGCACTGAGCATTTGTGGATAGAGGGGAGTGGAAAGAGAAGCGGGAAGAGGAAGAAGGGAGAAGGGAGAAATTGAGTGATGGCAGGCAGAAGAACAAGCGCTGAAGTACTTACTTCCCTGTTAATCCGAATCTACAGGGTGGCAAGGTTGAGGAAATGGGGAGGGGAGTAGAAAAAGAAGACATATATGCTAGTTAATGAGAGAAGCCTTTTTGGTAGACATGTGATTATGAAAAATAATGTGAGGTGACATGTGAGAGTCAATGTTTTGCCAAGAGTTGGCTTTGTGCAGACACACACATGTTTTAATTGTTCAATAAGTTGAAGTCCTCCCAATAGATCTGATTTAATGACTCCAAAAAGATGGTGATAAACACGCCATGATGTTGACATCGCTTCCTATGGTTAAATATACATTGTTCCAATTGGACATCATCTATGAACTGTATTTCCTCAAATAATGGCCTCCGTAGAACAGATATTGACACAATCAAATTGGTAACATCCCAGGAAAAAAAAAAATAGGTGGCTCACTAGTAAATTCCTTTCCTCGAGCCATGTTTACACAAAGCGATACAGTTCAGCAACATAACAGCGAGACAAGGAGAACATTAAAGGGCCCCTCTAATGCTGACAACATTGGCATTTATTTCATAGTTCTGGACCTAAAAGTCTAAAAATAAACTCCTCCCCAAAATAGACACAGTAGTGAATTTAGGCTTGTTTTCTAATGAGTTTCACCACATTTTGTAATGCCCACTTTTAGCCCCAAAATGTGGGAGGGCCTATATCAGCCTGCTGACATCACCCACAGAAGACTGGTAGTAAAGTGGAACTTTGATTTACAAACCCCTCTATTTGCAGACCTTTCGGTTTACAAACATTTAGATCGCGCCAAATACGCCTCTGTGCTTCATTTATTCATTTTGTGTGCCACTGGAAGCCTTAGCACCCTGCAATTTGATGACATCACTTCCTGTGCAGTACAGTACAGTACAGTACACACAAGGTGGACCCTCTACATCACATCCTGTTTACACAGTCCATTACTTGGTTCTCCAGCGTGTGTTTCTTTTCTTGCCATTTTTTCTCGCAAAATGTGTCTATTTTGCTTAACTCAATGTGGGTTCAAAAAAGTCAACAAACCAGCCTGGAAAGAGGGAGGGATACGCTGTGGACTTAAACTTATAGAGGAGAGGGAACTTACACACACTTCACATCTGTTGTCTGTCATTCGCGGAAAGCAAGGTAAAAAGGATTTTACGTCTTGACTTTTTTTTATTATATAGTTTTTAACGTTTTTGAGAGCACCATAGGCCCTTATACACACTCACACACACTATAGCGTCTTCAAAGTGTGCATTATTTTACTAAAATATGGGGCACTATCCTTCAGTATATGAACTTTTTGATTTACGAACAATGTTAAAGAACCAATTAAATTCGTAAATCGAGGTCCTACTGTATGTGTTTCTGTAGCATCTTCATCCCGAACCATGTTATTTTCATGCCAAATTCAAAATATCCGCACAAGGATAGAAAGGCTGAGTCAGAAGCTGCAGAAAAATATTTTGTCTATTATTTTTTCTACAAGTTTTGACCACTTTACATTGACGTTCAGAAAGCAGTAATTTGCGTACTCTTCTACTGATGTTTTATTGCTAGACATGCATCTTGAGTTGAGGTGAATTGTGCTTGAGAAAATGCATCAATAACATAGATATACACTACCGTTCAAAAGTTTGGGGTCACCCAAACAATTTTGTGGAATGGCCTTCATTTCTAAGAACAAGAATAGACTGTCGAGTTTCAGATGAAAGTTCTCTTTTTCTGGCCATTTTGAGCGTTTAATTGACCCCACAAATGTGATGCTCCAGAAACTCAATCTGCTCAAAGGAAGGTCAGTTTTGTAGCTTCTGTAACAAGCTAAACTGTTTTCAGATGTGTGAACATGATTGCACAAGGCTTTTCTAATCATCAATTAGCCTTCTGAGCCAATGAGCAAACACATTGTACCATTAGAACACTGGAGTGATAGTTGCTGGAAATGGGCCTCTATACACCTATGTAGATATTGCACCAAAAACCAGACATTTGCAGCTAGAATAGTCATTTACCACATTAGCAATGTATAGAGTGTATTTCTTTAAAGTTAAGTAAGAGTTTAAAGTTATCTTCATTGAAAAGTACAGTGCTTTTCCTTCAAAAAATTTCAATGTGACCCCAAACTTTTGAACGGTAGTGTATACTTTATTCATCTTTAGGAAAATGGCCATGCAAGTTATATTTTAAAAGATAATGAAAAGTATTACAAATGTCATTTACAGCTTAAGATATTACTCATGACAGGGAGACGCTGAAGATACAGAAACATAGCGTATGGTGTCTGAATATTATCATACTGTAATAATATAATGTTAACCATATCAGTTTTGAAGTAATCATGGATGACAGAAACATGAAATTAAGTGATCAAAATAATAATGTAATAATAATAATGCCTTTATCCACACTGTCTAGTTCTGTAGATGACGTCACACCAAGAGGGGGAAAGTACAATTAATTATCTACCGATTACTCAAAAACTAATTAATATTATGGAAAATGAATGCCAGATTCAATTTCAGGGGCAAAAAACATGTTACTATAATTCCGGTCATCTGGACACTGTGGGTCCTTTATTGGTGAATTCTGCAAAAAATGTAGCGAACAAGTAAGAGTCCTCCTACCATAAAACACTGGACATCAGCATGTCTATCTTCACCCTTACACAAGCATTTGTATGAATAGGGCCTGATAGCACACGCAAAGCTGATCTACTAAACGTGTGCAAAGTGGATTGTGTCTGTTAAGTGAGCAGAATAAGGCGTGCAATCCATTTTGCGTCTCTGTCTTCATTTATATGAAAAATATATGCTGATCATCAAAACGCCAACAATACTGGGAGGAGAAAATGCAAATGTGATTTATCAACACTCATCACCGTTTTGCGAGCACTATTTTTTGTTGTATTCAGCATGTGTAGTAAAGACGTGCAAACTGATCAGTGCTCATGCTGCAAAGACAGACGATGGAGCCTTTGTCCTACGTGTGTGTCAACATTTTGGACTGACATAGATAAAAAAAATATTAGACATATTGTCTATTCAGCAACATCATTATAATTGTGTAGCTGCCAGAGGACTTAAGGGGCTGATTAAAACAAATTCAATTGATGTGCTTTGGTGTCCTTTAGTATTGTATAATGCCATTAGTTTTTTTCACATAGAATATATATTATTAAAATATTTAAGTACCGTATTTTTCGCACTATAAGTCGCAGTTTTTTTCATAGTTTGGCCGGGGGTGCGACTTATACTCAGGAGCGACATATGTGTGAAATTACTAACACATTACCGTAAATTATCAAATAATATTATTTATCTCATTCACGTAAGAGACTAGACGTATAAGATTTCATTGGATTTAGCGATTAGGAGTGACAGATTGTTAGGTAAACGTATAGCATGTTCTATATGTTATAGTTATTTGAATGACTCTTACCATAATATGTTACGTTAACATACCAGGCACGTTCTCAGTTGGTTATTTATGCGTCATGTAACGTACACTTATTCAGCCTGTTGTTCACTATTCTTTATTTATTTTAAATTGCCTTTCAAATGTCTATTCTTGGTGTTGGATTTTATCAAATACATTTCCCCAAAAAATGCGACTTATACTCCAGTGCGACTTATATATGTTTCTTTCCTTCTTTATTATGCATTTCCGTCCGCTGCGACTTATACTACGGAGCGATTTATACTCCGAAAAATACGGTATGCATTTTTTTGCATCTTGAGTGGAGTAATTAAGTGCAGCTTATCTCCAATGAGCGCACGTTGGGCGGGAAAAAAAAAAAAAGTGGTTTCATTGTTGATGTACTGCAGAACGCTGCAAGTAGGAGCATGACAACATGAATGTGCAGTAAATGAGTGTATCTATGGTGATGCCCTGTATTATACACGCAAAATCCTCATTTAAAAAAAGCGGTCTGTACCACCTTACATTTACACACGCAGTCTTAGTAAATCGTATGCAACACGCCCAATAATAGTACACGCTATTTCATATATTGCACACGGTGTTTAGCGCGTGGTATTTGGGTTTTAGTAAATCAGGCTCAATGAGCTGTGACGATATATTGTGTCAAAACATTTCGGTCATGCATGCAAAGCTATAAAACATTTTAGAATTTAGAAATACAATTTTTGTTTTGTGACTCAGGTACCATAATTTTAGGGCTATAGAGCAGGGGTGGGCAATTAATTTTTACCGGGGGCCGCATGAGCAACCCGAGCACTGCTGGAGGGCCACATCGACAATATTTCAAATAAACTTTGCTCAATATTATTTTTGATATATACCGTAAGATAAATAATAATAATAATAATAATAATAATAATAATTAATAATAATAGTAATACTTCAACATAGTGTGTGTAACAGCATTCCATGACTAATATAAATAAATTAACATTAATAATAAATGACAGTAAAATAAGCACACGTATGACTGAGGAGTCATAGTGTAACTTTGTGTGGTGTTTGAGTTGTCCGACTTTTTGTGTGGCCATAAACGCAGCAGTGGTTTAGTGCTAGGCGTGTTGGTGACAGATGACAAGTTGGTTTTGGCCTGGTTTGTACGGCAGAAAATGACTAGTTTTTCGAGATAGAATTGTTTTACTCATGTTTTTGGTGTGGTTATGTCCGAATATAAACAGTTTTGCTCAATAAAGTGATCGATATAATTCCTGTCCTCGAAGCATCTCGATAGACGTTACAATAATTGAACGGTGTTCAATTGAACGGTGTTGACGAACACCGTTAGGGCCGCTTGTTGTCACTGTCACTCAAAGTTGCATTGCAAAATTACATAAAATAAATATGTTTATTTTGTTTAGAATTCAGATGGGATTTGATTTGGTGCGCGTCATATATTTGCTGCGTGCAGCAGACGCTTGAGCAGTACGCAATTGCGCAGGCACGCACCTTCGAGGGAACGTTGCTTTGCAGTCCATGTCTTGTTGGAAACACGCCATTCTTCATCGACTTTTCTCTTTTTAGCGTCTCGGGTGTAAACCGTGCATCACTTGTCGCTGCATGTGCACCTTTACTCGCAGGTTACACACGGACACACTCCCATAAATAATACTTTTCAAAATAAAAGCAGCACAGTTGTATTGCGCGCACGACATAGATGTTTTTTCAACTTTATTTTGTAATTAATGATTGCACTGTTCACATTCACTCACAATCACGCACACGCATACGTCCACACGAAAGTAATACAAATAACGATTTTCAAAACAAAAGCAGCACTCGACATAGATACTTTTTTAAATGTATTTTGTAATTTATAATTGGCCTCACGCGGGCCGGACAGGGACGCACAAAGGGCCGGATGCGGCCCGCGGGCCGCAGAATGCCCAGGTCTGCTATAGAGGCAAGGCAATTTTAATTATAGAGCACACTTCATACACAAGGCAATTAAAAGTCCTTCACAGAAAATATTCATTATTACATTTAAAATATATATATATATTATATTTCCAATTAAAATAAAATAGTGTGGATAAAATAATTTCAATTGCCATATGTAAAATTAAATAAAACTGCATCAACCTGGATTTCAACATTGCTAATGTTGAGGTACTGAAACTGAAACGCAGCCTCGCCATGTTTCGTTCTGACTCTGGGCACCTGCAGGAGACCAGTCTTTCAGGTTCTCAGAGCTTGAGATGGTTCATTTAGCGCGCACCTAAATATAGGCCGTCACCACATCATTTTTGGTAAAAAAATTTGTTTTATACATATACTGACCGTGTACGTCTACGTCTAAACATTGAAACATGAAATTTTTACACGGATGCTTGTGTTCATTCAGAAATGTATCAAAAGACATTGCTTGTAACAGGGCATACAGTAGAAGTCATTGAGTACATTCTTTGTGGTACTTAGTGGTGATGGATTTCAGTTATAGGCATAACCAGTTTTTTTTTTAATTGGCTGGGTCGATTGTCTTCGGCTTTGGGGCTGCATTGTGTACATTTTGCAGTGTCTTTGCCATTATAAGGGTGAGTCCATAATGCGCTAAATGGCTGACTGAATGTTTGTGTGAGTGTTTGATTTAATGTGAATAATTTCATTGGTTCATTGTGACCATTTATTGGTCTGATGTGATGTGACAAGGTTAAATTGATTTGCAGCATGTAAAGCTTGTCAACCTGGAAAAATCCATAAATTAGCCGCAGCGTTGCATAAAATAGCAGCTTATAGTCTGGAAATGACGGAAAATCAAAATATCTGTTTGTCTGGTCATATATTTAGTCTTCCTCAAAATACCGGTAAATTATTGTGTGTCCAATATTGAGTGTCATCTCATCTCGTGAGCGCAGCGTATTGTGGTGGTCTTCAGTAAAAGGCAATTATTTGAGGAAATACAATTTTTAATAGTGTTTCTCAAATTATAAAATTAATGTGACTGATGAAAACAAAACAGCAGTTAAAATTCATGAAGCAGCAAGTGCACACTCATTAAGCCATTTAAATGATGTGCTTACGGACTTTGGAATGGTTTTCAGGTTTGATGTGTTACATGGGGAAATGCTGTGCTTTCACAGGTCCATGGAAATAGATAGAGGCTCAGTAGTTAATAGTAATGAAAAAACAGCAATTGTGCATGTGCAGTAACATGCGTGATATCGGTTCAGCCAAAGTGAGCCTTCAGCTGTGCCTCTGTAGACGCAAAGAAATGCAACACAGCAAAAGCCATGACATATTGAACTGCACTTTCTTTTTTTTAGAGGAGGAAGAGCAGGCTGTCAAACGTATGCACAAGCCTGCACCTCTTCCTCAAGCAAAGCCCTCTAAATCAAGCAAAGGCTCAAGCATTAAATGACAGAAAGAGAGAAAGTATGCGGCTTCTTCTCACCTTTGTTTTGAAAGCTATACCGACTCGCTCAGACAAAAGAAATATTTTCTGTACAATATAATCACGGCAAGTAGATTAGCGCTATTCATTTTGTTGTATTGGCCTTGTCAGGCTACATCTTTCTAGCTAGACTGCATCCATGGTAACACAAGTTCTGCCTTTCTTACATATATACTCCATAGAAGCATTTTGCCAGCAGCTAGGATTCGAAAGAAAACATTTAATAAAACCCTGCAGCGGCTAGCTTTCACTTGATATGATTTGTTATGAAAGGTTAATCCAATCAAAATCAAACGGGACCTACGTGCATAGGTTTATCATTGTGAAAAATGCTATTCCTTTTAAGGACTTTGACAGAAACAGGATGCTGCTTTTTTCAACCTTTCACAGAAAGGGTTGCCGGGGGTACGGGGGGTGGGGAGGGATCTGCCTCCCTTTGCTCCTCACAAGGCACCGTATCGAGTCCCAGTGCGAGGCATGCAAAATAAATCTTGTGAGACAAAGAATCAGATTGCCACACTTGCCTTGACATAACTCAACAAATCCACAGCAGAGACAAGCACACATTTCTATCTTTAGCTGAGAGATACAACTATATTTTCCAACATGTCATGTTTTTTTGTGTGATTGTGAATGATAACACGTATGAAAGACAACATGTAAAATCTATTTAGCTGCTTCTAATGACAGGTGAACATTACCGTGAAACGTGAGGTGTGGAAAAACACTCAAGGTTAACAATGGAGAGGATCATTACCCATCCCTGATTCCTGATCCCCACCACGCCCATCTACAGATTGAATAACATCAATCAAGTCATTCATTTATAGGGATTACAAAAGAGGTTCATCTCCTCTGCCACGTATTAAATGCAGTTACTCTGCCGCGTTTTAATAAAAGTGAAAGCTGACTTGGGGTCGGCGGTACAGGATTCGACACGCGTTGACATGTGACATGAACACAACTCAAAACGTCGTTTCACTGGATGAAAGCTTCCAGGTTAAAGTGGGCCAGCAGACTGATTGGCTTGCAGGACAAATATTCGCTCCTTGTAGCTCCTGTTAAACACGAAAGAGAATGAAACTCACGTCGATGTAGTTGGCATTGATGTAGTCGGAATTAGGGTCTCCCAGGAGAGGGTTGAGCTTGACTCGGTGGCGATCATCTGAACAAAGAACGGAAGCGTGTTGAAGTATTTGAATTCCTGCTTTATAGTACAATGACTTACATCCCAATAAGGTGTCATGTCGTCCCTTGGTTTTGTCCTTCTTCTTCGTAGTGCAGTCCCAGCCATCAAAGAAGCTCTACAGACACGGGCAAAAAAAACAACACTTATTATGAATTTTAGAAGCAGAGTCTCTGTCCATTAACCTCCTTTTTTCAATCTGATGGAAATAAGACACATTTCATTTCTGACGCACGACTGAGTCATAGTTCAAGAACGGCTGAATGTTGTGGAGAGGTTTGCTGCTTCATGAATGCTATACAAATAAAACAGAACAGTACACAGAGCCTACACCTGCACTTACACTTGTGATGTGTTGTATATAACTTGGATTATATATATTGTACATCTACAGTGCATCCGCAGCACTTCACTTTGTCCACAATTTGTTATGTTACTTCCTTCTTCCAAAATGGAATACATTAATTTTTGCCCTCAAAATTCTACAGCCAATACCCTTCATGACAATGTGACAATGTTTTGTTTTTTTAATTTAGCAACTTTTTTTTAAATATAAAAAAAATAAAAATAATGATGTAATGATTTTAATATCTTACGGTACAATATTATAGTAGTAAACCCACGGTACGATATTATTGTGATATATGTCAAAAAAAAAAAAGACTTAAAAATAGTGTGTAAAATGAAGTACCACAATTGTTTAGGATAAACACACTTACCGTAACTGAACACAAGCATAATGCTAATATGTTCTAATCATATTTATTACTACAAACAAGTATTTTAAGTGCAAAGAATTGTGCGGGAACATCTACTGTGCCTCTCAACTTTTACATTTTGAGTCCTCATACAGTGGACATTTTTATATCCGTTAGGAAAACACAGTTTTTCAGAAAAGCTAACTCACATTTTAACTTTCAATAATGTAAATACATCACAAAATGATGGTTAGCTTTGCTGGCTTTATTTTTTCCTTTGATGACGGTAGCAAATGAGGTTATCTTATCACCAGAGATAGTTTGTCTGTTTGTTAGCAACATAACTCAAAACGTTATTTTGAAAAGAAAAAAACAATTCCTCTTATCGGCTACGAAGTGGAGCACGCTTCACTTCCTTCTACCTCTTTTTCTCCTTTATGGTGCTCCACGCCCCAAGATTGCAGTTCCGAACTGCACAAAATATGTTTGACATATTGTTCTAGTCAGTCCCTCAAGGATTTCACGAGCTTTTTTATTATTGTTGCGGCCGAAAATGTCTGAATTCGTGGCAGTTTTTTCAGAATGTTGCGACAAAAGTTGCAATGTTTTTGGGCTTATTTTTTTTCCCAATAACATTGAATCAACTTGTGATCAATGTTATAACCTTTACTTAAAAGAAACACATGGTTTCAACAAAAATGTAACAAATACTGTATCAATGTTTTACTCATTTAATACCGCACAGACTTAATACATATTCAATGTTCACTGTCAAAATACTGTACTGTTTTAATACAATGCAACTAATAATAATATTGATTAATTATAATTACAGAAAGACACACAAACAAAGACTTCCTTGTTATCCGTTGTCTGTTCTGTCGTCCACATGTTGCAGACATTCTCTGTGTATGTTTTCCGCTTTGTTCATCTTAATCATTTATGTTCCAACACATGTACTCCTGCACGTTTCGAGCATTTGTGAACTGTTGAGAGCAATCTATAGCAGTAATTTTTGTTTGTAAATGAGAGACAATGAGAGATTTTCATCACACTTCAACATCTCTAACATGTAAATGTCGCCTCTACGCTAGGTCAGCATTGCAATATGTTCTCAATTGTCTTACCTTGGATAATTAATGGTTAAATTAATATATAAATGCATGTAATCGAGGAAGTAAATGTTTGTATACTACATTACCCAGAAGGCTTGGCATTGTAGACAGGAACAGGAAGTAGGTCTAAAGTAGGATGACACTTGTTCCGTTTGATCAATAAAACGTAAATATACTGTTACACATTGTTGTTCGTGCTTTGTCCAAAAATGCAAAAAAACACAAGTTTTGATTAAACAGTTGACATTTTTTGACAAATTTGATTGGCAAAAATAAAGACTGATAGGCCAAAATGTGGCAGTTTTGATAACTTTCAACATCCAGTGGTCTATCCATCTATCTACTGTATCTCAATGTGTAATGATGTTTTTTCTTAATTTCTTTACAACAGGCAACCATCAAACTGTAAAAAAAAACAGTGATAGAAACAACAGGCAGACCTTTTGGTGCTTGGAATCACTCTAAATGTTCAATATGGATCCTGTATAAAAGGCTGAAAGCATTTAAACATGCAGAGTGTTTTTTAAGGCCACGTGTTATATTTCTCTGCTCAAACCTACGTTGCAGTAATAAGCATGCAAGGTTTACTATGTACATTCTTCACAATGCAAGAGAATCTGAAAATGGAGCAGGCACTAAACCTTTTAACAGGCCATATGTGTTGCAAGTTCTATCACTCGTCGTCTATCATTCAAGCGTCCACCATGGGGGGCTAAAATTCCCTCTACAAATAACCCCCTCTGAATAGTGCCCAGAAACACACATGCATACTTGGGGACCGGTAAACCCCTAGTGGATTTGAGCTACTAAGGGAATTTGATGAAATTCTGCCAAAGTGTACATGCTGAGCAGGGGATTACAATGCAGTTCTCCCCACAAGAGAGCCAAGAAGCATCCAAATCCTGCATGGGATTAGACCCTCCTCCTCACTTGTTCCATGTGCTGCCTTCTCTTTGAATTCCCCCATCTCTTTACCTCTCTACTTCAGTATATCTCTTGTGGTTCTTACTTCCACTCTTGAATTTTGACATCAGACCTCTAAGCTATTTGATTTTCTGCTATAATCGCTACTCAGCCAAAAGAGGAGCAGGGAGAGGAAAAACAAAAGGTGAGGGCGGAGTGGTATTTTGAAGGAAAGCGAAGCACCACAAACACGTGGAAGATTGATTAAGCAGCCTTGTTGGCAGGGATCAGTGGTGTGGGCTGGTTAGGAGGATCAATTAAAATGAGATGAAAGAAAAAACACAGACACAGACAGGCTTTGTGTGGCCCTAAACAAATGTTGTTTGTGGCCCTATTTTATTAGACACCTGAAGGGCCCACATCCCACACTAAACTTTACATCACCACATACACACAATAAAAAACTTTACTTTATAGTTTAAAGTAGAGATTATCTGACTCATGTAGGATTATCGTTAGTGGATAATATTTATTATTTAAAAAACGTCACGGCCCGGGCGCATTCCAATGCGCATTCATCTTTGCGCTCTGCTGAGCGCACCTCCAAGAGCGCACCTGCACGCGCCACTCCTGCAGAAGCTGCGCCGGTGCACAGCTGCATTCAATCAGCACTCATCACACTTGTCGCTGATAAGCTTCCTGGGCTTCTTAAGCCAGTGCCGACCTGCGTTACGGGCCAGAACATAGTTTCCTATGTTGTACAGTAAGCCAACTAGTATCGAGCTCTATGCTCTCCCTCTCTGTTTTCTCCTCCTCCGTGTTCATTGTGCGTTGTCCTGTGTCATGTCGTTCCAGCAGCATTTCTTCCGTTACCGCGTTATGAGGTGTGTGTCTCGTCTCCCCGTATTTCCTCTGGTTCCCAGGCTGCCTCTTGGATCTCGACCTCCTGCCTGGACACGGACTCTGACGCCTCGCTATAGCCCTTCACTTCCTGCCTGTCTGACGGACCTTCAAGCCTGCCTTGCCCCTCTTGGTCTTCCGCCTCTTGATCAACACTACCGGTAACACTCAACAGCTAATCGCCACACATATTTGGGTTAGTTTCACACTTCATTTATTATTTATATATTTAGGGAATATATATAAATAAACCTAGAGCTAACACAACGTCCCTGCTGTCTGTGCCGTCTCCTTCCTCCTGTACACGTAACAAAAAATACATATCTATCATTATTATAAGTGCTTCTACTGGGGGTTAAGCCTTCCTGGTCTTAAAAAACCTAGTGACTCCTCTGTTTAATCAAGGCTCCTTGAACGCACCACAGCTACAGTATGTGCTATGAGATGCAAAAGTGAAACTTAAACATAAATTTGTCCGATGCTGCCACAAATAACATTTATTATATTATTAATTTTCTTCTATCAGCTCATTCTGGATCCCAAATTATTAAATGTAAGCTTTGATGACGTTGTAGTGTCTGTGTTGAGTGAACAGTGAAGTAATCCATGCAGGGTTTGGGAACCATTTTGTATTTTTGAGGTGTATGTACTCTTATTTAATCCTAATTTGATTCAAACAACCTTATTATTGAACTTTGACTGCAACATTGATTTTATCTTAACTTTTATGACATCATCTTTTATGACTGACAGATTTAAAGGGGAACTGCATTTTGCCTATCATTCACAATCCTTATGTGAGACAAGCACACATATGTTTTTCTTTTTTTTAATGCACTCTAACTCGTAAATAAATGCTAGCAAAGGTCAGCTAACAATGGAGCCAATGGGAGATGCTCAATTCTGCCTATAAAGCGATATAATAAAAACTCTGAAAACCTCTATCGACATTTTATATACACTATGTAAGTATATATGTATTGTAGTAACAGGCACATTCAAAATAACATTTTATATTTACGTATTTTGATGATCCAGAACCTTATATTTTTGAGCCTGAATATATGAAGGATGAGCTACAAGATTTAGAAGCTGTGTGCTAAACAGATTCCGCTTTAGGGTAACACTAAGCATCATGATGCATTATTGCTAAGTGCTAATCAAGACCTGCTAACTCAATAGAATGCCTTGATGGGATGTTCATATCTTTACATTTAGATAAAGAATTAATCATGATCCTCATCTGAAAAAGAGCCTGTTTTTGTGTCTTTCTCATCATCTTCGGGTATAAGATGGATGTCAAAGTTGACCAACTATATGGTTCATGGCAACAACCTTCAATACAATTGAGGCGTAAGATTTGAAATCTAGATTGAACTTTTACCAAAGCAGAGGTGATGCAGCAACTCACCGGCTCAATATGTCTATATAGCAGCATAAGCTAGTTACCTCTCTGTAATCACGGCGCCGCTAAAAATAGTTTGTCTGCATTCGTGCTTATAATAACAATATGGCTAATAATTGGTTAATATTCAGGTCCGAAGATGTAAATGGAGTATTGTTGGTGGTTTTTGGATGTCTTTAGCGGGCTTTATGGGTAGAATAGTGTACTCACATTATTTGCATTGTTGGCTACCTCGTACTTTACAGATTTTACAAATTAGAACGCACAAAAAAAGAAAAATGTGGGTTCTTGTCTTACATACAAATTGCAAATTATGGTTAAAATTTAAAAAAAAAGGTGCAGTTCCCCTTTAAATGAAAGAAAAACATATTTAAAACTTTACAAAAGCTAAGGTAATGATAATGTGTTTAAGCTAAGGACACAGACAAAATACTGTCCTTAGGTTTGCCCCAATGTGCACTTTTGTTCGATCCACTGAGTTCTTTCAACTAAGCAGCAGTCCCACAAGATTGGGGTTATGTTACATTACAAAAGAACACAATCCTCTTGCCTGGATAACTATATTTGATCACAGGACAATGTTGTTTCCCCCCTTAATTATAGTGTTGTGATTCACTGGTCATCTTTGACTTCAGGAGTGGATCATCTTCCCTAACCTGAGAAGCCACTCTCTGATTCTCTACTGTCTCTACTCTAATAAAAGTGTTGAGTTCCCTGGCTTGGCTCCGCTGGTGTGGAGTATATTTTCAATTTCTGCGACAAGAACTTAAGTTTAGCAACAGCAAGTGGCACACGTACCCAGCCTCCCTTACAACTCACCGTAAATTATTGATCAATGTTTTTACAGAACACAGGTATTCCTCAGGGAAATAAAAGCCTACACCTGCTAGGGCGGTGTAATATGATAGTCCTCATCAATTTCCTTGGATAGGGAGACACTCCATCAAAACGCATTCTCTGGCAAAAAAGGTGTGTATTGATTGAGGTTTTTTTTTTTTTTTAGAGTGAATTGTTTTTTGTCCTTGAGGGACAGTTTAATGGGGGGGATGTTTGAATGTCTCCCCCACCCCTCTCTCTCACCCAGGGTGTGAGCTCATCCCTTCACCAAAAAATGACCTATTGAGGACAAGTACTCATAAACTCTGTTTCCTGTTTGCCGTGACTGCTAAAAAGCTAAGTATTATCTTTCTATATGTGTGCTTCTAATTGTTTTACAGCTTTCTTTATTCCTTCCCAAACATACTTAGTAGTCCTATCTAACTTGCAAATCACCTGCTCTCTGTCTCACCGCCCCTCTCTCAGCTAGCTAGCTGCTAAGCTAACGAAGCTTAGAATCATAATCAGAATCAGAATAGTTTTATTGCCATTGTTTGAGAACGGGTTCACAAACTAGGAATTTTTCTTGGTGCAAACGTGCGACATAAAACACATATAACACATATTTGGTATAAAAAGAGCTGTGACTGAGCTATCAGATAGACTTAGAAGGGATTCAAGGAATTCAAAGAGCTACTGTTAGGAGTTATTGTTCATTTGCCTGAAGGCCGAGGGGAAAAAACTGTTCAGGTGGCGGGAGGTGTGGGTCTGGATGGAGCGTAGTCTCCTGCCTGAGGGGAGAGGGGAGAATAGTGTGTGTCCAGGGTGAGAAGAGTCAGCTGTGATCCGACCCACACGCCTCCTGGTCCTGGAGGAGAACAAGTCCTGGAGGGATGGGAGCTTGCAGCCAATCACCTTCTCAGCAGCACGTACGCTGCGCTGCAGTCTATTCTTATCCTGGACTGTGGCGCCGGGGAACCACACTGTGATGGAGGAGGTCAGGATGGACTCTATGATGGCTGAGTAAAACTGCACCAGCATCTCGGTCGGCACCTTAAGTTTCCTCAACTGCCGCAGGAAGTACATCCTCTGCTGGGATTTCTTGATGAGGGAGCTGATGGTCAGCTCCCACTTGAGGTCCTGGGTGATGGTGGTGCCCAAGAAACGGAAGGAGTCCACAATGGGGACGGGGGTGGGAGAGTCAATCAGGGTGAGGGGGGATGGTGGGGCTGTGACTTTCCTGAAGTCCATGATCATCTCCACTGTTTTCTGGGCGTTCAGCTCCAGGTTGTTGAGGCTGCACCAGGACGTCAGCCGGTCCACCTCTCTCCTGTAGGCGGACTCATCGCCATTCGAGATGAGCCCGATGAGGGTGGTGTCATCCGCAAACTTGAGCAGTTTTACGGATTGGTGACTGGAGGTGCAGCAATTTGTATACAGGGAGAAGAGCCAGGGGGAGAGTACACAGCCCTGAGGAGTACCAGTGTTTGTGGTTCGACTGTCCGAGACAATCTTCCCCAGCCACACTGCATCATCCACAGACCTGTTGGCTCTGTAGGCGAACTGCAGTGGGTCCAGGAGGGGGGCGGTGATGTCCTTGAGGTGGGGCAGGACCAAGCGCTCAAAGGACTTCATGACCACAGACGTCAGCGCGACCGGCCTGTAGTCATTTAGTCCTGTGATCCGTGCTTTCTTGGGGACAGGGACAATGGTAGAGGTCTTAAAGCAGGACGGCACGCGGCAAAGCTCCAGAGAGGTGTTAAAAATGTCAGTGAAGACAGGAGCCAGCTGGTCCGCACAGTGTCTGAGAGTGGAGGGTGAGACACCATCCGGCCCGGGGGCCGTCCGCGTATTCAGCTTCAAGAACTGCCGGCGTACATCCTCTTCTTTAATGGAGAGGGTCTTTACAGTCTTATGATGTTTTTGGAGTCCTGTGATGTCATTGGAGTCCTTTGAGTCCTTTAACTCCTTTAATGATGTGCTGGCATTGGTGGGGAGGGTGATGGTGGGGGGAGCATGGCTTTGATGAGCTGAAGGCCGTTTATGACGACAGTAATGTGTGTTGAGGCCCTGAGCGAGAGTCCGGTCATTCAGGGCCTGGGGGGTTTTAGTTCGTAAGGGCCCTTAGACCTCTCCAAACTGCCGCAGAATCATTGGAGCGGAACTGTTCCTGTAGACGGTTAGAGTACACACATTTAGCTTTCTCCACTTCCCTGGTGAAGTGGTACTTCGCTTCTCTGTATGTACTTCGGTCCCCGCTTCTCCACGCAGCCTCCTTCTTTTTGCGCAGCTGTCGGAGCTTGGGCGTGAACCAGGGCTTGTCGTTGTTATAACAAACCCTGGTGCGCGTTGGAATGATGCGTGCCTCATTGAACTGTATGTATGAGGTCACAGTGTCCGTATACTCGTCCAGATTGTTCGTAGCCGCTCCAATTGCCTCCCAGTCTGTCGTTTCCCAACAAGCACGCAACTCGTCCACAGACTCGGCGGTGAAACACTTAATGTTCCTCATAACAGGTTTAGCCAGTTTCAGTCTCTGTCTGTATGAAGGGATTAAGTGCACCATCACGTGATCTGATAGTCCAAGAGCAGCGCGCGGGACTGCATGAAAAGCCTTGCTCAATGTAGTGTACAGTGATCCAGCGTGTTCTCCTCTCTGGTCGGGCATTTAATAAACTGTCTATACTTTGGTAATTCCTGGCTCAAATTTCCCTTGTTAAAGTCACCAAGCACGATAACAAGAGAGTCAGGAAAAGACCGTTCCACATGTAAGATCTGTCCTGCGAGCGTGCGCTGAGCGTCACGCACGTCCGCGCCGGGCGGGATGTAAACAGCCACGAGAATGAATGAAACAATCTCACGTGGTGAGTAAAAGGGCTTACAGTGGATGAAGAAATATTCCAGAGAAGAAGAACAGTGTCTAAAAATCTCTGTCACGTCTGTGCACCAGCTATTGTTGATAAAGAAGCATAGTCCACCGCCTCTTTTTTTGCCAGAGAGCGCCGCGTCTCGGTCCGCGCGGAGGAGATGAAAGCCCTCCAGTTGAAGCGCGCTGTCCGGGACACTTGCGGTCAGCCAAGTCTCCCTGAAGCACAACACACAAGATGAGGAGAAGTCCTTGTTCCTTCTCATCAGCAACGCTAGCTCGTCCATCTTGTTGGCAAGTGAGCGGACGTTGGAGAGGAAGATGCCTGGTAGAGGCGTGCGTAATCCCCGTCCGCGAAGACGGACAAGTGCGCCCGCTCGCTTCCCTCTTCGATGCGGTTTCCATATTTTGAGCACAGAATGGACCAAATCCGCAGCTGACGCTAAGATGACCGGTAACAAGTCCATAGGGATGGTGGATCTGATGTTTAGTAGCTCTTCACGGGTGTAAGAGCACCCGGAAACACAATTTATGTACAAAAACAAACAAAACAGAGCGCACGAAAGCACCGAGGCAGCCTTCATCTGCGCCATGATGATGACAGCGCGGTGAAGGCGGCGTCGGTCTGAAGGAATCTGCCCCCATACGTTGCGACCACTTCTCTAAAGACAGCAAGAACTCGACCCGGTGAAAGAAATAACGAGAGTATCGCTCCCTGCTCTTTGTGCACCGTTCTCATGGATAGGTTGGCCCTACTAGAGTACCATGTCCGCAGAGTAATGTCGTAACTTTAGATGTTGCGGACACATCTAGCGTTAGCTAGGTATGTCCGTGCGCTAACTAGCCCAGCTTGTAGCAGCCCTAAGCGGCCTACAAGCAACATTGAACCAGTTGAGACGCATAACAAATGTAGCCCTTTAGCTAGTCCTACACCCCAGTCTACCGTGCACCACACCTTAGTCATAGGGGACTCCATAACCCGAAACATACAGCTCAGCAAACCAGCCACAATGAAGTGTATTCCCGGGGCCAGAGCACCTGACATGGAAACTAATCTTAAGGAGCTAACTCTAAGGTCCCCACATCTGCGGTCCCCTCCAAGGTTTCTCATTGTATCCCATTGGGTTGAGTTTTTTCTTGCCCTAATGTGGAATCTGAGCCGAGGATGTCATTGTGGCTTGTGCAGCCCTTTGAGACACTTGTGATTAAGGGCTATATAAATAAACTTTGATTGATTTTCACAATGTGGCCGAAATCTTTCCCCTCGAGGGAGGGCAGCCATTGCTACACAAGAATGTGTGCAAAGTTTTAACTCAGGACCATACACTAAAGATGACATGGATAAATGGACCAAATGTTGGATTGAATCTCATTAAATCGTGGTCTGCAAATCTATGATAATTCTGTCACTTTTTTAAGAATACAAATTCAGTTACATAATCACTGGCAGTCAGCTCATTTTATCCAGATTAGCTTTAAGATTCCAAGCATTCGCAGGCTGATATTGGAACATTGTCAGCCCTTTGCTGGGAGAAGAACATCCATCCGCCCGTTTTCTGAATGGATTTATTCTGTTCGTTTGCAAATGGATGATTTGTGGGAAGCGGGGTCAAGCCTCAACAGAACAGCAGTCAATCACAGGACTGACACATAAACCACTTGCGGAGTAAGGTTAATTTTGATGCAGTTTGATTTGGATCGAATAACCGAACAGGACTGAATTTTCCCCATGAGCTGTGTTGGCGTGATACATACATCATACCATAGCAAGACAGTGTTTAATTGCGTAATTTGCAAATGAAACAAGCTGACAGTGTAGCACTCGAACGCAACGCGGCTGTCAACCCAATCAAATGCCCCCCTGCATCACCGGGGGCAATTTTGCTGCTGGCAAAACCATGAAGGGACTGATTGTTACACAATGGCCTTTTGATTTGATTATTATCATTGTTTACTAAAACAAACTGATAGAACACTTGCTTTGGAATCATAAGTCAAAGTAACAAGCAGGTATTTTAGTACGGCTAGTGTAGAATTACATTTAGAAAGGGGTTTCAGTGACAAAAAAAAAGCTTAAAATAGCTTGAACTTTCAAATAATATCGAGTTAGTAACTGTATTTGCATGTATCAACATTTTTTTTGTCAAAACTAAGGATCTATACCGAGTACTGGTATTTTTTGGTACTGGTTCGTAATTGGGGTGGCCCAAGAGGACCGTAAAAATTCTAGGATAATAATACGGCTGTCTGTACTTTTTTTTTAATCTAGCTGACCATCGTAACTATGACAAGCGCGCTATGTCACATTCAAAACACCGTGCTACTACTGCAAGTGCTAGAAAGTTGTGGACGTGACCATTCATTTCCATTGGTAAGTTAATGATTACTTGCAAACTTCTAATAATATAGTTGGAGCACCAGTGTTGAAATAATAACTGATGCATCTTTGTGTGTGCTTTATTTTACTTAAAAGCATGTCAACTCTAATTAATTGGCACATTGATATATTCATTTAATCTATTTTCTACCGCTTGTTATTGTGCTTTGTTTTATTTAGTTTACTTTTTAATGTAATTGGAGTGTTAATAAAATGTTGGACTAATCCCTGATTTATTCAGTTTTCATTACAGATGCTTTTAAACTGGCAGGTTGAATAAAAAGTTAAAAATTGTCATATTTATCAAGATTGGATAATATTTTTTTGCCATGTCACCCAACCTTAGCACCTGATAATCAGCTTGGAATAATCACAAATATTAAAGCAATGATAATAAAAATAATGAAACTAATAAACTAGTACAGATCAAAAGTACCAATTAATAACGATATCTCAATCAATCATCAATCAGTGTTTACTTATATAGCCCTAAATCACAAGTGTCTCAAAGGGCTGCACAAACCACAACAACATCCTCGGCTCAGATCCCACATCAGGGCAAGGAAAAACTCAACCCAATGCAATCTATAACAAATATCAATATCGGTATTGTCATCGATGAAATACTACACATACCGGTACATTTATCAAGAAAGATGAAAGTCATTTTTGAAGGCTACATAAAATGTTGTGACGAGCTAAACGTGGCCGCCAGGCCTTCAGTTTGACACCTGTGATTTAGAGATAGAAAAGGCTTATCTTTACTCAGTAATTTGGCCATTTAGTCCACATTTTTATTCCAATATTATCCTCAATATTTTTGATTACTTGTCTGTATTTAATGTCTCCACTTATTCTAATTAATCGTTTATTTATCATTAATAGGTTACTTTTTCCATCCTCATTTTCTTACATTTTTATTTGTTAAGTTTCCTGCTTTGTTAACTCGTAATTGCTAATTGATTATTGATTTATGTGATGTGAGACAGGCCTCAACGTTGGCAATGTTCTAATCCAGGCTGAAAACACTTTTATTTAACTGTGCATATGACAACTATAAGTATTTTATCCACAATATTTTATTTTAATTTAAATCATAATAGTTTGTATGATGATTTTGTGTTATGTTTTTCATTTAAATTATGATTATTTTTGTAAGTTATTTTATTTTTGATTTTGCCTTCTTGTAATTTTCAGTAAAGCGCTTGGAATTGCCTGGTGTACAAATTGTGGCCTGTAAATATGTGTTTCAACACTTTACTTTCACACAAGAAGTGGAAAAATGTATTCGACAAAATTTCAATTGAACCTGTCAATGTAAAAGATTGAAATATCAGTAAAAGACATGGTGACGTAGCATGAAATAATCTCGAATTCTTCCTATTCTTTTTCAGACATGGTGAAGTGTACAAATGTAACTTTGTGATGTTCTTGACTGTAACTTGTATGAACCATATCAAATCACACCACAACATACCAACCTGGTCCACAAACTGATCACTTACATGAGATGGAAGGTTTGTTTGTATGTAACTGATAACCGCAGTAAAGAATGTCCATTCCACGAGTTGTTTCAGCAGAGACTTTAGAAAAAAAGCTGTTACTGGAACTGGAGTGGACTAAAACTGTACTGGAATAGACAGAGGCACTGTACTAGTACCCTGTTTATTCCACTGCAGTTTTATTGGAATGCCTTTTTTTTTTGGTCTACAAAATGTTTTTCCAATAATGAGTCTTGTCTAGGGTGAACCCCGCCTTCCGCCCATGTGCAGCTGGGATAGGCTCCAGCATCCCTCGAGACCCTCTGATGGACAAGCGGTAGAAAATGGATGGGATGGATGGAGTCTCGAAAAAGAGGTGTTGCCTTGATACTTGTCAGTCAGTGAGAATTTCCCCATCTCTGATACTCCAAAAGCAGAAGCTTCAAGATGACATTTCTTACCGGTGCCTTTGGTCCCCAACCACCGGTCCGGGAATCGGTACCGGTCCGTGACAAATTTGCTACCGGGCCGCACAAAAACAATAATTCATTTATAAACTATCGCATTTTCTCCGACTCCACATTCGCCTGTTCCACTAAACACACCAATAAGCTTGTTAATAGATGTATATTACAACTCCTCTGTTATAGTACATGGGACAGTGCACATTAAAGGCCTACTGAAATGATTTTTTTTTTAAATTTAAACGGGGATAGCAGATCTATTCTATGTGTCATACTTAATCATTTCGCGATATTGCCATATTTTTGCTGAAAGGATTTAGTAGAGAACATCGACAATAAAGTTCGCAACTCTTGGTCGCTGATAAAAAAAGCCTTGCCTGTACCGGAAGTAGCGTGACGTCACAGGTTGGAAGGCTCCTCACATTTCCCCATTGTTTACACCAGCAGCGAGAGTGATTCGGACCGAGAAAGCGACGATTACCCCATTAATTTGAGCCAGGATGAAAGATTCGTGGATGAGGAACGTGAGAGTGATGGACTAGAGTGCAGTGCAGAACGCATCTTTTTTCACTCTGACCGTAACTTAGGTACAAGCTGGCTCATTGGATTCCACACTCTCTCCTTTTTCTATTGTAGATCACGGATTTGTATTTTAAACCACCTCGGATACTATATCCTCTTGAAAATGAGACTCAAGAACGCGAAATGGACATTCACAGTGACTTTTATCTCCACGACAATACATCGGCGAAGCACTTTAGCTATGGAGCTAACGTGATAGCATCTAGCTTAACTGCAGATAGAAACAAAAGAAATATGCCCCCGACTGGAAGGATAGACAGAAGATCAACAATACTATTAAACCATGGACCTGTAAATACACGGTTAATGCTTTCCAGCCTGGCGAAGCTTAACAATGCTGTTGCTAACGACGCCATTGAAGCTAACTTAGCAACGGGACCTCGCAGAGCTATGCTAAAAACATTGGCTATCCACCTACGCCAGCCCTCATCTGCTCATCAACACCCGTGCTCACCTGCGTTCCAGCGATCGACGGCGCGACGAAGGACTTCACCCGATCATCAATGCGATCGGCGGCTAGCGTCGGATTGCGCGTCTGCTATCCAAGTCAAAGTCCTCCTGGTTGTGTTGCTACAGCCAGCCGCTAATACACCGATCCCACCTACAACTTTCTTCTTTGCTGTCTCCATTGTTCATTAAACAAATTGCAAAAGATTCACCAACACAGATGTCCAGAATACTGTGGAATTTTGCGATGAAAACAGAGCTGTTTGTATTGTGATACAATGTGTCCCAATACTTCCGTTTCAACCATTGGCGTTACGCGCAAACGTCATCATACATAGACGTTTGCAACCGTAAGTTCCCCGTGAAATTTAAAATTGCACTTTATAAGTTAACCCGGCCGTATTGGCATGTGTTGCAATGTTAAGATTTCATCATTGATATATAAACTATCAGACTGCGTGGTCGGTAGTAGTGGGTTTCAGTAGGCCTTTAATGGACAAATAAAATGTTAATGTGCCTGATTGTAGCCAAAGGCTAATTTTTTGGCAGTTTTTATCTGCCACACGTAGAAAGCCGGTCTGTGAAATTAATGCATACATTAAACCGGTCCCTCGTGGAAAAAAGGTTGGGTAACCATGATTTGCAGTACATAGAACAGCCACACGGAAAATTATTGCTTTAAAACGCAGTCTGAAGAGGGGCTACTGATGCATTCCTAGAAACATGTATCCATTGTTCTGTTAAAAAAGCAATCTAACACAATATTGACTCGGCAGCTACGAGCTAACAAGTGCACCTAAAAGACTGTTGGAAACATTAAGAGGGACTTGGACTGTGTCTTTCATCAAAAAAAATTTTTCAAGTGGGCTATTTTATAGATCATAGAACAGTTATGTTGCACTATACAGAATCCTTTTAAGAAAAGAAGACTTCACTCCTCTCTTGCTTCTCTTCCATCTGTCGACAGAGGAAAGGGGATTCATGAAGACTCCTGAGACATTTAACCTCATCAGTCTTGCCACGGCGACACAAGTCCATCTTTGGACTCAAATGTGGATGATTTATTTATACCTTCAGCCTCAGTGTGATCCAGATGCCTTTTAACACCACTAATTAATTTCTGAGGGCTGTGTAAAGGGTTCACAGATGATGTCAAAGCAGGACTGATAGCGTCCTCCAACTTTCTGCTCACTATTACTGTCAAGCACGTTTTCAAAGTTAGCACATTTTGTCTACAGTATGTACAAAACCTCTGGGAATGGACCAAGCCTCACTGGTCTGTCTTTTGGAAGAGTGGCCAATGTAGATGAAATATGATTTGTTGACAGGACAAGATTATATCTCAATGCACCAACATTAGACATTGATACTTTCATTTTACAACAAAGTACAGTCAGCACTTCAAGATGCAATTGGACTTTGTAATAATAGCACCATGTTCTACAAGATATAAAACCACATTTGATACATTTATAAATGTACTCAAAGTTACGCAAATCAATGATCGAATACAAAATCACAATCAGCTAAATTTGGGCCAGCCCAGAGTAAAATACCATAAATAGAAAAACACATTACACAAAAACAAAACTGGGCCATAACCTGAATAGTTATATTATGAAAGATGGAACTTAGTTTGAGGAACCACAAGATAATGTAGGATAAAGTATTATTTTCATCTAATCTATGCATGCACATTTTAACACCAAGGTGCAAATTGCATTGGCATGGATGCTGCTAAAAGCAGCATTTTTGTTTATGCAGCTTTGTATCAATCGGAAAGCGAAGAGGTGGTCCTAATGTTGTGACCTGGTGAATCTACAGTACATCCGTAAATTATTCAAAGCACTTCACTTTTTCCAAGTTTTGTATTGTATGTATTGATGCACCTTTGGCAGCAATTACAGCTTCAAGTATTTTTGAATATGATGCCACAAGTTTGGCACACCTATCTTTGGGCAGTTTTCGCCCATTCCTCTTTGCAGCACCTCTCAAGCTCCATCAGGTTGGATGGGAAGCATTGGTTTTCATCCAGGATGTCCCTAAACATTGCGACTTTTATTTCAGTCTAGTCACGGAGGTGACCAAGAACCCGATGGTCACTCTGTCAGAGTTACAGCATTTTGCTGTGGAGAGAGGAGAATCTTCCAGAAGTACAAACACTGTTTCCATATGAGTTGGGAAATTGTGTTAGATGTAAATATAAACGGAATACAATGATTTGCAAATCCTTTTCAACCCATATTCAATTGAATGCACTACAAAGACAAGATATTTGATGTTCAAACTCATAAACTTAAATTTTTTTTTGCAAATAATAATTAACTTAGAATTTCATGGCTGCAACACGTGCCAAATTAGTTGGGAAAGGGCATGTTCACCACTGTGTTACACGGCCTTTCCTTTTAACAACACTCAGTAAACGTTTGGGAACTGAGGAGACACATTTTTTAAGCTTCTCAGGTGGAATTATTTCCCATTCTTGCTTGATGTACAGTTTAAGTTCAACAGAGTTTTAACTTGCACTTACAGATGTAGCGACCAACTGTAGTTACTGACAGTGGGTTTTTGAAGTGTTCCTGAGCCCATGTGGTGATATCCTTTACACACTGATGTCACTTGTTGATGCAGTACAGCCTGAGGGATCGAAGGTCACAGGCTTAGCTGCTTACATGCAGTGATTTCTTCAGATTCTCTAAACCCTTTGATGATATTACGGACCGTAGATGGTGAAATCCCTAAATTCCTTGCAGTAGCTGGTTGAGAAAGGTTTTTCTTAAACTGTTCAACAATTTGCTCACGCATTTGTTGACAAAGTGGTGACCCTTGCCCCATCCTTGTTTGTGAATGACTGAGCATTTCATGGAATCTACTTCAATACCCAATCATGGCACCCACCTGTTCCCAATTTGCCTGTTTCCAAATAAGTGTTTGATGAGCATTACTCAACTTTATCAGTATTTATTGCCACCTTTCCCAACTTCTTTGTCACGTGTTGCTGGCATCAAATTCTAAAGTTAATGATTATTTGCACAAAAAAAAATGTTTATCAGTTTGAACATCAACTATGTTGTCTTTGTAGCATATTCAACTGAATATGGGTTGCAAATGATTTGCAAATCATTGTATTCCGTTTATATTTACATCTAACACAATTTCCCAACTCATATGGAAACGGGGTTTGTACAACCATCCCTGCAGCAATCCACCAAACAGGCCTGTATGATATTGTGGCCAGACGGAAGCCATTTGTTAGTAAAAAGCTTGCCCAAATGCACTTGAAAGACTCTCAGACCATGAAAAACAAAATAGCCAGGCATCATGTTTGGAGGAAACCAGGCACAGCTCATCACCAGGCCAATAAATACCTTCCCTACAGTGAAGCATAGTGGTGGCAGCATCATGCTGTGGGGATGTTTTTCAGTGGCAAGAACTGGGAGACTAGTCAGGATTGAGGGAAAGATGAATGCAGCAATGTACAGAGAAATCTTGGATGAAAACCAACGCTTCCCATCCAACCTGATGGAGCTTGAGAGGTGCTGCAAAGAGGAATGGGCGAAACTGCTCAACGATAGGTGTGCCAAGCTTGTGGCATCGTATTCAAAAAGACTTGAGGCTGTAATTGCTGCCAAAGGTGAATCAACAAAGTATTGAGCAAAGGTTGTGAATACTTATGTACATGTGTTTTTTTTTTAATCTTTAATACATTTGCAAAAATGTTCACATAGTCATTATGGGGTATTCACTGTAAAATTTTGAGAACAAGGCTGTAACATAAAAAAAAAATTGAGAAAAGTGAAGTCCTGTGAGTACTTTCCGGATGCAATGTATATAATGTTTAATAGGTTTATTTCCGATTGTGTCTGGGAAACAATACAAAAAAAAAAACAATAGCAGTGTTGTTTATTTTCAAGATATATATTTAATTGTTGAATGTTGTCTGCCTATCTGTGTTGGTCCTGCGATAAGGTGGGGACTTGTCCACGATGTACCCCACCATACGGCCAAGTGCAGCTGGGATAGGTTTCAGCACCCCCGCGACCCCAAAAAGGACAAGCGGTAGAAAATGGATGGATGGATTAATTACAGATGATAATTTAAAAAATCGCTAATTTTTGAAATATTTTGACAGCACTAATGAGAACACACCCACTCTGTTTCTGCCAGATAATAAGAAGATAGGGCAGGAGGGATCAGTGGTGACAACTTTGCTATTTTTTCGCCATAATTATCGAATAATCAAGCCCCTTCTAGCGCCTTGTGACAAATCTAGTGAAGACTCTAGGCAACCTTGACATGAAAGGACGTATTGCTCTTTCCAATTAACAAAAGGTGCTGCGGTTAGCCCCTCCTCGTTCTATAAGCACTCACGCGCTCATGTTTGTGTTAAAACAAATCAAAAAGTGACATAAGAAAGTTTATTTTTGAAAATTAATTCTCCCCTCTCCCCTCAGGCAGGAGACTACGGTCCATCCAGACCCACAACTCCCGCCACCTGAACAGTTTTTTCCCCTCGGCCATCAGGCACATGAACAATAACAAGATCTGATAGCTCAGTTACAGCTAATTTTATTACCTATTCTGTGTTATATGTGTTTTATGTTGCACGATTGCACCATGAAAAATTCCTAGTTTGTGAACCCGTTCTCAAACAATGGCAATAAAAACTATTCTGATTCTGATTCTGAAATCTAAACATATTTGTTTTATTTGCCCACTTTTGCAAATGCGACATAGCCATATATACAAGTTTGACGATGATGTCATTACCACATCCTCCCTCTGTCAAACACCGCCTCTTGCTCTGCTTTGTCTGCTGGGAAAGGCTACAGTTCACCAGTGACCCTGATTAGGACTAGTATAATAGTATATATCCTATACCACATAATGGCTGTAGCGTGGTATTATCATATGGTGAGTTACTCTGGTATTGATACCAACCAATAGTCTTGACTTAATCAAGTATTGGCTAGGTCTTAAACACTATGTGCCTGAAAGATATATATTTCTCTCTTATCACAAGTATATGTCAGGGTCTTTTTGTTATTACAAGCAAGGATATATGAAATCTACAGTACAAATGATTAGGTATTGACACGGAGGGTTTTATTGTTTAAATTAGCTATTGTGTAACAATTTTTAAAAAAGTATTCAAAAGCAATAACCTTCAGAAAAACCGACCGGCAGTGACCTTGTGCTGTTTCAATTCAATTACAGTATAGGCTGCAGCGCCCCCCGCGACCCCAAAGGGAATAAGCGGTAGAAAATGGATGGATGCACTGAGAGCTACAGATTCATGTACAGGTAGATTGTATAACTTCAAATACTTTTACATTCACCAAAGCATTCCAGCCTGGATGCACTGAGAGCTACAGATTCATGTACAGGTAGATTGTATAACTTCAAATACTTTTACATTCACCAAAGCATTCCAGCCTTGTTACGCTTTGTGAAGGTTCAACATGGAGGTTACTGCTTACATAGCGTGGATCTCATCCATTTTATACTGATCATTCTGTTCAGGTTCACAAGTGATCTGGAGCCTACCACAGCTGACTTGGGTTGAGAGGTAGCGTACACCCTGGACAGGTTGCCAGTCAATCACAGACCACATAGACTGTAGAAAAACAACCATTCAACCATGACTAAGTGGGAATTGCCTGCTGTGATAAAAAAATGGCAAGTCACATTTTACTATTCTACAGGATAATGTAGTCCTACAACAGCAGAGAGCCCACAATTTGACCCCAACAGCAGCCATACTTTGACACCCTGGAGGGTGAGAGCAGCGGAAAATAGTCTTACCTCGTATTCCTGTTTGAAGCCGTAGCCCTCGGCTGTCTTCATCTGGTTGATGTGCTGGAGCAGGTCGGCCACTCGGACGGCGGGGTGGAGCTGCCCCGTGTGGTAGGGGGAGCCTTTGCGTCCACACGGGTGCCTCGGGGAGCCTCCCAACAGGCTGCTGGCTTCGTTTACCGAACTACGAGGATCACCTGTGACAAGCCAGGTCACAGTTTTAAGATTAGGGTCAACAAGCTTCTCTAAAGTTTTACCATACAAAAAAAAACAATGATGTCAAAACAATCCTTATTAATTCAGTCCCGAAAAAACACTAGTTTTACACAGAATGTATATTATTTTGTGAAGCAGTATTGGATATAGCGTATATCTACAAGTGTGTGTGTGTATGGTGCATGATGTTGTGACGGTTTATGCTTTAAAATTTCTCCTTCATTTAAGTCCAGTCTACATTTCATTTCTCACAACTCTCATCGACTTCACTCAGACTCATTTCCTTAAGTGTGTTACTGAGGCTTATTAGCTGGAGCTGGAACTGCTGGCTGTGTCGTGTACAGGTGTGAACAAAAATGCACAAGTCTGTTTTCAATCTCACTTTGACTCATTCTTATGAATATAGTGATTTGGGGCCATTGCACTTACGGTATGCAAGTTATTGTGTACCATCATTAGCATAATCTATTGTTACTGCATTTACACAGTAAATAACTGCCTTAGGTATGCAGCTATTATACACAATAGTGTAAGTTGTGTGATACATGTCTTCAAAACTAGATCGTGTGACTGATATGACATTTCTCCTGTCCATACTAATGACCAAGATCTGTAACAACCGTGCTGTAAACACATCCATCTTTTTCTTGCCATGACAATAACAATAACAAAAGGGCGATTGATTCAAAGAGCAACGGCAAGCATCACAAAATGTTCATTTAGATTGAACTCCTTCCACAGCTGTGGATAATTTTTTTCTAGAGTACCCACTAAAATGCATGTTTTTGCCATGTGGCAGGAAACCAGAGTACCTATAGTGAACCCAATTATTGTAGGTTAGGTTACTTTATTAGCACCTAATGTAAACTTATTTTGCAACCAGCAAGATAAATAAATGATAAATGGGTTATACTTGTATAGCGCTTTTCTACCTTCAAGGTACTCAAAGCGCTTTGACAGTATTTCCATATTCACCCATTCACACACACATTCACACACTGATGGCGGGAGCTGCCATGCAAGGCACTAACCAGCAACCATCAGGAGCAAGGGTGAAGTGTCTTGCCCAAGGACACAACGGACGTGACTAGGATGGTAGAAGGTGGGGATTGAACCCCAGTAACCAGCAACCCTCCGATTGCTGGCACAGCCACTCTACCAACTTCGCCACGCCGTCCCCATTAAGATCAAAACATCCATTAAACATACAGAAAAAAGTAAAATCTCCGACATGCAATAAAAAGACCAACCACACCACAAGCAATAAAAACATTTGATACGATCATAAAAGTACCGATACTCAAAGTTCCGTCAATCAAGCATTGAATGAAAAATCCCAATCAGATACATTTTGGACAAGCCGGAGTAAAATACAATTTTATCCCGCCATTTGGCCAGAGGAGAGAAACTAAAGAAGACAGTGGAGGTAGTTTGACATATCCACTAATACGGAAGAAGCTATCTGCTGAACCTGTTGATTGTACAAGGAGGCTAGAGACAGCTCACAAATTAGTTTGCTCGACGGCTTACAATTCGGTTGAGAGAATTAATGTCCTTTAGTGACAGATGAACGAATTATGAGACCAAAGAGAAAGACAACACATATTCTGTAAAAGTACGACAAATCATGATCATTATGGTTTTGCCAACATTAAAATGCTTCGACATGGAGGACTGTGGGCTCTGATGTTGAACTGGTGAGTTGGACCACAATCATAAACCCTCCAATTGTCACCCTTGCAACATGGCCTCGTCATTCTTGTCCGTGCGTGTGCATAAATGGTAAATGGTAAATGGGTTATACTTGTATAGCGCTTTTCTACCTTTTTAAGGAACTCAAAGCGCTTTGACACTATTTCCACATTCACTCATACACACACACATTCACACACTGATGTCGGGAGTTGCCATGCAAGACGCTAACCAGGACCCATCAGGAGCAAGGGTGAAGTGTCTTGCTCAAGGACACAACAGACGTGACTAGGAGGGTAGAAGGTGGGGATTGAACCAGTAACCCTCAGATTGCTGGCACGGCCACTCTCCCAAACTTCGCCACGCCGTACCCCTCATAAGTGGGGTGTAACATGCAGGGCCAGGCTTTTCATGTAAACAACGGTTTACATGAAATATTATTCTTAGCGAGCAGAAGTACATTTAGTAAAGGGAGTCGAAGTGTGTGCAAAAGAGACACAACGAACAAAAATGCAGTCCAAGTAAGTGTCGAATTAAATGTTAAAAAAAATTACTTTTAATATTTTACAACAAAAAACAAACAAAATGACAAAATGACAAGCACAATTCAGCTCAATAGTCATGCATTTATATCTATATATGCAATTATGTATATGCATACATACACACACACACACGCACACACACACACACACACACACACACACACATTTCCATACACATTCGTACTGTACATATATACAAATATATTTGTGTGTGTGGGTGTGTGTGTGTGTGTGTGTGTGTGTGTGTGTGTGTGTGTGTGTGTGTGTGTGTGTGTGTGTGTGTGTGTGTGTGTGTGTGCTCATATATATATAAATAACATGAATACAGTTTAGCAGGAATAATGTATAATTGTATCCATGAGGAAATGATGATCAGCTCCTGAAGTGACCTATCGCCATAATCATGTGGCCCTAAACAACCCTATTCAGTGTTTACGCCAGGGAATAGCCCTGGTATCGTGTGTTGTTAAACCAGGAAAAGGGCAGGTAGCAATGATCAACGTAGCCACAAATTTGCTGCAAATTGCACCGTCAGGTTAACGAAACACCTAAAAGTGGAGAAATACCGAGCAATATTGGCTGCATGCTTGCATGGTCTAAGCCAGGGCAATTGAACTGGTGGCCCGGGGGCCTGAGAATGACATCATTACGGATCCAGAGTTCAGTTCAAAACTTGTAAGACTAACATTTTTTGCGGCATATTCTTAAAAAGACAAGAGTGCTCAAGTTGTATAGAGGCACTTGGACCACTGTAAACATATTGCCAGATCCTTGCATTGACATTTTAAGCTTGCTAGCAAAAATAAAACACTGGGGTCCAAACTTGTGATTTACCTAACTGAGGCATTCCTCAGGGCACCCTTTTAACTCATCTCCTTTTTGGAAGTTACATATTTTTTCCCTAATGTAAATGTATGTAACTAAGGTGTTGCTGTAAGTTGTTGACTTCAGATGCAGTCAGTAGTCATTTGTTCAACTTCTTAGTTACACTGGTGATGTTCCTCAAGTTTCCATTTTATATCCGCTCCTATTCATCATTTTGTGCTATTCAACTGGTAACCTGTGAGTTCAGTTCAAAAATCTTCAGTTGTGCAGCAGATTCTTAAAAACACTAGAGTGCTGTCATAGAGATGATCTTTGACTAGCCTTTTTGCAAAAGGTCCTTAAAAACAGCAGAGCGCTGCTGTAACCTTGACAAAATAAATAGACCAAAATCAAACGTTTAATGTGGAGAACGATGCTTCTCCGCAATATACAAAATAAGACTAATAGTGAAGGGAGAAGTCCGACTCTCAGGTCCTTAGCTTTCTGGAAATGTGGCCCCCAAAACATTTTAGTTGAATGTCCCTGATCCCAGGTGTTCGACTATTGTAATGGTATTGTTGAACAACTGAGCAGTGTAATGGTTTCACTATTGACACTTCCTTCACCCAATATGCCCATCTCTCCATCCCTTGACAACCACAGTGATAAAATGAGAAATAAGATGGACAAAATAAGATGGAGGATAATTGTAGCTATACATAACAATTTGAAATGAATATTTATCTTACTGCGTGTGCCGCAGGTGTGCGCATCCATGAAGGAAAGGGCCATCCTCTCATCTTCTTGGAGGGTGCTCTGGTCGGTAAAACTGCGCTCCATGGAGCCCATGTGGCTTTTCTCCTGACGGTACGTAATGGGTGTCTTATTCATGTTCACAGGTTTCCTATTATTGAATCAAGAAAAAGAGGACATAGAGGGGCAAATGTGTTACACAACAAAGCAATAAAAGATATCAATCCTAGTAAGACAAAAACAAAAGATTAGCTGCTCAATTATTTAGGCTTCCTTGCTGTATGATTGACAGCCAGAGCATGAGCATGTGTGTGAAGGATCACAAAAACAATGGAAAAGAAAAGAACCATAATCACTTACGGATAATAAGAGTAGTAGTTCCTTCTGGCAAGAGTGCAGGAGGAGGAGGAGGAGAAGGAGGAGGAAGGAACAACAATCAAGAAGAGATGAATCATGAAAGCTATGTCAGCTGAAAGCAGAATGCATTGATTACAGTGAAAACCAGAAGCAGGAAGTCTTCTGTGTGGGTGACCATGTGACTCGTGCAACAAGTGTTTTGAGCATGTGCAGACGGCCAAGCACGACATATGTGCATGTTTGCTGCGGTACAATCTGCACTTCAAGCACCAAGCCAGAGGGAGTTGTGTCACAACAAATCTTGTTATGATTTCTATTAGGAGTGGGAACTTCCTGGGAGCCCAGCAGAAGGACCTGATCTATAATGCAGAACATTGATTGACTTTCAAAATGGACATTTTCAATATCAGCGCCTAAGCTGTGTCGTCAGCCAGTTAGTTGCACTGCTAATTTCCGATGTTAAAGGGTTTCTTCTGAAATAGTAATAGTATATAATAGGGGAGGGACCAATTTTTGATAGAGCGACATATCGAATCATTAGCTCTCGCTGTACAATAACGATACGCTGACATCAGAAATCGACAGTGCTCTTTAATGTGTAACAATGTGTCATAAGCACATTTGGTGACATGTACGGTATTCAATGTGATGAGAATATTCTCCCAACACATTACCCACACAACTGTTAAAGTTAAGTTAAAGTTAAAGTACCAATGATTGTCACACACACACACACTAGGTGTGGTGAAATTTGTCCTCTGCATTTGACCCATCCCCTTGTTCACCCCCTGGGAGGTGAGGGGAGCAGTGAGCAGCAGTGGGGGCCCTGCCCGGGAATCATTTTTGGTGATTTAACCCCCAATTCCAACCCTTGATGCTGAGTGTCAAGTAGGGAGGTAATGGGTCCCATTTTTATAGTCTTTGGTATGACTCGGCCTGGGTTTGAACTCACAACCTACCGATCCCAGGGCGGACACTCTAACCACAAGGCCACTGAGTTTTATGATGTTGTTTAATACCTGGGTATCCTGAGAAATTGTTACAAAATAATAATAATTATAACATAGGTCATTGGGTTGGAAATTATAGTTCAATATTTATTTTATTATTATTATCATTTTTGTTTATTCTTTTTCATGATGACAGGTGAGGCAATGAAATCAATAATTTGATGTTAATAAAGATACAATTGTATGCAGAGGTGTATTTATAACACTTTTATAGACAAATTATACTAATTACAGTCGCGGTGGAGAATGAGGGGGGCGCGAAATATTTTCTCCTGGGGGGGTGTAACAGAAAATAATTGAGAAGTGCTGGACTAGAGCGACCACTAGTTCACATACAACATACATAAAAATGTATTTTCTAAAGTAAGCTCTGTTTAGAACTAATGTGAAATCTAAGGTACACAAATGAATCCTCCCTAATGCACGTTCACTTCATGTTCATTTTTACTTAGCAATTTTATACACTTGCATGGCAGTTAAGAATATTTAAAATGCATGAAGTTCAGCGTCTCACAATGAAATTTGGAGGCTGCACAGTATATATTTTTGAAATAAGTCACTATGTAAGGCTTGCTAATTCAAACAGGGTGGATGATATACGGTGGACCTTGAGGGTCACTGGCTAATAGTCTCTAAAAGCACACCTTTTCCCTCCCAATTACCATCTCATTTATGGGTCAGGCTTGTGCTTGGTGTGTGTAATTAAGTAGCTAATTGAATTGCATCAGCCTTTAATTAAATATTTCACACTCTCACACACTCAGATGGGTTCTGCAGATGAGAATTGTTGGTCCCTTTGGAGCATCAAAGGGGAATGAAAGCAAAGACAGTAATGAAGTATGTTGGTGCAACAGCAAAAATAGTACCTCTGGCATAAAAAGTGCTTACTGAGCCGATACCAAGTCAAAAAAATGAAGGAGGTGTGGTGTCACTGCACATAATGAGACATGCTTTATAACAATTGGGATTTTTTACCCTTTCTTTATGATAATGATGACAGCACCCAGCAGTAGAATGAGCACCACCAAGCCACCGGCACACACCCCGAGAATCAGCCCCATCTCCTCCGAGTGTTGCGACACCTCCAAAGCCTTGCGGTGATCTTTGCAAGCGGCTAGGAGGAACAAAAAAAGATTATCTTTAAAAAAAAATAAAAAATGCATTTTGAATGTGGCGGAAAGTGTGTAAGAAATGATTCACAAAGACAACATTTAAAGTAGTCTATACAGAAAACTCTTTGGAAAGCTTCTCCCCCATAGGTACAATAATGCACTCATTCAACTCCTGCCGGCTACACTGAAGACATCTGCAGAATTTTAATGTGTTTTTTCGAATGCCAACACTGCATTTCAATAGCAGTGATATTTCAAAAGGTCTTTTCAAATTGCAGGCAATAACAAAATAGTTGTGCAAATAAGGAAGCGACAGATATTGTCAGTGTTAGTCAACATACCAAGTATGGTTAAGTGGTTTATATCGTGAAACCTCCAGTGCCGTGCTCCAAAAATCAGTTCAAAAGTATACTTCCGGACAAATGTATGTCAAGTCAATCCATCCATCCATCCATTTTCTACTGCTTGTCCCTCTCTGGGTCACGGGGGGTGCTGGAGCCTATCCCAAAATATGTTTAAACCATCATGAGACATCTTATCTGCTCAGTGATCACATAAAGGATTAGCTGCATATGTTTTGCGTTTTTGTGGAAGTAATACCACAGAGCAAAAGTGTGATGATAACCATAGAACTAACATGGTAACTGGAAGGGTCTGGCAGCTCAGTACAATAGAAGACTTAGAATTAATTAGATAAGATTTACATACACAAATTGATTTCACCAAGTTCAAATGTAGACAGCATGTAGCTGAAATGTAATTGTCTAATGATGAGCATGTCAATAACCCAAAAAAGTTTGCCAACAAACCATTGCAGTTACCTGTCTGTCAGGAATCTTAAAAGGATGCCACATTTTACTTCATTTTTAGTTTTATTACTTAGTGGTTAAATTTAAGGATAGAGACCAAATTAGGTACTTTTATAGGTACCGACCGGGTATCGATTCAGGTATAATCAAATGGTCGGGCGGTTTAAGGGGGGAGGAGTATTTTTATAGCTAGAATTCACTGAAATGTAAGTATTTCTAATATATATATATATATATATACATATATATAAATAAAATAAATACTTGACTTTCAGTGAATTCTAGCTATATATATATATATATATATATATATATATATATATATATATATATATATATATATATATATATATATATATATATATATATATGTACATATATATATATATATATGTATTTTATTATATATATATATACATATAAATAAAATAAAGACTTGAATTTCAGTGTTCATTTATTTACACATATACACACATAACACTCCTCTCTATTCATTGTTGTATTTGAAAGTGCAATGCTTTGCAGCCAGTAGCACAGCCTTTGAAGGAGCTTAGGTATGGGCAGTGTAATATTCTGGGTTGGAGTCAATAACCAGGCGAGGTGACGAAGTTACGTCTCTTTACTTCACACTTCAGAACCAACTCCCACACTTGCCGTCAGGGTGCGCAATACAACGTAAACCGTTGGCCAACCAAAAAGTAACCACAGAACATTATACGGTATAGTGTTCTGTGGTTACTTTTTGGTTGGCCAAGCGGACGTGACGACAGGCTGTCCTCACTCAGGTCCGCACGGACCTGGAGGGGGCGTGCCTTAAGTCCGGCTGGAAATCGGGAGAAATTCGGGAGAATGGTTGTCCCGGGAGATTTTCGGGAGAGGCACTGAAATTCGGGAGTCTCCCGGAAAATTTGGGAGGGTTGGCAAGTATGGTTTGAAGCTAAGATTGTTAATGGTATATATATATATGTAAGGAGGCGAACTGATGTGGGGAGTCTGCAGAGGTTCTTTCAAAAGGTTGAGACAGTTGTTACGGAAGCCTCCAGGGGGCGCCACTTCGTGGTCTGTTCACTGTTGTCTGTGAATATTCTTCTTCGTTGGTTGTGGCCATCTTAGGTCACAACTCCATGTGTTTTCTAAAGGTAAGCAGGAAGGGACCAGGCTCCCCAGTTAAAAGATGAAAAAAAGTTATTGTTTTGCACTATTAAGCCGATTTATTCACAAAATATGATGGCTAAGAGTTATATTAAGGTGGGGGTTTTGTAAATTGTGAAGAGACTGTTGATTTTGTTATGTTTTTATGCCAGTGTGTGTGGTATCCCAGAAGCATGTTATGCTAGGACATGTTTTGGCTCTTTTCATATGATTATCCACTCACTCAGTCGTTTATGTCTACACGCACGCACACACACACACGCACGCACGCACGCACACACGCACACACACACATTACCTGCTTGGTATATTACTGGTCACGATGAGAGAAGTTGATTGTGTTTTAAAATATAAAGTGTTATAGTGTGACATATTTTGTATTTTGTGACAACTCCATGTGTTTTCTAAAGGTGAAGATTTGAGATAAAGACGACTCCACCCAGATCCTATGCTTCCTTGCCTGGTCTTTCTCTCCGTCTTCCCACGCACACAAAAATACAATACACAACGCAGAGACTTCATAGGGAGACCGAGGACTAGACGGACCCGGGATAGGGGAAGCCAGCTTCAAGGGTTACAACTGGTGCCGTGACCCGGATCTGCGGATGCCACACAAGAGCAGGAGAAGGAGTTAAGAGGGGAAAGAAGGAAAACATTTGTGTTAAACATATCCTTTTTCTATATTTATGCTTTATGGGAATGTTTTATGGTGTCTGTGACCTACTCTGAAAAAAAAAACAAAAAAAAAAAACACAGTCACACAATCACAATCCAACACCACTGCCACCACAAACACATACACTCTCTCTCACACACACAATACTTACCTCAGTACATGCACCCAAGTTATCTAAGCCTGCAGCACTTTTGAATTCTGAAGATGCAAAGTCCCCACGTAGGTACCCCTAGTCGACCACCGACACAAGTTCACTCCACAGTGAGACAGACTTTAAATCGACGTGCTGGCATAGTGGACCATGGTCCTGATGGAGGGGTGTCACCTCAGGGTATTGTCCACATGATGGCCGACTCTAAACATGACATGGACCCCCAACAGGCTGTTAGGCCCAAAACGGAGCCCCATCAAGTCAAAACTGTGCCAACCCTGTCACCCCCCATACTCAGCCCAATATATAATAGATATGAGGTCCCAGGATCAATTCAGACTCCAACAGCTACAGTACCATGTCGCCTACCCTTTTTTCAAAGTCCCACAATGGCAATACCGGATCAGATGGCCACTAGCCATGCTCCACCACCCATACCACAAACACAGAGTGCCAGGTATGTCCCACCACTCCAGACTCAGCAACTACCTGATGGAATGTACACTCCGGCCTCTGTGTCAGTCCCACCAGTCTCCACACGTACCCCCATATCCAACCTGTATGATGCTGCCCCAATTACATGGCTAGACTCCGCCTCCATAGCCCATGGTGCTGCTGCCCACTTGCCCATCCCAAATAGCCAAACCCCAGGACGGGATGTCAGGTGCGCCCCACTAACCGAGCCACACCTCCCCCATGACAGAGTGTATGCGGCTCAACCCCCCAATATGTATGCACCCCAAGCGAACAGTCCCTACCCACTAGTCCCGACCCGCCCGCATGAATTCCCGCAGATTTCAGAGCCTAAATTGCAAGCCACCACTCACACCCCTAGGATTGGGATAAACAATGCTGCCTGGTCCCCTGATTGGTACACCGCCCAAGCAGCCACATATAACCCACCAAACCCCCTCCCGCCTGCTCCAGGTCCTGCCGTATCGACATCCATGCTCACTTACCAACATGTGCCCCAAGCTGTGTTTCCCACCACAGGACAGGCCAGATATAGCACAATGCAACCTGCACCTGTTGGGTTCACCCAGACACACCAAGTGAGGAATGTACAGATCTTCAGTGGAGGCCCTGACTGTAGAGTCCTCATTGAAGACTGGATACGGGATATGCAGTATCTTCTGGAAGCGGGTGGGCTGCCAGCACATCTCCGTTTTGCAACAATTGTGCGTCACTTGAGCGGGGAGGCCAGGAGGCTGGTTCTAAATCTCCCCCTCCAAGAACAGCATCCAGAGAGAGCATTTGATGAGCTGAGAGCCGAATATGGAGACATGCAAAGGTCTCTGGATCCTTTGGCAGACTTTTATGAGAGAAGCCAGTGGCCTGAAGAAACCGCGTGCTCCTATGCTATTGCGCTAGAAGCAACCCTCCGTTCAGTTGAGGAGTCTCAGTGTGGGGGCCAACCGTACCCAGACCGTGATGCCAAACTCACACGTCAGTTCCTGAGGGGGTTAAATGATGAAGGGGTGTACCTCAGGATTGCCCCCTTGAAACCTAGGCTCCTGAGTTTTCGTGAACTTCAAGAGGAACTACGAAGTCTGGCAAGGGAGGTAAGGAGGTTTCAGCCTCAACATAAATTAAAGAAACCATTCACCCAGGTTCACGTGGCGGCCAGAGAACAGCAAGGGGCGACAAAAGAGATGACTGATGCAGTGAAACCCTCCTCCGAGCTGTCCACACTGACTAGGCTGATAGAGAAGCTAACTCTGAACCAAGAGGAGCAGGTCAAAAAGCTTGCACAGCTAGAATCAAAACTAGTTTCCTTACAAACCCCTGCTCCAACCAGACCACTGTCAGCAGTGAGGAATGACAGGGAAGCTGCCAGGTTGGTGTGCTATCGTTGTGGGAAGGCCGGACATATGGCCAGAGTATGTAGAACTCTAATGCCTAATATTAACCTGAACACAAACCTACCGCATCCTCAGGCTGTCTCCCCAGAGGACACAGCACAACACGGCATGACACAGGCCGGATGTTCTTTAAACACATAAAGCCTGTGGTAGAAGGGGAAACCATGGGCAAACACTTAGGTCCCCAAGCAGAAGAGCGAGGAGAGGAGAAGAGAACACCCCTGGTGGGCCCCAGGAATGAGGGGGATGTGGAGGTCAATGGTGAAATATGTAGGACTTTAATTGACTCCGGATCACAAATAACCAGCATTACATATGACTTTTGGCGTAGGCACCCTGAATTGTGCCAACAGAAGCTGCAGCCTTCCAATATTCCAGTGGAAGGGGCAGGTGGCCAGGATGTCCCTCACCATGGTGTTCTGCTTGTCCGGTTGAAGGTTTTTGGAAAAGAATATGCCAGTGTACCAGCCTTTGTTGTCCCTGAAACAGAGTACAGGTCCATGGTTCCTTTGCTGGTGGGGACAAATGTCATACGAGCCTCGAGACAACACCTTCAAGACACTTATGGGCTGCAGTTCCTCCAATGCATCAAAGATACCCATCCAGAATGGCATTCTGCATTACTGGAGATGGAGCAAACGGGGACTGGTGGTCTAGACGGCAGAGTGGGCCCTGTTCGGTATTATGGGGAGAAAGTATTGGTGCCTGCAGGCAGTGAGACTGTTGTGAACTGCAAGGTAATGAAGGGACCCAAGAAACAGTCATATACTGCCCTCATTGAAGCCAAGCCCTCTCTGAAGCTTCCAGTGGGCCTTGTTGTTGGCAGAGTCGTGGCTAATGTGACCGAGCAGCAGGTTCCGGTCCGAGTGATGAACCTGTCTGAACGAACAGTTGTTATTAGGTCCAGCACTCAGCTGGCAGAGGTCTTTCTGATTCAGGAAGTACTGCAAACAGTGGAAAAGGGCCAGGGGAGGGGTCAAAACACCAAGATGGGAGTGCCTGGCACGGGTGTATGTCAAATGCATGAGCAAGGGGTGAGCAGTAATAAAGGCCTTGCATCATGTTGTGTAGATTTCAGTGGTGCTGCCATAGATGATGAGGGGCAGCATTCTAGGCTCAAAGAGCTTGTAGGGAAGAACAGTGATGTCTTCTCCCAGCACTCATTGGATTATGGACAAACAACAACTGTCCAGCATGAAATACCCCTGGTAGACCCAAAACCATTTCGGCTCCCGTACCGTAAAATACCACCCGCCCAGTGGGAGGGCGTCAAGAAGGCTCTCACGGAGATGGAAGAGGCTGGCGTAATTCGTCCAAGCAAGAGCCCTTATGCTTCCCAGATGGTGGTGGTAATTAAGAAGGATGGGTCCCTGAGAATATGTGTGGACTACAGGAAGCTGAATCTGTGCAGCACGAGGGATGCTTTTCCGTTGCCAAGGATAGAGGATGCACTGGAAGCATTGGGGCAGTCAAAGTATTTCTCCACCCTCGACCTCACCTCTGGGTACTGGCAGGTTGAAGTAGCAGAGCAAGACAAGCACAAAACAGCTTTCAGCACACCCATGGGGCTGTACGAAGCTAACAGAATGCCATTTGGGTTACAAAATGCCCCATCAACTTTTCAGAGATTGATGACCTGTTGTTTTGGAGACCTAAACTACGTCAACCTGCTCATCTACCTTGACGACATCATTGTCTTTGCAAAAACCTTTGACGAACACCTGGAGAGGCTTCAAGTGGTGTTCAATCGGCTACGGGAACACGGGCTGAAGCTGAAGCCCTCCAAATGCCATTTGATGAAGAAGGAGGTTCAGTACCTAGGGCACCTGGTGTCAGCCGAGGGTATCAGGACAGACCCGGAGAAGATAAATACAGTGACTGACTGGAAACGCCCCACTAACCGCAAAGAGGTACAGCAGTTCCTGGGTTTCACAGGCTACTACAGGCGGTTTGTGGGAGGTTATGCAAAGCTGGTGGCGCCTCTATATCGTCTCACTTCGGGAGACCCAAGAAAGAAGAAAAGGGGGGCCAAGACTTCTTTTGACCCACCTCCCCAGTTCCATTGGACGGAAGATTGTGAGGCTGCATTCCAAGGTCTGAAACAGAGACTTACCACCGCCCCAGTCCTCGCCTACCCAGACTACAACCTACCATTCTTGTTGCAGACTGATGCGTCCGGGGAAGGTCTGGGTGCCGTTCTTGCTCAGATTCAAGATGGGAAGGAGCGTGTCCTTGCATATGCCAGTAGAGGGTTGCATCCATCTGAAACGCGTTACCCGGCCCACAAGTTAGAGTTTTTAGCTCTCAAGTGGGCGGCAACAGAAAAGTTTTATGACCACCTGTATGGGCACAAATTCTCTGTCATCACCGATAACAATCCACTGAAATATGTGATGACAACGGCAAAATTGGACGCGACTGGTCAGCGCTGGGTGTCCCACCTGTCAATGCTGGACTTCGATATTCAATACCGTCAAGGGAAATGCAATGCCAACGCCGATGCTTTGTCCAGACTATCCAGTCGGGAGGTCGCACAAGCCTTGCAGACATGTCCACAGCGGGTCAAGTCCAGCAACAGTGAGAGGAAGTCTCTGAGTTCGGATGAGGTAGTCGAAAACACAGCACAGGTTGAGACAGACTATCTTCAAGGACCACAGCCAGGCAATCCTGAACCGCTAACTGAGTCCTATGATGGTATTGGGACAGACTCACTGCCTGCAATGGCAAAGCAGCAAGTTAGGATTGGCCAAAGAGATGACCCTGTGGTTGGACCAGTGCTGCACCATCGGTCTCTGAACACCAAACCTAAGAGGAGCGATAGTGTGGAAGGAGGGGCACCGGTGGGCATTCTCCTAAAGGAATGGAAGAGGTTAGTGGTCAAGGACGGCATCCTCTACCGCAAAGTTTATGATGGACAAAGAGGGTCTATTGAGCAGTTGGTGCTGCCCATGGAGCTACAGAGGTATGCTAAGACGGCCCTCCATGATGATTCAGGCCATTTGGGGTTGGACCGCACATTTGCACTGATGAGGGAGCGTTTTTACTGGCCCAAGATGTTCCAGGATATCAAAGCATGGTGTGAACAGTGCGAGAGGTGCTGTCTCAGGAAGACTCCCACAGCAGGTCTTAGAGCCCCCCTCGTCAGTATCCACACCAGTGCACCGATGGAATTGGTCTGTATAGACTTTCTGACATTGGAGAGGTCCAGAGGTGGGATCGAGAATCTGCTGGTTGTAACGGATCACTTCTCTCGTTTCGCACAAGCTTACCCGACCAAGGATCAGAAGGCACGCACAGTGGCAAAGGTGCTGTGGAGGAACTTCCTCTGCCGTTTTGGGTTCCCGGCTAGACTTCACGCTGATCAAGGTCGAAACTTTGAGAGCACTGTTGTGAAGGAGCTGTGCAGGATCACTGGTATCACCAAGTCGCACACAAGCCCATATCATCCGCAGGGAAACGGAACCACCGAAAGATTTAACAGGACCTTGATGGATATGTTGGGAACACTGAATCCTCAAGAGAAGCCCCGCTGGCATGAACATGTGGACGCTATGACGCATGCCTACAACTGTACACGCCATGACTCGACGGGTTACACACCATACTTTTTAATGTATGGCAGACATCCCAGACTGCCCATTGACCTTGTCTTAGGGCTGCCCGAGAACAACGAGCCATGTGAATACAGTGAATATGTGCAAGCCCTCATGGACTGCCTGAGAAATGCTTATGATAAGGCCAACAAGATGTCCAGGCACGCCAAAGAACAGCAGAAAAAACAATATGATCGCAAGGCGAAGCCTCAGGAATTTGAGCCCGGGGACAGGGTGCTTGTCAAAATTTGTTACATTGAAGGTCGGCAGAAGCTGGGAGATAGGTGGGAGCGCCAGCCTTACATTGTCATAAAGAAACAGCCGGACATTCCTGTGTACGTGGTCCGGACCGAAGAGGGGGACAAGGAGAGAGTGGTCCACCAGAATCTGTTGACCCAATGCATGTTCCTCCCCTTGGAGCCCCAACAGGAGTGGTGTGGAATGAGGGAGCCAGCAGTGAATACAGATTGCAGTGTTGAAGATGCGATCGAAGATGTTCAGATGCAGGACCTTGGATATGCTGCAAGTAAAACTCAGCCTAAGGAGATACAGGATGGAGGGGATCAAAGCGAACCGGATAAAGGGGAGGACAAGGGTCAAGGACAGATGTTAGAAACTGGACATGGACCGAGGGGGCCCGGTAACCTGAAGGTGATGTCCAAAGAGCTTGTGCAGAGCAGGAGAAATCCGCCGAGACACAGATGTCCTCCCAAGAAGTTGTCCTACCATTCGGTAGCTGTGAAACCTGTCTCTGATAAGCAAAAGATTGAAATAGGACGAAGACTGTGGCTGGCGGCTAAAGAAAAGAAGATGGCTGCTGTTAAACACTGAGCATGATACATTGCACCATTGCACTTCACCTCTCATATCACAAACACTAGGTATCGGGTTGACACGGGAAGAGGGAGGGGTTGTGTATCTAATGGCTGAGACGCCATCATAGAAAGAAGGGGTGGGTGTAAGGAGGCGAACTGATGTGGGGAGTCTGCAGAGGTTCTTTCAAAAGGTTGAGACAGTTGTTACGGAAGCCTCCAGGGGGCGCCACTTCGTGGTCTGTTCACTGTTGTCTGTGAATGTTCTTCTTCGTTGGTTGTGGCCATCTTAGGTCACAACTCCATGTGTTTTCTAAAGGTAAGCAGGAAGGGACCAGGCTCCCCAGTTAAAAGATGAAA